>NW_028318294.1:10200000-10503750 GCF_062004578.1 Staurois parvus | reverse complement strand
CTGCCCCCACAGGGGTCATGTGGCGTTGAGATCTGTGCGCCACGTCTACCGCACCCTGACCAGCCATTGTTAACAGCATTTGTTCCAGGACGTGCAACAGAGGAATGACGTCGTTCATCCCATAGTCCTGCCGACTCACGAATAGCGTGGCCTCCTCAAAGGGCCTGAGCAAGTGCAGGTGTCACGCATGAGCTGCCAATGGCTGACATCTAAGTTACACAGGGAGTACCTTTATCCGCTTTTAACATCAGGAAATCTGTGATGGCCTTTTGCTGTTCGTAAAGGCGGTCTAACAAATGTAGGGTTGAATTCCACCTTGTTGCAACGTCACAGCATGAGGAGTCGGTACGGGGGCCCATGGCAGATTACGGGCCTGGCAGCAGCAATGGGAGGCCCGTAATCTGCCAGCACCCTATGTCAAAAAATTCAACACACCAGCAGTGTGTGAGGAGACCTGAAAGTGGCACATGGCAGAGTGTGGCGATGGAGACAGCAGCAATGGGAGGCCGTACAGGGACCCATGAGAGACTCTGGACCTGGCAGCAGCATGAGGAGGCGGTATAGGGGCCCATGGCAGATTAGGGGCCTGGCAGCAGCTATGGGAGGCCCGTAATCTGCCAGCACCCTATGTCAAAAAATTGAACACACCAGCAGTGTGAGGAGACCTGAAAGTGGCACATGGCATGAGACACTGTGGACCTGGCAGCAGCATGAGGAGGCGGTACAGGGGCCCATGGCAGATTAGGGGCCTGGCAGCAGCTATGGGAGGCCCGTAATCTGCCAGCACCCTATGACAAAAAATGGAACACACCAGCAGTGTGAGGAGACCTGAAAGTGGCACATGGCAGAGTGTGGCGATGGAGACAGCAGCAATGGGAGGCCGTACAGGGACCCATGAGAGACTCTGGACCTGGCAGCAGCATGAGGAGGCGGTATAGGGGCCCATGGCAGATTAGGGGCCTGGCAGCAGCTATGGGAGGCCCGTAATCTGCCAGCACCCTATGTCAAAAAATTCAACACACCAGCAGTGTGTGAGGAGACCTGAAAGTGGCACATGGCAGAGTGTGGCGATGGAGACAGCAGCAATGGGAGGCCGTACAGGGACCCATGAGAGACTCTGGACCTGGCAGCAGCATGAGGAGGCGGTATAGGGGCCCATGGCAGATTAGGGGCCTGACAGCAGATATAGGAGGCCCGTAATCTGCCAGCACCCTATGTCAAAAAATTCAACACACCAGCAGTGTGAGGAGACCTGAAAGTGGCACATGGCATGAGACACTGTGGACCTGGCAGCAGCATGAGGAGGCGGTACAGGGGCCCATGGCAGATTAGGGGCCTGGCAGCAGCTATGGGAGGCCCGTAATCTGCCAGCACCCTATGTCAAAAAATTCAACACACCAGCAGTGTGTGAAGAGACCTGAAAGTGGCACATGGCAGAGTGTGGCGATGGAGACAGCAGCAATGGGAGGCCGTACAGGGACCCATGAGAGACTCTGAACCTGGCAGCAGCATGAGGAGGCGGTATAGGAGCCCATGGCAGATTAGGGGCCTGGCAGCAGCTATAGGAGGCCCGTAATCTGCCAGCACCCTATGTCAAAAAATTGAACTCACCAGCAGTGTGAGGAGACCTGAAAGTGGCACATGGCATGAGACACTGTGGACCTGGCAGCAGCATGAGGAGGTGGTACAGGGGCCCATGGCAGATTAGGGGCCTGGCAGCAGCTATAGGAGGCCCGTAATCTGCCAGCACCCTATGACAAAAAATGGAACACACCAGCAGTATGAGGAGACCTGAAAGTGGCACATGGCAGAGTGTGGCGATGGAGACAGCAGCAATGGGAGGCCGTACAGGGACCCATGACAGACTCTGGACTTGGCAGCAGCATGAGGAGGCGGTATAGGGGCCCATGGCAGATTAGGGGCCTGGCAGCAGCTATGGGAGGCCCGTAATCTGCCAGCACCCTATGTCAAAAAATTCAACACACCAGCAGTGTGTGAGGAGACCTGAAAGTGGCACATGGCATGAGACACTGTGGACCTGGCAGCAGCATGAGGAGGCGGTACAGGGGCCCATGGCAGATTAGGGGCCTGGCAGCAGCTATGGGAGGCCCGTAATCTGCCAGCACCCTATGACAAAAAATGGAACACACCAGCAGTGTGAGGAGACCTGAAAGTGGCACATGGCAGAGTGTGGCGATGGAGACAGCAGCAATGGGAGGCCGTACAGGGACCCATGAGAGACTCTGGACCTGGCAGCAGCATGAGGAGGCGGTATAGGGGCCCATGGCAGATTAGGGGCCTGGCAGCAGCTATGGGAGGCCCGTAATCTGCCAGCACCCTATGTCAAAAAATTGAACACACCAGCAGTGTGTGAGGAGACCTGAAAGTGGCACATGGCAGAGTGTGGCAATGGAGACAGCAGCAATGGGAGGCCATACAGGGACCCATGAGAGACTCTGGACTTCGCAGCAGCATGAGGAGGCGCTATAGGGGCCCATGGCAGATTAGGGGCCTGGCAGCAGCTATGGGAGGCCCGTAATCTGCCAGCACCCTATGACAAAAAATGGAACACACCAGCAGTGTGAGGAGACCTGAAAGTGGCACATGGCATGAGACACTGTGGACCTGGCAGCAGCATGAGGAGGCGGTACAGGGGCCCATGGCAGATTAGGGGCCTGGCAGCAGCTATGGGAGGCCCGTAATCTGCCAGCACCCTATGACAAAAAATGGAACACACCAGCAGTGTGAGGAGACCTGAAAGTGGCACATGGCAGAGTGTGGCGATGGAGACAGCAGCAATGGGAGGCCGTACAGGGACCCATGAGAGACTCTGGACCTGGCAGCAGCATGAGGAGGCGGTATAGGGGCCCATGGCAGATTAGGGGCCTGGCAGCAGCTATGGGAGGCCCGTAATCTGCCAGCACCCTATGTCAAAAAATTCAACACACCAGCAGTGTGTGAGGAGACCTGAAAGTGGCACATGGCAGAGTGTGGCGATGGAGACAGCAGCAATGGGAGGCCGTACAGGGACCCATGAGAGACTCTGGACCTGGCAGCAGCATGAGGAGGCGGTATAGGGGCCCATGGCAGATTAGGGGCCTGGCAGCAGATATAGGAGGCCCGTAATCTGCCAGCACCCTATGTCAAAAAATTCAACACACCAGCAGTGTGAGGAGACCTGAAAGTGGCACATGGCATGAGACACTGTGGACCTGGCAGCAGCATGAGGAGGCGGTACAGGGGCCCATGGCAGATTAGGGGCCTGGCAGCAGATATGGGAGGCCCGTAATCTGCCAGCACCCTATGTCAAAAAATTGAACACACCAGCAGTGTGTGAGGAGACCTGAAAGTGGCACATGGCAGAGTGTGGCGATGGAGACAGCAGCAATGGGACGCCGTACAGGGACCCATGAGAGACTCTGGACTTCGCAGCAGCATGAGGAGGTGGTATAGGGGCCCATGGCAGATTAGGGGCCTGGCAGCAGCTATGGGAGGCCCGTAATCTGCCAGCACCCTATGACAAAAAATGTAACACACCAGCAGTGTGTGAGGAGACCTGAAAGTGGCACATGGCAGAGTGTGGCGATGGAGACAGCAGCAATGGGAGGCTGTACAGGGACCCATGAGAGACTCTGGACCTGGCAGCAGCATGAGGAGGCGGTATAGGGGCCCATGGCAGATTAGGGGCCTGGCAGCAGATATGGGAGGCCCGTAATCTGCCAGCACCCTATGACAAAAAATTGAACACACCAGCAGTGTGAGGAGACCTGAAAGTGGCACATGGCAGGGGCATGATTCATGGCGGATTTAGTCAGTTGTGTCAGGAACTGGTGGTTTGAAATCCAGACTAATCCACGCCTGATTCATTTTCACAAACGTGAGTCTCTCCAAACTTTGGGTGGACAGTCGTGTCCTCCGCGGAGTTACAATACCTCCTGCCGCTCTAAACACGCGCTCCGATGCCATGCTACTGGCCGGGCATGACAGCCTTTCAAGGGCAAATTCAGCTAGTTGGGGCCAAAGGTCAAGTTTCGTTGCCCAGTAGTCAAGGGGATTGTCTACCTCGGTTGGCAGGGTGCTGTCCAAGTAGGCCCAAGCCTGTTGTTTGAGGTCCTGCTCCAGGTCCACCTGATGCTGCTGCTGCTGCGGCTGGTTAGTAGTTTCCTCACTGCGCTGGTGAAGAAAGCTACTCATCATCGACTGCAGACTGAGTCAGCCGCTGCTGGTGGAGCTGCCACTGCTCCTACCACCCCTCCCCTCCTTTGCAGCCATGGCAGCGGAACGCGAGCGCACAGGGCCCACAGTGTCTGAGGATGGACGTTGGCGCACAAAGGCAGAGACCAACTGACTACATAGGTGGTTTTTATAGTACGTTATTTTGGCCTCCCTCTCAGCAGGTGTGAAAAAGGCCACCATTTTTGAACGGTAGCGAGGGTCCAACAAGGTGGACAGCCAAAAGTCATCCCTCTGTCTGATGCCAGCACCCTATGACAAAAAATGGAACACACCAGCAGTGTGAGGAGACCTGAAAGTGGCACATGGCAGAGTGTGGCGATGGAGACAGCAGCAATGGGAGGCCGTACAGGGACCCATGAGACACTCTGGACCTGGCAGCAGCATGAGGAGGCGCTATAGGGGCCCATGGCAGATTAGGGGCCTGGCAGCAGCTATGGGAGGCCCGTAATCTGCCAGCACCCTATGTCAAAAAATTCAACACACCAGCAGTGTGTGAGGAGACCTGAAAGTGGCACATGGCAGAGTGTGGCGATGGAGACAGTAGCAATGGGAGGCCGTACAGGGACCCATGAGAGACTCTGGACTTCGCAGCAGCATGAGGAGGCGGTATAGGGGCCCATGGCAGATTAGGGGCCTGGCAGCAGCTATGGGAGGCCCGTAATCTGCCAGCACCCTATGTCAAAAAAATTGAACACACCAGCAGTGTGTGAGGAGACCTGAAAGTGGCACATGGCAGAGTGTGGCGATGGAGACAGCAGCAATGGGAGGCCGTACAGGGACCCATGAGAGACTCTGGACTTCGCAGCAGCATGAGGAGGTGGTATAGGGGCCCATGGCAGATTAGGGGCCTGGCAGCAGCTATGGGAGGCCCTTAATCTGCCAGCACCCTATGACAAAAAATGGAACACACCAGCAGTGTGAGGAGACCTGAAAGTGGCACATGGCATGAGACACTGTGGACCTGGCAGCAGCATGAGGAGGCAGTACAGGGGCCCATGGCAGATTAGGGGCCTGGCAGCAGCTATGGGAGGCCCGTAATCTGCCAGCACCCTATGACAAAAAATGGAACACACCAGCAGTGTGATGAGACCTGAAAGTGGCACATGGCAGAGTGTGGCGATGGAGACAGCAGCAATGGGAGGCCGTACAGGGACCCATGAAACACTCTGGACCTGGCAGCAGCATGAGGAGGCGGTATAGGGTCCCATGGCAGATTAGGGGTCTGGCAGCAGCTATGGGAGGCCCGTAATCTGCCAGCACCCTATGACAAAAAATGGAACACACCAGCAGTGTGAGGAGACCTGAAAGTGGCACATGGCAGAGTGTGGCGATGGAGACAGCAGCAATGGGAGGCCGTACAGGGACCCATGAGACACTCTGGACCTGGCAGCAGCATAAGGAGGCACTATAGGGGCCCATGGCAGATTAGGGGCCTGGCAGCAGCTATGGGAGGCCCGTAATCTGCCAGCACCCTATGTCAAAAAATGGAACACACCAGCAGTGTGTGAGGAGACCTGAAAGTGGCACATGGCAGAGTGTGGCGATGGAGACAGTAGCAATGGCAGGCCGTACAGGGACCCATGAGAGACTCTGGACTTCGCAGCAGCATGAGGAGGCGGTATAGGGGCCCATGGCAGATTAGGGGCCTGGCAGCAGCTATGGGAGGCCCGTAATCTGCCAGCACCCTATGTCAAAAAAATTGAACACACCAGCAGTGTGTGAGGAGACCTGAAAGTGGCACATGGCAGACTGTGGCGATGGAGACAGCAGCAATGGGAGGCCGTACAGGGACCCATGAGAGACTCTGGACTTGGCAGCAGCATGAGGAGGCGGTTATAGGGTCCCATGGCAGATTAGGGGCCTGGCAGCAGCTATGGGAGGCCCGTAATCTGCCAGCACCCTATGACAAAAAATGGAACACACCAGCAATGTGAGGAGACCTGAAAGTGGCACATGGCATGAGACACTGTGGACCTGGCAGCAGCATGAGGAGGCGGTACAGGGGCCCATGGCAGATTAGGGGCCTGGCAGCAGCTATGGGAGGCCTGTAATCTGCCAGCACCCTATGACAAAAAATGGAACACACCAGCAGTGTGAGGAGACCTGAAAGTGGCACATGGCAGAGTGTGGTGATGGAGAAAGCAGCAATGGGAGGCCGTACAGGGACCCATGAGACACTCTGGATCTGGCAGCAGCATGAGGAGGCGGTATAGGGGCCCATGGCAGATTAGGGGCCTGGCAGCAGCTATGGGAGGCCCGTAATCTGCCAGCACCCTATGACAAAAAATGGAACACACCAGCAGTGTGAGGAGACCTGAAAGTGGCACATGGCAGAGTGTGGCGATGGAGACAGCAGCAATGGGAGGCCGTACAGGGACCCATGAGAGACTCTGGACTTCGCAGCAGCATGAGGAGGCGGTATAGGGGCCCATGGCAGATTAGGGGCCTGGCAGCAGCTATGGGAGGCCCGTAATCTGCCAGCACCCTATGACAAAAAATGGAACACACCAGCAGTGTGAGGAGACCTGAAAGTGGCACATGGCAGAGTGTGGCGATGGAGACAGCAGCAATGGGAGGCCGTACAGGGACCCATGAGACACTCTGGACCTGGCAGCAGCATGAGGAGGCGGTATAGGGTCCCATGGCAGATTAGGGGCCTGGCAGCAGCTATGGGAGGCCCGTAATCTGCCAGCACCCTATGACAAAAAATGGAACACACCAGCAGTGTGAGGAGACCTGAAAGTGGCACATGGCAGAGTGTGGCGATGGAGACAGCAGCAATGGGAGGCCGTACAGGGACCCATGAGACACTCTGGACCTGGCAGCAGCATGAGGAGGCACTATAGGGGCCCATGGCAGATTAGGGGCCTGGCAGCAGCTATGGGAGGCCCGTAATCTGCCAGCACCCTATGTCAAAAAATGGAACACACCAGCAGTGTGTGAGGAGACCTGAAAGTGGCACATGGCAGAGTGTGGCGATGGAGACAGTAGCAATGGGAGGCCGTACAGGGACCCATGAGAGACTCTGGACTTCGCAGCAGCATGAGGAGGCGGTATAGGGGCCCATGGCAGATTAGGGGCCTGGCAGCAGCTATGGGAGGCCCGTAATCTGCCAGCACCCTATGTCAAAAAAATTGAACACACCAGCAGTGTGTGAGGAGACCTGAAAGTGGCACATGGCAGAGTGTGGCGATGGAGACAGCAGCAATGGGAGGCCGTACAGGGACCCATGAGAGACTCTGGACTTGGCAGCAGCATGAGGAGGCGGTTATAGGGTCCCATGGCAGATTAGGGGCCTGGCAGCAGCTATGGGAGGCCCGTAATCTGCCAGCACCCTATGACAAAAAATGGAACACACCAGCAGTGTGTGAGGAGACCTGAAAGTGGCACATGGCATGAGACACTGTGGACCTGGCAGCAGCATGAGGAGGCGGTACAGGGGCCCATGGCAGATTAGGGGCCTGGCAGCAGCTATGGGAGGCCCGTAATCTGCCAGCACCCTATGACAAAAAATGGAACACACCAGCAGTGTGTGAGGAGACCTGAAAGTGGCACATGGCAGAGTGTGGCGATGGAGACAACCCACTGACTGTTTTGCTCGCTGCCAAGCTGCCACCCTCTTCTCCTGATGATGCGGAAGCAATAGCCTGATGACGACGAGGCTGCCAAGTGCGATCAGCCTCATCATCATCAATTAGGGTCTCCGCCTCACTACTAGCCCCCTCGGCTGCGTGTGGGTCAGGAGACAGACCTGTCTCTAGACCGGCTACCGAGCCACTCTCCTCGCCACTACTTCTTCGCCTGGCTGCTGAAGAGGCGGATGTCTCCCCCCGTTCCTGACCGCCCTCTGTTAGCTCTTCCTCACTGTACTGGATGACACCGGGAGCACTGGCCTCTGGCTGCGAATAGTGCTGCCTCGACCCCTTCCTCTGCTGCCACGTCTGCTCGCTCCTAAAACATTGCCTCCTCTGCCACTCCTCTGCATGTTGTCTGACATACTCTTTAATTCAACGATTCTGTATCCCTGAGTAACAATTCTGTGTCTGTCCCTGAGTAACAATTCTGTGTCCCTGAGTAACGTTTCTGTTGCCCTAAGTAACAGTTCTGTGGCCCTCAGTAACAATTCTGTGTCCCTCAGTAACAATTCCGTGTCTGTCCCTGAGTAACAATTCTGTGTCCCTGAGTAACAATTCTGTGTCCCTCAGTAACAATTCTGTGTCCCTCAGTAACAATTCTGTGTCCCTGAGTAACAATTCTGTGTCCCTGAGTAACAATTCTGTGTCCCTGAGTAACAATTCTGTGTCTGTCCCTGAGTAAGAATTCTGTGTCTGTCCCTGAGTAACAATTCTGTGTCCCTAAGTAACGTTTCTGTTGCCCTAAGTAACGTTTCTGTGGCCCTAAGTAACGTTTCTGTGGCCCTAAGTAACGATTCTGTGGCCCTCAGTAACAATTCTGTGTCCCTCAGTAACAATTCTGTGTCCCTGAGTAACAATTCTGTGCCTGTCCCTGAGTAAGAATTCTGTGTCTGTCCCTGATTAACAATTCTGTGTCCCTGAGTAACGTTTCTGTGGCCCTAAGTAACAGTTCTGTGTCCCTCAGTAACAATTCTGTGTCCCTCAGTAACAATTCTGTGTCTGTCCCTGAGTAACAATTCTGTGTCTGTCCCTGAGTAACAATTCTGTGTGCCTGAGTAACGTTTCTGTGGCCCTAAGTAACAGTTCTGTGGCCCTCAGTAACAATTCTGTGTCCCTCAGTAACAATTCTGTGTCTGTCCCTGAGTAACAATTCTGTGTCTGTCCCTGAGTAACAATTCTGTGTCCCTCAGTAACAATTCTGTGTCCCTCAGTAACAATTCTGTGTCCCTGAGTAACAATTCTGTGTCCCTCAGTAACAATTCTGTGTCCCTCAGTAACAATTCTGTGTCCCTGAGTAACAATTCTGTGTCTGTCCCTGAGTAAGAATTCTGTGTCTGTCCCTGAGTAACAATTCTGTGGCCCTAAGTAACGTTTCTGTGGCCCTAAGTAATGTTTCTGTGGCCCTAAGTAACGATTCTGTGGCCCTAAGTAACGTTTCTGTAGCCCTAAGTAACGTTTCTGTGGCCCTAAGTAACGTTTCTGTGGCCCTAAGTAACGTTTCTGTGGCCCAAAGTAACGGTTCTGTGTCCCTCAGTAACAATTCTGTATCCCTCAGTAACAATTCTGTGTCTGTCCCTAAGTAACAATTCTGTGGCCCTAAGTAAAGTTTCTGTGGCCCTAAGTAACGTTTCTGTGTCCCTAAGTAACGATTCTGTGGCCCTAAGTAACGATTCTGTGGCCCTAAGTAACGTTTCTGTAGCACTAAGTAACGTTTCTGTAGCCCTAAGTAACGTTTCTGTGGCCCTAAGTAACGTTTCTGTGGCCCTAAGTAACGGTTCTGTGGCCCTCAGTAACAATTCTGTGGCCCTCAGTAACAATTCTGTGTCTGTCCCTAAGTAACAATTCTGTGGCCCTAAGTAACGTTTCTGTGGCCCTAAGTAACGTTTCTGTGGCCCTAAGTAACGATTCTGTGGCCCTAAGTAACGTTTCTGTGGCCCTAAGTAACGTTTCTGTGGCCCTCAGTAACAAATGTGTGTCCCTCAGTAACAATTCTGTGTCTGTCCCTAAGTAATGTTTCTGTGGCCCTAAGTAACGATTCTGTGGCCCTAAGTAACGGTTCTGTGGCCCTCAGTAACAATTCTGTGTCCCTCAATAACAATTCTGTGTCTGTCCCTAAGTAACAATTCTGTGGCCCTAATTAACGTTTCTGTGGCCCTAAGTAACGATTCTGTGGCCCTAAGTAACGTTTCTGTGGCCCTAAGTAACGTTTCTGTGGCCCTCAGTAACAATTCTGTGTCCCTCAGTAACAATTCTGTGTCTGTCCCTAAGTAACAATTCTGTGGCCCTAAGTAACGTTTCTGTGGCCCTAAGTAACGATTCTGTGGCCCTCAGTAACAAATCTGTGTCCCTCAGTAACAATTCTGTGTCTGTCCCTAAGTAACAATTCTGTGGCCCTAAGTAACGTTTCTGTGGCCCTAAGTAACGATTCTGTGGCCCTCAGTAACAATTCTGTATCCCTCAGTAACAATTCTGTCTGTCCCTGAGTAACAATTCTGTGTCCCTAAGTAACGTTTCTGTGGCCCTAAGTAACGTTTCTGTGGCCCTAAGTAACGATTCTGTGGCCCTAAGTAACGTTTCTGTGGCCCTAAGTAACATTTCTGTGGCCCTAAGTAACAATTCTGTGTCCCTCAATAACAATTCTGTGTCTGTCCCTAAGTAACAATTCTGTGGCCCTAAGTAACGTTTCTGTGGCCCTAAGTAACGATTCTGTGGCCCTCAGTAACAAATCTGTGTCCCTCAGTAACAATTCTGTGTCTGTCCCTAAGTAACAATTCTGTGGCCCTAAGTAATGTTTCTGTGGCCCTAAGTAACGATTCTGTGGCCCTCAGTAACAATTCTGTATCCCTCAGTAACAATTCTGTCTGTCCCTGAGTAACAATTCTGTGTCCCTAAGTAACGTTTCTGTGGCCCTAAGTAACGTTTCTGTGGCCCTAAGTAATGATTCTGTGGCCCTAAGTAACGTTTCTGTGGCCCTAAGTAATGTTTCTGTGGCCCTTAGTAACAATTCTGTGTCCCTCAATAACAATTCTGTGTCTGTCCCTAACAATTCTGTGGCCCTAAGTAACGTTTCTGTGGCCCTAAGTAACGTTTCTGTGGCCCTCAGTAACAATTCTGTGTCCCTCAATAACAATTCTGTGTCTGTCCCTAAGTAACAATTCTGTGGCCCTAAGTAACGATTCTGTGGCCCTCAGTAACAAATCTGTGTCCCTCAGTAACAATTCTGTGTCTGTCCCTAAGTAACAATTCTGTGGCCCTAAGTAACGTTTCTGTGGCCCTAAGTAACGGTTCTGTGGCCCTCAGTAACAATTCTGTGTCCCTCAATAACAATTCTGTGTCTGTCCCTAAGTAACAATTCTGTGTCCCTAAGTAACGTTTCTGTGGCCCTAAGTAACGATTCTGTGGCCCTCAGTAACAAATCTGTGTCCCTCACTAACAATTCTGTGTCTGTCCCTAAGTAACAATTCTGTGGACCTAAGTAACGATTCTGTGGCCCTCAGTAACAATTCTGTGTCTGTCCCTAAGTAACAATTCTGTGGCCCTAAGTAACGTTTCTGTGGCCCTAAGTAACGATTCTGTGGCCCTCAGTAACAAATCTGTGTCCCTCAGTAACAATTCTGTGTCTGTCCCTAAGTAACAATTCTGTGGCCCTAAGTAACGATTCTGTGGCCCTCAGTAACAAATCTGTGTCCCTCAGTAACAATTCTGTGTCTGTCCCTAAGTAACAATTCTGTGGCCCTAAGTAACGTTTCTGTGGCCCTAAGTAACGATTCTGTGGCCCTCAGTAACAATTCTGTATCCCTCAGTAACAATTCTGTCTGTCCCTGAGTAACAATTCTGTGTCCCTAAGTAACGTTTCTGTGGCCCTAAGTAACGTTTCTGTGGCCCTAAGTAACGATTCTGTGGCCCTAAGTAACGTTTCTGTGGCCCTAAGTAACGTTTCTGTTGCCCTTAGTAACAATTCTGTGTCCCTCAATAACAATTCTGTGTCTGTCCCTAAGTAACAATTCTGTGGCCCTAAGTAACGTTTCTGTGGCCCTAAGTAACGATTCTGTGGCCCTCAGTAACAAATCTGTGTCCCTCAGTAACAATTCTGTGTCTGTCCCTAAGTAACAATTCTGTGGCCCTAAGTAACGTTTCTGTGGCCCTAAGTAATGATTCTGTGGCCCTCAGTAACAATTCTGTATCCCTCAGTAACAATTCTGTCTGTCCCTGAGTAACAATTCTGTGTCCCTAAGTAACGTTTCTGTGGCCCTAAGTAACGTTTCTGTGGCCCTAAGTAACGAATCTGTGGCCATAAGTAACGTTTCTGTGGCCCTAAGTAACGTTTCTGTGGCCCTTAGTAACAATTCTGTGTCCCTCAATAACAATTCTGTGTCTGTCCCTAAGTAACAATTCTGTGGCCCTAAGTAACGTTTCTGTGGCCCTAAGTAACGTTTCTGTGGCCCTCAGTAACGATTCTGTGTCCCTCAATAACAATTCTGTGTCTGTCCCTAAGTAACAATTCTGTGGCCCTAAGTAACGATTCTGTGGCCCTCAGTAACAAATCTGTGTCCCTCAGTAACAATTCTGTGTCTGTCCCTAAGTAACAATTCTGTGGCCCTAAGTAACGTTTCTGTGGCCCTAAGTAACGGTTCTGTGGCCCTCAGTAACAATTCTGTGTCCCTCAATAACAATTCTGTGTCTGTCCCTAAGTAACAATTCTGTGGCCCTAAGTAACGTTTCTGTGGCCCTAAGTAACGATTCTGTGGCCCTCAGTAACAAATCTGTGTCCCTCACTAACAATTCTGTGTCTGTCCCTAAGTAACAATTCTGTGGCCCTAAGTAACGATTCTGTGGCCCTCAGTAACAATTCTGTGTCTGTCCCTAAGTAACAATTCTGTGGCCCTAAGTAACGTTTCTGTGGCCCTAAGTAACGATTCTGTGGCCCTCAGTAACATATCTGTGTCCCTCAGTAACAATTCTGTGTCTGTCCCTAAGTAACAATTCTGTGGCCCTAAGTAACGATTCTGTGGCCCTCAGTAACAAATCTGTGTCCTTCAGTAACAATTCTGTGTCTGTCCCTAAGTAACAATTCTGTGGCCCTAAGTAACGTTTCTGTGGCCCTAAGTAACGATTCTGTGGCCCTCAGTAACAATTCTGTATCCCTCAGTAACAATTCTGTCTGTCCCTGAGTAACAATTCTGTGTCTCTAAGTAACGCTTCTGTGGCCCTAACTAACGATTTTGTGGCCCTAAGTAAACGTTTCTGTGGCCCTATGTAACGTTTCTATGGCCCTAAGTAACGTTTCTGTGGCCCTAACTAACGTTTCTGTGTCCCTAAGTAACGTTTCTCTGTCCCTAACTCTCTCCCTGCATACCGCCAGGTCTGCCTCTGTTGAATGACTGGAGGCAAATGGAGAATTCTAAAATAGCCGCCATTTATAGCTCGACCATTACACTGTGCTGGCTGGCTGCTGATTGGCTAATGCGATCACATGTCATGAATGAATGCATTATGGGTCAGCGCGCCTTGTCTGCGCGCCTTCCCAGACATCCCCGCTCCGTCGCCGCACATGTCGCCGCCATTTTAGGAAAAATTTCGATTCGCGCATCCGAAGTCTGCTTATTTTCGGATTCGACGCGAATCGAAATTTTCCTAATATTCGAAACGAATTCCACTTCGCCTACTTCGATTCGCTCATCTCTAATGACAACCACTGATGCCTTCCTTTCTTTTCCCTTTGTAACATAGATAACCACTTGCTGACTGTGGACTGCAGTTTTACTGCAACAGTGCGGGCTGGCTGTGCAGAATAGCGTATATATTCGTGATTTTGCATCTCCCATTAGAGGGCACACGGCGCAGCTGCCACTGGCTCCCGCAAAACCGGTCACTGGGTCCCAGCCAATGATTTATGGCCAGGACCTGCCAATTGGCAGAGCAAGTGACAGGAGAGAGAGCTCTGTGTAGGTAAACAACACATAGCTCTCTACTGGCAGCTGCAATGTGAAGTTTTTTTGTTTCCCTGGGAATAAAAACTGTCACATCCCTTAGTAAAACCGCCACACAGTAAACACATTACTAGGCACACAGTTAACCCTTTGATTGCCCCAGATGGAAACCCCTTCCCAGCCTATGTTATTAGTACAGTGTCAGTGTATGTTATTAGCACTGATCACTGTATTAGTGTCACTGGTGATGTCAGTGTCAGTTAGCCAGCTCCCCCAGCGTCAGTTAATGTCAGATTGCCTGCCACAATCACAGTCCTGCTATAAGTCGCTGATCACTGCCATTACTAGTATAAATATAAATAAATAAAAATTCCAGTATATATCCCATAGTTTGCAGATGCTATAACTTTCATGTAAACCATTAATATACACTTTTTTAACCAAAAATATGTAGCAGAATACATTTTGGCCTACATTTATGAAGAAATGTGATATTTTAGCTTTTTTATTGGATATGTTTTACTGCAGAAAGTAAAAAATATATAATTTTCAGGATTTTTTTTTTGTTTATTTAATAAACAATAAAAAAAATGGTGATCAAATACCACCAAAATAAAACCTCTATTTATGTGAAAAAAATTACATTAATTTTGTTTGGTACCACATTGCATGACCGTGTAATTGTCAGTTAAAGCAGTGCAGTGCTGAAAATGGCCTGGCCATGAAGGGGGTGAAATCTTCCAGTGTTTAATACATAAATTCACTAAAAGACAATAACAAGTTGAAATTACTGGACATAAAAGGCTATCTCAGGACAGCAAAATACAATAATTCAAAGAATGTTACATTTTATTCAAAAAATATATTAGCAACAAGAAATAAGTTAATCATATGTAGGATTTTGTATAAATCAGATTAAGGAATAGATCAGGAACATTGAGCACATCTTTATTTCATGGCTTTGTACCTACTGGTAATTAGATGTCCCTAGGTTTTAGGCACCAGATATATTATGTTTGCCAGAGAGATACATAGAGAGGCAGATTAAAAACAGCACAAAGGTCAGACCAGAAACTCAACAGCTGCACCAAAAGTCCAGATGAGGCATAGATGGGGCCAAGGGTCAAACCAAGAGGTTGGAACCGGGAAACAAATTTAGATAAAGGGATTTGGAATTAAAGGTTAGTGTCATGTCAGACAGCAAAAAAATAAGGTTGAGAACACCAAAGGTCAGCGGTGGAGAAAAATATGAAAATCATAAAAAAAGGCCTGCAGCTGGTCTCTCATGCAGAGCTACAGATGTCATTAGAATCTTTAAGGCTCTGTTAACACCTAGTTAACATCTTCTGATGCAACTTGAGTCACAGAAAATTGCATGACAAGGAAATTATGTTATGTTCAGTGGTGCCCGTCCTAATCAATGCAAGTTTCTTTGGTGCAACTCGATTTCAGCCTCATAGACTTCTACAGTATATTGCCCAAAGTATTAGTACACCCCTCCAAATCCTTGGATTCAGGTGTTCCAATCATCTCCATGATCACAGGTGTACAAAATCAAGCACCAGGCATGCAGACTGCTTCTACAAATATTTTTCAAAGAATGGGTTGCTCTCAGGAGCTCAGTGAATTCAAGCATGGTACCGTGATAGGTCCATCCATGAAATTTAATTGCTACTAAATATTCCATGATCAACTGTTTGTGGTATTATAACAAAGTGGAAGCAACTGGGAACAACAGCATCTCAGCCATGAAGTGGTTGGCCATATAAAATAACAGAGCGGGGTCACCACATGCTGAAGCGCAGTGTGCAGAAGTCACCAACTGTCTGCAGAGTCAATAGCTAAAGACCTTCAAACTTCGTGTGGTCTTCAGATTAGCACAACAATGTGTAGAGAGCTTTATGGAATGGGCTTCCATGGCCGAGCAGCTGCATCCAAAACTTATAACACCAAGTGCAATGCAAAGTGTCGGATTCAGTGGTGTAAAACATGCTGCCACTGGACTCTAGATCAGTGGTGACGTGTTCTCTGGAATGACAAATCACGCTTCTCTGTCTGGCAATCTGATGGACGTGTCTGGGTTTGGTTGTTGCCAGGACAGCGGTACTTGTCTGACTGCATTTTGCCAAGTGTAAAGTTTATTGGAGGGGGGATTATGGTGTGGGGTTGTTTTTCAGGGGTTGAGCTTGGCCCCTTAGTTCCAGGGAACTCTTAAGGCATCAACATACCAAGACATTTTGGACAATTTCATGCTCCCAACTTTGTGGGAACAGTTTGTGGATGGCCCCTTCCTGTTCCAATATGACTGCGCACCAGTGCACAAAGCAAGGTCTATAAAGACATGGAGGAGCGAATTTGGGATGGAGGACCTTGACTGGCCTGCACAGAGTCCTGACCTCAACCCGATAGAACACCTTTGGGATGAATTAGAGTGGAGACTGTGAGCCAGGCCTTCTCATCCGACATCAGTGCCTGACCTCACAAATGTGCTTCTGGAAGAATGGTCAAACATTCACATACAGTGAGGAACATAAGTATTTGAACACCCTGCGATTTTGCAAGTTCTCCCACTTAGAAATCATGGAGGGGTCTGAAATTCACATTGTAGGTGCATTCCCACTCTGAGAGACAGAATTAAAAACAAAAATTCAGGAAATCCCATTGTATGATTTTTAAAGAATTTATTTGTCTTGCACTGCTGAACATAAGTATTTGAACACCTAAGAAACAGCAAGAATTCTGGCTCTCAAAGACCTGTTACTGTGCCTTTAAAAAGTCCACCTCTACTCCACTCATCAATCTAACTTAGTAGCAACTGTCTGAGCTCTTTAAAGACACCTGTCCACCCCACAGTAAGTCAAACGCCAACTACTACCATGGGCAAGACCAAAGAGCTGTCAAAAGACACCAGAGACAAAATTGTGGACCTCCACAAGGCTGGAAAGGGCTACGGGGCAATTGCCAAGCAGCTTGGTGAAAATAGATCAACTGCTGGAGCAATTGTTAGAAAATGGAAGAGGCTAAAGACGACTGTCAGTCTCCCTCAGACTGGGGCTCCATGCAGGATCTCACCTCGTGGGGTATCACTGATGATAAGAAACATGCATTCCCACTTGTTGTTTTTTGCTTATTATTCATGTGTAAATGTGCATAGTGCATAGGGCAGCCCCTTCATTTGAATAGGCTACCCTACAAGTGACGAATGACCCAAAGAAGCTCTAGAATCTTTTCAGTTGTGAAGGGTCACTTTTTCAGTGTGCGTTTTGGCAAGTTTTGTATGCAAAACACACACCTGCTAACCGTGATTGGGGTGTTATTAACAATCAGATTGCATTAAAGTTGTAAGCAAGTTGCACTACATAGTTACATTGGAAATTGCATGAAAATCACATTGCATTAGTGAACTGAGCCTAAGTGTATCTATGGTCAAAACCTAAAATCACCTATGCATTTTCACATTGTATTTAAATTATTTATATCCTACTCCTATTAATATGACTGATCCTGAAGTTTGTAGACTTTCTTTGCGAAGATCCCCACACATTTACTTCATTAAATTCTGTGATCCATAGTCACTATGCCCTGTGAGTAGACACTGCTGTGGCACACATGTCACAGAGCATGCTTTCTAAACTTTAGAGGTGCTGAGAGGAGGAGTTTTAGGAGGCAGAGTCTGTACAGGAATCATTGCTTGCAGGTAGCAAGGGACCATGGGATATGTAGTCCTTAAAAATGGAAAGTGAACAGCAGAGTAGAAGCTGCAAAGTATGCAGAGAGTCTAGAAAGTTGTGAAAAGTTATGACCAGCAAACAGGAAAAACTCACAACGAAAGGATATGTTTTAGGTAATCTTATATTGGATTGTCAGCTATAGCTATTGCTTGATATTACAATGATGATTTTATAAACTGAAGACTTATGCCAAAACCATAGGTTTCCTTTTAACATATTGCACTTCCAAGTGTGGTCAATGCCCCTCTGGCTGTGGAACCCTTTGGGGAAAAGGAGCCCTGATCTCCAGTGCATCAGAATATTTATCACTATTGCAAAACTAAAAAAAAAACATGGTAGGTCTCTAGTAAATATAGTAGTGCCTAGCAGCTGGCACAATAATACAGAGTATAACAAAATATCACAAAACAACAGTGCAGCACTAAAGGTACAAAGAAGCAGATATGTGTGAAATACAATCACCCAATCAGAGTGAATACAAACTGATATGCTTCACACCATAACAAAAAGACAAATCAAAAAGTCCAGTTGAAGAGCCACAAATGAATTCAGCAGTCTTCCAATTGTGATAGATGTGGATCCCAGAAGGCACCAACTTTCCCAGTTGTAAAACCACACAACACCCCTGTGCACATAAGAGGGGGGCTTACCAGAATTATATGACCCTCAATGAAGAGTGGTCAGCCAATGCTTGTATGTTACTCCAAGATGTCCTGCTTCCTCAGAACAACATGTCAAAAGATGGTACTGCTATTTTGTCATAGATCACTCTGCAGACATACTAAATTCAAAAATAAAATCATGAAAGAGAAAAGAACACTTCATTGTGTAATGCAATGTTAAAACACCAATTTAATGTGGTAAATACACTTACAATAAAAAGATCTTGACTAGGCACTTCATATTAGATAAACAGCTCTTTTTCCAGAAACAATGATGGCCACAGCGGAATCATGCATGTGCAGTGGCCTATGTTCCAGCTCCAAATTAATCAAATAAACAGCGCAATACCCAACAAATGATACATAAAAAGAAAAATACTAGTATGAAAATTTTTAAAAATTTAGAAGTGTCCAAAATAAATGTGTCCAAAAAAAAAAAAATATAATAAATTTCACATAATATCCAAATAAAATGAAAAACTCATAATGTGTCAGGGCAGGGGCTGAGGAACGGACAGGCAGGCCTAAACAATGTAAGGCACTGGCTGACGACAACCACCACCCACAGACCGAAGTCCCTCAGGGCGCGGAGTCTAAGTCCCAGGCTGCCCTTCACCAGGGCCCCTGATGGTGGGGATGGACTTGACGCAGCCAGGAACCAGGTCGCGGCCCCCGAGACACCTCAGTTGCGGTAATGGCCGCCGTCAATGACGTGTAGCTGGTGGAAAAGACAATAGAGTAGTCAGGCAGGCCGGGTCAACAACAACGGGACAAAACGGTACAGGACAGCAGACGAGAATCACAGGTCATGGGCTGGGTTCAGCAACAGAGGGTCAGATCAAAGGAGAACACAAAAAATAGTCTAGTCACAAGCCGAGTCAGATTCCAGGAGAGTCACGAGAGTCAGAACAGAGTAATAGCAACACAAAGACACAAGACACAAGTGCAAAGAGCATGTGCGGACCACAGGCTTATATGTCATCAGCCACACCCCTCTGGGGGATGGACCACAGAGACCTGAAGGCATAAAGGATTCCCACCATGCTCTGCAGAAATCCAAGATGGATGCCAGCACATGGAGTAACATAACCTCTGCGAAAAGGTAGGACCTTGACATAATGTGATCTAAAGTGTCCAAAATTAATGTATCCATCAAAATATAAAAAATCATCAAAATATATGTATAACATTATGAAACTTTAGCCTTTTTCTTCAACTTCAAAGTGCTTCACCAAAAACGAATAAATTTATAATGTGATTATCCTTCTGTCATAAGTGCTTCCACCATCCACCAGTGAGAAACCAACATTAATCGCACTCACCAGATATTGGCGAATAGTAAGCCTTTTAGGATTTTTAGTGATCCTACACCCCCTCTTAATGCCTCCAGACCTCCATTCCACCACACCAGACTAAAAAGATTCTTCAACCTCCTTTCTCCAAACAAAACGCTCCATCGTTGTGCCAAAGAAGAAAGTATAGCATATAGTGTAATATTGCTACTAACTTCTTCTTAAATATATAATAATGATGCCAAGTCAATCATGGAATGCAGCAATATAAAAGGCTCTTTATTATGTAGCCTACAATGGCCAAACATCATCAGAACACCATCCACGATATACTGCAGAAATCCACAGCTATCTGTGCAGAGGATGACAATAAATTGACAGACAGACAGCTCCCAAAATGGCCACTGGAATGCACCTCTCGGCGTGCGTTCCACTCACCGGAAGTGACGTATGACGTTACTAAAGCGGACCGGAAGTGCGTTGACGCGTTTCGCCTCTGAGGGGCGTTCTCAAGACGATGATGATTTTTGATATTTTGATGGACACATTAATTTTGGACACTTTAAATCACATTATGAGGTTTTTCATTTTATTTGGATATTATGTGAAATTTATTATATTTTTTTTTGTTTTTGTTTGTTGGACACATTTATTTTAAATTTTTAAAAATTTTCATACTAGTATTTTTCTTTTTATGTATCATTTGTTGGGTATTGCGCTGTTTATTTGATTAATTTGATGATTTAGTGTTTACACTAGTGCACAGCAGCATCCTATATATATTATATATTTTTTAGTAGGAGGGGTTTGTTCTGTGGCGCAGGAGTATATATTTATATATGTTCCAGCTCCATCCAACACGTTTAGCCAGAGGTGATGCCATCAGGGGCATACCTGACATCATCATGATTGGAAAACTGACAAATTCATGTTTGTCTCTTCAATTGGACTTTTTGATTTGTCATATTGTTATGTGGTGAAACATATCAGTATGCATTCACTCTGATTGGGTGATTGTATTGCACATATATCTGTTTCATTGTATCTTTAGTGCTGCGCTATTGTTTTGTGATATTTATCACTAATCCAGTCCCCTTCTGGACATTCCTCTCCAGGGTTGGCTGGAGCATAATAAATATTGAGGTTGGTAATGTGCATCTCCATCCCTAAGTTCTAGAAGCTTCTTTCAAAGGCAAGGAGAAGAAATTAAACTCCCAACCTGTGAAACCATGAACAGACCAAGACAAAAACAATCACTGCTCCCTTGATTGCAGAAGAATCCAAAAACTTAATTTACCTAGCATCCTACTCTAGGATGGTGCTACATTAGGGTTGATGCATTTTTATGCGAAGCAGTATGTTAACCCAGGGAATGGTATAGATGAAACTGTAGTCAGGGAGGAAGCTTTGATAAACCAAATATGCAAAGGTAGGATTTGGTAACTGGCCTATTTGCTAACTTTTGAATGGCACAGTTCCATTTTATTGGGCATCCATGCTTTGCAAAACAACAGGTTCACTTTAAAACTAATCTCCACAGCTGTACATACAGTAGTTGCTTTTGCACCCATGCTGTTCTATTCACCAGCGCAAGCAAAATAACTTGTGACTCCTTTTTAGTCCAGTGTGACAACCAGGGGCGGACTGACCATTTGGAAACTCGGGCACTGCCTGAGGGCCCGGGGTCAGTAGGGGGCCCCATGAGATGCCCCTGGTAACTTTTTCATAGGCTTTTTTGAGTTTGGGCAAGGACACAGGGGCCCCCTGATCCCCTATTGCCCGGGGGCCCCATGAGTTGTCAGTCCGCCCCTGGTGACAACACAGATGCTTGTCAATTGGCTGCCCAGGCAACAGCACTGCCAGGAGAGGCCCCAATACCTGGTTAAAGAGACATTGCCATCAGTGTAAACATTGCAGGTAAAATCAAGTTTGTTAAATGCTTACATGCAGTGATTTCTCCATACATTTGTGTTTTTTTCCTTGCAATGTGCCTTTGCATTTGTTAGAAAGCTGACAAGTCAGTTCAATAGCACAGCCCCTCCCTCCTGGCACCTTGTAGCACTCTACTTTTCTTTAAGTGTTCAATCATTTTCTGTTCTCTGTCCCTCCCTTCACCTCCTGTTGGGGGAGGATCAAAGGGAATACTACAGGGTGTCACTTGAATGTAGAGTTGGGAAGGCCTGGAAACAAACAAAAACATTGGGAAAAATAACATTTTTCTCATTTTTTGCAAAATATTTTTTTTCTGGAAAAACTGAAAAAAAAAGGTGTGGAATAAGACTTTATGTAAAGCATTACATTATTGTAAGTTCTCTCAGCTGAAGACAAGTAAATCCTGGAATACAATCCAAGTAACACTGTACTTCTCAATGCAGTTCTCAAACAAGAGAAATATGCATATCTGCCACTAGAGGGGCACTACAGGGGAAAGGCTCCAGTTTAGTTTGCTTGTGGGCTCCATCCTGTACCTCCTTCAGTTGGGGGATTGTTGGGTTACAGTAGATGATAGTTTATCTCCTCTCAGGCAGGTAAAAGGGTAAATTTGTCTGACATTTAGTTTATCTTTATAACCTTTAAATTATTTCAATTAATGTTCTCCACCATCACAGCATAATATTTACTTATAGTCCACTTAGTAAATAGTTTTTTTTCTTTTCCTCCTGTCAGTAAAATCCTGAGACCAACATCTAGAGTTTGGAAACATTTCCACAGTGCAATTTCTGCAAATATTATGAAAAGAAATATTCTTTTCCAAATGCTACAAGGATGAAAAAATACATCCTTACATGCCAGAGGTGCCCTAAAGACATTAAAAAATACTTAATGGAATGCAGGGGTGGACTGACCATTTAGAAATTCGGGCACTGCCCGAGGACCCGGGGTCAGTAGGGGGCCCCATGAGATGCCCCTGGTAGCTTTTTCATGGGCTTTTTTGAGTTTGGGCAAGGACACAGGGGCCCCATGATCCCCTATTGCCCGGGGGCCCCATAAGTTGTCAGTCCACCCCTGATGGAATGAAATATCGAGGACCATAATGAAGTAGCTGGAGTTCTCATTCCAGAAACATTCTTTCTGCTGCTTCTGGATCATCGCAAAGTGTTCCTTCACCAGCATCATCTTCCAGGAAGGAAGTGTTACAAGCCATTGACTCACACAAATACACACTCCCTTCATTTATAGATAAAATGACACCTGAAAATCAGAAGAACATTGATCAAGCTCCTGCAAGGGAAATATATACTTCTGGGTCAGCATTGTCAATGACTGAAAATATATATTGGCAGGAAGCTTTTAAGTTATTATGAGGGAAATGGAGATGGTTACAAGTAGAGATGAGCGAATCGAAGTATCCGAAGTGGAATTCGAGTCGAATATCGGAAAAATTTCGATTCGTGCCGAATCCGAAAAACAGCCTAATTCGGACGCGCGAATCGAAATTTTTCCGAAAATGGCGGCTGACATGTGCGGCGACGGAGCGGGGATGTCGGGGAAGGCGCGCAGACAAGGCGCGCTGCCCCATAATGCATTCCTCAACGACATGTGATCGCATCAGCCAATCAGCAGCCAGCCAGCCAGCACTGTGTAATGGTCGAGGTATATATAGCGGCCATTTTGGAAATCTTCATTTGCCTGCAGTCATTGAACAGAGGCAGACCGCTCTGTACTAGGGACAGGGACAGAGTTAGGGCCACAGAAACGAGAATTGGGGACAGAGAGAAGTTACTTAGGGACAGAGAACCATTACTCAGGGACACAGACTTGTTAATGAGGGCCACAGAATCGTTATTTAGGGACAAAGAAACGCTAGTTAGGGCCACAGAATTCATACTCAGGGACAGACAGAATTGTTACTCAGTGCCAGAGAATTGTTACTTAGGGCCACAGAAACGTTATTAGGGCCACAGAATTTTTACTCAGGGACAGACAGAATTGTTACTGAGTGCCAGAGAATTGTTACTCAGGGACAGACAGAATTGTTACTGAGTGCCAGAGAATTCTTACTCAGGGCCACAGAATTCATTCTCAGGGACAGACAGAATTGTTACTCAGGGACAGACAGAATTGTTACTGAGTGCCAGAGAATTGTTACTCAGGGACAGACAGAATTGTTACTGAGTGCCAGAGAATTGTTACTCAGGGACAGACAGAATTGTTACTGAGTGCCAGAGAATTGTTACTCAGGGACAGACAGAATTGTTACTGAGTGCCAGAGAATTGTTACTCAGGGACAGACAGAATTGTTACTGAGTGCCAGAGAATTGTTACTCGCACAGACACAAAATTGTTACTTGCACAGACACAGAATTGTTACTCGCACAGACACAGAATTGTTACTCAGGGCCACAGAATTCATACTCAGGGACAGACAGAATTGTTACTGAGTGCCAGAGAATTGTTACTTAGGGACAGACAGAATTGTTACTGAGTGCCAGAGAATTGTTACTCAGGGACAGACAGAATTGTTACTGAGTGCCAGAGAATTGTTACTCGCACAGACACAAAATTGTTACTTGCACAGACACAGAATTGTTACTCGCACAGACACAGAATTGTTACTCAGGGCCACAGAATTCATACTCAGGGACAGACAGAATTGTTACTGAGTGCCAGAGAATTGTTACTCAGGGACAGACAGAATTGTTACTGAGTGCCAGAGAATTGTTACTCAGGGACAGACAGAATTGTTACTGAGTGCCAGAGAATTGTTACTCAGGGACAGACAGAATTGTTACTGAGTGCCAGAGAATTGTTACTCGCACAGACACAAAATTGTTACTTGCACTGACACAGAATTGTTACTCGCACAGACACAGAATTGTTACTGAGTGCCAGAGAATTGTTACTCAGGGACAGACAGAATTGTTACTGAGTGCCAGAGAATTGTTACTCAGGGACAGACAGAATTGTTACTGAGTGCCAGAGAATTGTTACTCAGGGACAGACAGAATTGTTACTGAGTGCCAGAGAATTGTTACTCAGGGACAGACAGAATTGTTACTGAGTGCCAGAGAATTGTTACTCAGGGACAGACAGAATTGTTACTGAGTGCCAGAGAATTGTTACTCGCACAGACACAAAATTGTTACTTGCACAGACACAGAATTGTTACTCGCACAGACACAGAATTGTTACTCAGGGCCACAGAATTCATACTCAGGGACAGACAGAATTGTTACTGAGTGCCAGAGAATTGTTACTCAGGGACAGACAGAATTGTTACTGAGTGCCAGAGAATTGTTACTCAGGGACAGACAGAATTGTTACTGAGTGCCAGAGAATTGTTACTCGCACAGACACAAAATTGTTACTTGCACAGACACAGAATTGTTACTCGCACAGACACAGAATTGTTACTCAGGGCCACAGAATTCATACTCAGGGACAGACAGAATTGTTACTGAGTGCCAGAGAATTGTTACTCAGGGACAGACAGAATTGTTACTGAGTGCCAGAGAATTGTTACTCAGGGACAGACAGAATTGTTACTGAGTGCCAGAGAATTGTTACTCAGGGACAGACAGAATTGTTACTGAGTGCCAGAGAATTGTTACTCAGGGACAGACAGAATTGTTACTGAGTGCCAGAGAATTGTTACTCGCACAGACACAAAATTGTTACTTGCACAGACACAGAATTGTTACTCGCACAGACACAGAATTGTTACTCAGGGCCACAGAATTCATACTCAGGGATAGACAGAATTGTTACTGAGTGCCAGAGAATTGTTACTCAGGGACAGACAGAATTGTTACTGAGTGCCAGAGAATTGTTACTCAGGGACACCTAATCGTTGAATTAAATAGTATGTCAGACAACATGCAGAGGAGTGGCAGAGGAGGCAATGTTTTAGGAGCGAGCAGACGTGGCAGCAGAGGAAGGGGTCGAGGCAGCAGTATTCGCAGCCAGAGGCCAGTGCTCCCGGTGTCATCCAGCGGTCGTGTCTCCACCGACAACCCTGCCGTCATTGATTGGTTGGCTCGGTCGTCTTCCTTTTCCCAGGTCACCTCTGACACCTACAGCCAACGGTCGGTGGGTACGTCAGACACAACCGTTAGTTGGCATGGCCCGGGACCAAGCCCACTGAAATCACGTGTCCTCTACCTGCCCCTGTCCTTTGCTGTTCCCTCACCAAGCGAAGTATCGCATGCTGTGGGCTCAGCCCCACTGTACAGTGAGGAAGAGCTAACAGAGGGCGGTCAGGAACGGGGGGAGACATCGGCCTTTTCAGCAGCCAAGCGAACAAGTACTGGCGAGGAGAGTGGCTCGGTAGCCGGTCTAGAGACAGGTCTGTCTCCTGACCCAGACGCAGCCGAGGGGGCTAGTAGTGAGGCGGAGACCCTACTTGATGATGAGGAGGTTGATCGCACTTGGCAGCCTCGTCGTCATCAGGCAATTTCTTCCGCATCATCAGGAGAAGAGGGTGGCAGCTTGGCAGCGAGCAAAACAGTCGGTGGGTTGCCCAGGAGACAGCAGCAGGGTCGCATCAGTGTCAGTGGAGCCAAACGTCCACGGAGTAGAGCACCAGCTCCACTGCAGCCTACCACCACGGCCAGTAGTGGTGCCGGTGCGCACTGAGGAAGTAGCAGTCAGCCAGTGAAGAGTAGCGGGGGCAAAGTTTCCTACTCGGTGGTGTGGCAATTTTTCCTCAAGCCGCCCGAGGAAGTAAACGTAGCCGTATGTCGACTATGTGGCCAGAAATGCAAGCGTGGCCAGGGGGCCCATGTTGGGACTACAGCGTTGCGTCAGCATATGCAGCGTCACCATTCGGTGGCCTGGGAAAACCGTGATAAACATACGGCGGTTCTGCCAGCCCCAGCCCCCGCTCCATCACCCGCTCCGTTAGTTGCTCCGTCACCCGACGTCGTCAATCGCCCTCTATCAGCCAGTCAAGGCTCCAACACCTCTGCTGAGGGGAGTTGTCGCTCATTGGCATCTTCCGCTCGTTCAGATGCTCCTTCTCCTGCTACTCCTCTTCTCGGATTCCGTCAACAGTCTTTCTTGGAATCCGTATCCAAGAGACAACAGTTTGCGAGCACGCACCCGACGGTGCAAAAGCTGAACGTCCTCCTGTCCAAGTTGCTGGTGCTGCAGTCCCTCCCTTTCCAACTGGTGGACTCAGCACCTTTCCGAGAAATGATGGCTTGTGCCGCGCCGCGGTGGAGAGTGCCAAGCCGTCATTTCTTTGCCCAAAAGGCAGTGCCAGCCCTGCATTCACATGTAGAAGAGATGGTGGGCCAGTCTTTGAGCATGTCGGTCTCTGCCAAAGTGCACGGCAGCGCCGACGTGTGGAGCTGTAACTACGGTCAGGGACAGTACATGTCATTTACGGCCCACTGGGTGAACGTGGTGCCGGCACAGCCGCACCAGCAACTTGGACAGGTCACGACGCTTTTGCCTCCACGTTTGCACGTCCTTGGTCCAGCAAGCATGTCCGCCTCTACCACCTCTTTTTCCGCCGTGTCCTCAGCCGCCACCCCCGTGCCAAGTCCCATTACCCGACCGGCATATCACATGTGCAGGGCGCAACGGTGTCACGCTGTGCTGCACCTGGTATGCCTTGGCGAACGTAGTCACACAGGGGAGGAACTGCTGAGTGTAATGAACAGAGAAATCGACAGATGGCTGTCTCCGCGCAAACTAAAAATCGGAACCATGTTGACTGACAACGGAAAGAACATGGTGTCTGCTCTGCGTCAAGGAAGGTTGATCCATGCGCCATGCATGGCTCAC
Organism: Staurois parvus; assembly: GCF_062004578.1. Classification (NCBI taxonomy): domain Eukaryota; kingdom Metazoa; phylum Chordata; class Amphibia; order Anura; family Ranidae; genus Staurois; species Staurois parvus. The sequence continues at coordinate 10,476,533 of NW_028318294.1, read as the reverse complement.
GTGTTCAATCTGGTTGTCAAGCGGTTCCTAAAATCCACCATCCCACTGCAAGACATCCTTAAAATGTCACGTAAACTGTGCATGCATTTCAGCCATTCCTACACCGCAAAGAACACCCTCATTGAGCTGCAGCGGCAGAACGGAATTCCACAGCATCGCCTGATCTGCGACGTTGCAACAAGGTGGAATTCAACCCTACACATGTTAGACCGCCTTTACGAGCAGCGAAAGGCCATCACCGATTTCCTGATGTTACAAGCGGATAAAGGTACTCCCCTGTGTAACTTAGATGTCAGCCATTGGCAGCTCATGCGTGACACCTGCCGCTTGCTCAGGCCCTTTGAGGAGGCCACGCTATTCGTGAGTCGGCAGGACTATGGGATGAACGACGTCATTCCTCTGTTGCACGTCCTGGAACAAATGCTGTTAACAATGGCTGGTCAGGGTGCGGTAGACGTGGCGCACAGATGTCAACGCCACATGACCCCTGTGGGGGCAGGACAGGAAGAAGAGGAGGAGGTAGAGGAGGACATTTGTGCTCAGGAATTATTGAGTGAAATGGGTGGTTTTTCCACTCAGCGGACAGGAGTGGAGGAGCAGGAGCATCTGGTAGAGGAGGAGGAGGAGGAGACAGAGGACCCAGACGCACCGTGGCAGTATGCTGTGGAGATGGAGGCAGGGAGTCCCTCGCATTCCTTGGCACAAATGGCCCATAGCATGCTCGGTTGCTTGCGTAGCGACAGCCGAATAATAACCATCAGACAGAGGGATGACTTTTGGCTGTCCACCTTGTTGGACCCTCGCTACCGGTCCAAAATGGTGGCCTTTTTCACACCTGCTGAGAGGGAGGCCAAAATTACGTACTATAAAAACCACCTATGTAGTCAGTTGGTCTCTGCCTTTGTGCGCCAACGTCCATCCTCAGACACTGTGGGCCCTGTGCGCTCGCGTTCCGCTGGCATGGCAGCAGGGGAGGGGTGGGGTGGTAGGAGCAGTGGCAGCTCCACCAGCAGTGGCTGCCTCAGTCTGCAGTCGATGATGAGTAGCTTTCTTCACCAGCGCAGTGAGGAAACTACTAACCAGCCGCAGCAGCAGCAGCAGCATCAGGTGGACCTGGAGCAGGAGCTCAAACAACAGGCTTGGGCCTACTTGGACAGCACCCTGCCAACCGAGGTAGACAATCCCCTTGACTACTGGGCAACGAAACTTGACCTTTGGCCCCAACTAGCTGAATTTGCCCTTGAAAGGCTGTCATGCCCGGCCAGTAGCGTGGCATCGGAGCGCGTGTTTAGTGCGGCAGGAGGTATTGTAACTCCGCGGAGGACACGACTGTCCACCCAAAGTGTGGAGAGACTCACGTTTGTGAAAATGAATCAGGCGTGGATTAGTCTGGATTTCAAACCACCAGTTCCTGACACAACTGACTAAATCCGCCATGAATCATGCCTCAAACATGTGCCACTTTGAGGTCTCCTCACACACTGCTGGTGTGTTGAATTTTTTGACATAGGGTGCTGGCAGATTATGGGCCTCCTATAGCTGCTGCCAGGCCCCTAATCTGCCATAGGCCCCTATATACCGCTTCCTCATGCTGCTGCCAGGTCCAGAGTCTCTCATGGGTCCCTGTACGGCCTCCCATTGCTGCTGTCTCCATCGCCACACTCTGCTGCCATGTGCCACTTTCAGGTCTCTTCACACTGCTGGTGTGTTAAATTTTTTGACATAGGGTGCAGGCAGATTACGGGCCTCACATAGCTGCTGCCAGGCCCCTAATCTGCCATGGGCCCCTATATACCGCCTCCTCATGCTGCTGCCAAGTCTAGAGTCTCTCATGGGTCCCTGTACGGCCTCCCATTGCTGCTGTCTCCATCGCCACACTCTGCTGCCATGTGCCACTTTCAGGTCTCTTCACACTGCTGGTGTTTAATTTTTTGACATAGGGTGCAGGCAGATTACGGGCCTCACATAGCTGCTGCCAGGCCCCTAATCTGCCATGGGCCCCTATATACCGCCTCCTCATGCTGCTGCCAAGTCCAGAGTCTCTCATGGGTCCCTGTACGGCCTCCCATTGCTGCTGTCTCCATCGCCACACTCTGCTGCCATGTGCCACTTTCAGGTCTCTTCACACTGCTGGTGTGTTAAATTTTTTGACATAGGGTGCAGGCAGATTACGGGCCTCACATAGCTGCTGCCAGGCCCCTAATCTGCCATGGGCCCCTATATACCGCCTCCTCATGCTGCTGCCAAGTCTAGAGTCTCTCATGGGTCCCTGTACGGCCTCCCATTGCTGCTGTCTCCATCGCCACACTCTGCTGCCATGTGCCACTTTCAGGTCTCTTCACACTGCTGGTGTGTTTAATTTTTTGACATAGGGTGCAGGCAGATTACGGGCCTCACATAGCTGCTGCCAGGCCCCTAATCTGCCATGGGCCCCTATATACCGCCTCCTCATGCTGCTGCCAAGTCTAGAGTCTCTCATGGGTCCCTGTACGGCCTCCCATTGCTGCTGTCTCCATCGCCACACTCTGCTGCCATGTGCCACTTTCAGGTCTCTTCACACTGCTGGTGTGTTAAATTTTTTGACATAGGGTGCAGGCAGATTACGGGCCTCACATAGCTGCTGCCAGGCCCCTAATCTGCCATGGGCCCCTATATACCGCCTCCTCATGCTGCTGCCAAGTCCAGAGTCTCTCATGGGTCCCTGTACGGCCTCCCATTGCTGCTGTCTCCATCGCCACACTCTGCTGCCATGTGCCACTTTCAGGTCTCTTCACACTGCTGGTGTGTTAAATTTTTTGACATAGGGTGCAGGCAGATTACGGGCCTCACATAGCTGCTGCCAGGCCCCTAATCTGCCATGGGCCCCTATATACCGCCTCCTCATGCTGTTGCCAAGTCCAGAGTCTCTCATGGGTCCCTGTACGGCCTCCCATTGCTGCTGTCTCCATCGCCACACTCTGTTGCCATGTGCCACTTTCAGGTCTCTTCACACTGCTGGTGTGTTAAATTTTTTGACATAGGGTGCAGGCAGATTACGGGCCTCACATAGCTGCTGCCAGGCCCCTAATCTGCCATGGGCCCCTATATACCGCCTCCTCATGCTGCTGCCAAGTCTAGAGTCTCTCATGGGTCCCTGTACGGCCTCCCATTGCTGCTGTCTCCATCGCCACACTCTGCTGCCATGTGCCACTTTCAGGTCTCTTCACACTGCTGGTGTGTTTAATTTTTTGACATAGGGTGCAGGCAGATTACGGGCCTCACATAGCTGCTGCCAGGCCCCTAATCTGCCATGGGCCCCTATATACTGCCTCCTCATGCTGCTGCCAAGTCTAGAGTCTGTCATGGGTCCCTGTACGGCCTCCCATTGCTGCTGTCTCCATCGCCACACTCTGCTGCCATGTGCCACTTTCAGGTCTCTTCACACTGCTGGTGTGTTAAATTTTTTGACATAGGGTGCAGGCAGATTACGGGCCTCACATAGCTGCTGCCAGGCCCCTAATCTGCCATGGGCCCCTATATACCGCCTCCTCATGCTGCTGCCAAGTCCAGAGTCTCTCATGGGTCCCTGTACGGCCTCCCATTGCTGCTGTCTCCATCGCCACACTCTGCTGCCATGTGCCACTTTCAGGTCTCTTCACACTGCTGGTGTGTTAAATTTTTTGACATAGGGTGCAGGCAGATTACGGGCCTCACATAGCTGCTGCCAGGCCCCTAATCTGCCATGGGCCCCTATATACCGCCTCCTCATGCTGCTGCCAAGTCCAGAGTCTCTCATGGGTCCCTGTACGGCCTCCCATTGCTGCTGTCTCCATCGCCACACTCTGCTGCCATGTGCCACTTTCAGGTCTCCTTCACACTGCTGGTGTGTTAAATTTTTTGACATAGGGTGCAGGCAGATTACGGGCCTCACATAGCTGCTGCCAGGCCCCTAATCTGCCATGGGCCCCTATATACCGCCTCCTCATGCTGCTGCCAAGTCCAGAGTCTCTCATGGGTCCCTGTACGGCCTCCCATTGCTGCTGTCTCCATCGCCACACTCTGCTGCCATGTGCCACTTTCAGGTCTCTTCACACTGCTGGTGTGTTAAATTTTTTGACATAGGGTGCAGGCAGATTACGGGCCTCACATAGCTGCTGCCAGGCCCCTAATCTGCCATGGGCCCCTATATACCGCCTCCTCATGCTGCTGCCAAGTCCAGAGTCTCTCATGGGTCCCTGTACGGCCTCCCATTGCTGCTGTCTCCATCGCCACACTCTGCTGCCATGTGCCACTTTCAGGTCTCCTTCACACTGCTGGTGTGTTAAATTTTTTGACATAGGGTGCAGGCAGATTACGGGCCTCACATAGCTGCTGCCAGGCCCCTAATCTGCCATGGGCCCCTATATACCGCCTCCTCATGCTGCTGCCAAGTCCAGAGTCTCTCATGGGTCCCTGTACGGCCTCCCATTGCTGCTGTCTCCATCGCCACACTCTGCTGCCATGTGCCACTTTCAGGTCTCTTCACACTGCTGGTGTGTTAAATTTTTTGACATAGGGTGCAGGCAGATTACGGGCCTCACATAGCTGCTGCCAGGCCCCTAATCTGCCATGGGCCCCTATATACCGCCTCCTCATGCTGCTGCCAAGTCTAGAGTCTCTCATGGGTCCCTGTACGGCCTCCCATTGCTGCTGTCTCCATCGCCACACTCTGCCATGTGCCACTTTCAGGTCTCTTCACACTGCTGGTGTGTTAAATTTTTTGACATAGGGTGCAGGCAGATTACGGGCCTCACATAGCTGCTGCCAGGCCCCTAATCTGCCATGGGCCCCTATATACCGCCTCCTCATGCTGCTGCCAAGTCTAGAGTCTGTCATGGGTCCCTGTACGGCCTCCCATTGCTGCTGTCTCCATCGCCACACTCTGCTGCCATGTGCCACTTTCAGGTCTCTTCACACTGCTGGTGTGTTAAATTTTTTGACATAGGGTGCAGGCAGATTACGGGCCTCACATAGCTGCTGCCAGGCCCCTAATCTGCCATGGGCCCCTATATACCGCCTCCTCATGCTGCTGCCAAGTCCAGAGTCTCTCATGGGTCCCTGTACGGCCTCCCATTGCTGCTGTCTCCATCGCCACACTCTGCTGCCATGTGCCACTTTCAGGTCTCTTCACACTGCTGGTGTGTTAAATTTTTTGACATAGGGTGCAGGCAGATTACGGGCCTCACATAGCTGCTGCCAGGCCCCTAATCTGCCATGGGCCCCTATATACCGCCTCCTCATGCTGCTGCCAAGTCTAGAGTCTCTCATGGGTCCCTGTACGGCCTCCCATTGCTGCTGTCTCCATCGCCACACTCTGCTGCCATGTGCCACTTTCAGGTCTCTTCACACTGCTGGTGTGTTAAATTTTTTGACATAGGGTGCAGGCAGATTACGGGCCTCACATAGCTGCTGCCAGGCCCCTAATCTGCCATGGGCCCCTATATACCGCCTCCTCATGCTGCTGCCAAGTCCAGAGTCTCTCATGGGTCCCTGTACGGCCTCCCATTGCTGCTGTCTCCATCGCCACACTCTGCTGCCATGTGCCACTTTCAGGTCTCTTCACACTGCTGGTGTGTTAAATTTTTTGACATAGGGTGCAGGCAGATTACGGGCCTCACATAGCTGCTGCCAGGCCCCTAATCTGCCATGGGCCCCTATATACCGCCTCCTCATGCTGCTGCCAAGTCCAGAGTCTCTCATGGGTCCCTGTACGGCCTCCCATTGCTGCTGTCTCCATCGCCACACTCTGCTGCCATGTGCCACTTTCAGGTCTCCTTCACACTGCTGGTGTGTTAAATTTTTTGACATAGGGTGCAGGCAGATTACGGGCCTCACATAGCTGCTGCCAGGCCCCTAATCTGCCATGGGCCCCTATATACCGCCTCCTCATGCTGCTGCCAAGTCCAGAGTCTCTCATGGGTCCCTGTACGGCCTCCCATTGCTGCTGTCTCCATCGCCACACTCTGCTGCCATGTGCCACTTTCAGGTCTCTTCACACTGCTGGTGTGTTAAATTTTTTGACATAGGGTGCAGGCAGATTACGGGCCTCACATAGCTGCTGCCAGGCCCCTAATCTGCCATGGGCCCCTATATACCGCCTCCTCATGCTGCTGCCAAGTCTAGAGTCTCTCATGGGTCCCTGTACGGCCTCCCATTGCTGCTGTCTCCATCGCCACACTCTGCCATGTGCCACTTTCAGGTCTCTTCACACTGCTGGTGTGTTAAATTTTTTGACATAGGGTGCAGGCAGATTACGGGCCTCACATAGATGCTGCCAGGCCCCTAATCTGCCATGGGCCCCTATATACCGCCTCCTCATGCTGCTGCCAAGTCTAGAGTCTGTCATGGGTCCCTGTACGGCCTCCCATTGCTGCTGTCTCCATCGCCACACTCTGCTGCCATGTGCCACTTTCAGGTCTCTTCACACTGCTGGTGTGTTAAATTTTTTGACATAGGGTGCAGGCAGATTACGGGCCTCACATAGCTGCTGCCAGGCCCCTAATCTGCCATGGGCCCCTATATACCGCCTCCTCATGCTGCTGCCAAGTCCAGAGTCTCTCATGGGTCCCTGTACGGCCTCCCATTGCTGCTGTCTCCATCGCCACACTCTGCTGCCATGTGCCACTTTCAGGTCTCTTCACACTGCTGGTGTGTTTAATTTTTTGACATAGGGTGCAGGCAGATTACGGGCCTCACATAGCTGCTGCCAGGCCCCTAATCTGCCATGGGCCCCTATATACCGCCTCCTCATGCTGCTGCCAAGTCTAGAGTCTCTCATGGGTCCCTGTACGGCCTCCCATTGCTGCTGTCTCCATCGCCACACTCTGCTGCCATGTGCCACTTTCAGGTCTCTTCACACTGCTGGTGTGTTTAATTTTTTGACATAGGGTGCAGGCAGATTACGGGCCTCACATAGCTGCTGCCAGGCCCCTAATCTGCCATGGGCCCCTATATACCGCCTCCTCATGCTGCTGCCAAGTCCAGAGTCTCTCATGGGTCCCTGTACGGCCTCCCATTGCTGCTGTCTCCATCGCCACACTCTGCTGCCATGTGCCACTTTCAGGTCTCTTCACACTGCTGGTGTGTTAAATTTTTTGACATAGGGTGCAGGCAGATTACGGGCCTCACATAGCTGCTGCCAGGCCCCTAATCTGCCATGGGCCCCTATATACCGCCTCCTCATGCTGCTGCCAAGTCTAGAGTCTGTCATGGGTCCCTGTACGGCCTCCCATTGCTGCTGTCTCCATCGCCACACTCTGCTGCCATGTGCCACTTTCAGGTCTCTTCACACTGCTGGTGTGTTTAATTTTTTGACATAGGGTGCAGGCAGATTACGGGCCTCACATAGCTGCTGCCAGGCCCCTAATCTGCCATGGGCCCCTATATACCGCCTCCTCATGCTGCTGCCAAGTCCAGAGTCTCTCATGGGTCCCTGTACGGCCTCCCATTGCTGCTGTCTCCATCGCCACACTCTGCTGCCATGTGCCACTTTCAGGTCTCTTCACACTGCTGGTGTGTTAAATTTTTTGACATAGGGTGCAGGCAGATTACGGGCCTCACATAGCTGCTGCCAGGCCCCTAATCTGCCATGGGCCCCTATATACCGCCTCCTCATGCTGCTGCCAAGTCTAGAGTCTCTCATGGGTCCCTGTACGGCCTCCCATTGCTGCTGTCTCCATCGCCACACTCTGCTGCCATGTGCCACTTTCAGGTCTCTTCACACTGCTGGTGTGTTTAATTTTTTGACATAGGGAGCAGGCAGATTACGGGCCTCACATAGCTGCTGCCAGGCCCCTAATCTGCCATGGGCCCCTATATACCGCCTCCTCATGCTGCTGCCAAGTCCAGAGTCTCTCATGGGTCCCTGTACAGCCTCCCATTGCTGCTGTCTCCATCGCCACACTCTGCTGCCATGTGCCACTTTCAGGTCTCTTCACACTGCTGGTGTGTTAAATTTTTTGACATAGGGTGCAGGCAGATTACGGGCCTCACATAGCTGCTGCCAGGCCCCTAATCTGCCATGGGCCCCTATATACCGCCTCCTCATGCTGCTGCCAAGTCTAGAGTCTCTCATGGGTCCCTGTACGGCCTCCCATTGCTGCTGTCTCCATCGCCACACTCTGCTGCCATGTGCCACTTTCAGGTCTCTTCACACTGCTGGTGTGTTTAATTTTTTGACATAGGGTGCAGGCAGATTACGGGCCTCACATAGCTGCTGCCAGGCCCCTAATCTGCCATGGGCCCCTATATACCGCCTCCTCATGCTGCTGCCAAGTCTAGAGTCTCTCATGGGTCCCTGTACGGCCTCCCATTGCTGCTGTCTCCATCGCCACACTCTGCTGCCATGTGCCACTTTCAGGTCTCTTCACACTGCTGGTGTGTTAAATTTTTTGACATAGGGTGCAGGCAGATTACGGGCCTCACATAGCTGCTGCCAGGCCCCTAATCTGCCATGGGCCCCTATATACCGCCTCCTCATGCTGCTGCCAAGTCCAGAGTCTCTCATGGGTCCCTGTACGGCCTCCCATTGCTGCTGTCTCCATCGCCACACTCTGCTGCCATGTGCCACTTTCAGGTCTCTTCACACTGCTGGTGTGTTAAATTTTTTGACATAGGGTGCAGGCAGATTACGGGCCTCACATAGCTGCTGCCAGGCCCCTAATCTGCCATGGGCCCCTATATACCGCCTCCTCATGCTGCTGCCAAGTCCAGAGTCTCTCATGGGTCCCTGTACGGCCTCCCATTGCTGCTGTCTCCATCGCCACACTCTGCTGCCATGTGCCACTTTCAGGTCTCTTCACACTGCTGGTGTGTTAAATTTTTTGACATAGGGTGCAGGCAGATTACGGGCCTCACATAGCTGCTGCCAGGCCCCTAATCTGCCATGGGCCCCTATATACCGCCTCCTCATGCTGCTGCCAAGTCTAGAGTCTCTCATGGGTCCCTGTACGGCCTCCCATTGCTGCTGTCTCCATCGCCACACTCTGCTGCCATGTGCCACTTTCAGGTCTCTTCACACTGCTGGTGTGTTTAATTTTTTGACATAGGGTGCAGGCAGATTACGGGCCTCACATAGCTGCTGCCAGGCCCCTAATCTGCCATGGGCCCCTATATACTGCCTCCTCATGCTGCTGCCAAGTCTAGAGTCTGTCATGGGTCCCTGTACGGCCTCCCATTGCTGCTGTCTCCATCGCCACACTCTGCTGCCATGTGCCACTTTCAGGTCTCTTCACACTGCTGGTGTGTTAAATTTTTTGACATAGGGTGCAGGCAGATTACGGGCCTCACATAGCTGCTGCCAGGCCCCTAATCTGCCATGGGCCCCTATATACCGCCTCCTCATGCTGCTGCCAAGTCTAGAGTCTCTCATGGGTCCCTGTACGGCCTCCCATTGCTGCTGTCTCCATCGCCACACTCTGCTGCCATGTGCCACTTTCAGGTCTCTTCACACTGCTGGTGTGTTAAATTTTTTGACATAGGGTGCAGGCAGATTACGGGCCTCACATAGCTGCTGCCAGGCCCCTAATCTGCCATGGGCCCCTATATACCGCCTCCTCATGCTGCTGCCAAGTCTAGAGTCTCTCATGGGTCCCTGTACGGCCTCCCATTGCTGCTGTCTCCATCGCCACACTCTGCCATGTGCCACTTTCAGGTCTCTTCACACTGCTGGTGTGTTAAATTTTTTGACATAGGGTGCAGGCAGATTACGGGCCTCACATAGCTGCTGCCAGGCCCCTAATCTGCCATGGGCCCCTATATACCGCCTCCTCATGCTGCTGCCAAGTCTAGAGTCTGTCATGGGTCCCTGTACGGCCTCCCATTGCTGCTGTCTCCATCGCCACACTCTGCTGCCATGTGCCACTTTCAGGTCTCTTCACACTGCTGGTGTGTTAAATTTTTTGACATAGGGTGCAGGCAGATTACGGGCCTCACATAGCTGCTGCCAGGCCCCTAATCTGCCATGGGCCCCTATATACCGCCTCCTCATGCTGCTGCCAAGTCCAGAGTCTCTCATGGGTCCCTGTACGGCCTCCCATTGCTGCTGTCTCCATCGCCACACTCTGCTGCCATGTGCCACTTTCAGGTCTCTTCACACTGCTGGTGTGTTTAATTTTTTGACATTGGGTGCAGGCAGATTACGGGCCTCACATAGCTGCTGCCAGGCCCCTAATCTGCCATGGGCCCCTATATACCGCCTCCTCATGCTGCTGCCAAGTCTAGAGTCTGTCATGGGTCCCTGTACGGCCTCCCATTGCTGCTGTCTCCATCGCCACACTCTGCTGCCATGTGCCACTTTCAGGTCTCTTCACACTGCTGGTGTGTTAAATTTTTTGACATAGGGTGCAGGCAGATTACGGGCCTCACATAGCTGCTGCCAGGCCCCTAATCTGCCATGGGCCCCTATATACCGCCTCCTCATGCTGCTGCCAAGTCTAGAGTCTCTCATGGGTCCCTGTACGGCCTCCCATTGCTGCTGTCTCCATCGCCACACTCTGCTGCCATGTGCCACTTTCAGGTCTCTTCACACTGCTGGTGTGTTAAATTTTTTGACATAGGGTGCAGGCAGATTACGGGCCTCACATAGCTGCTGCCAGGCCCCTAATCTGCCATGGGCCCCTATATACCGCCTCCTCATGCTGCTGCCAAGTCTAGAGTCTGTCATGGGTCCCTGTACGGCCTCCCATTGCTGCTGTCTCCATCGCCACACTCTGCTGCCATGTGCCACTTTCAGGTCTCTTCACACTGCTGGTGTGTTAAATTTTTTGACATAGGGTGCAGGCAGATTACGGGCCTCACATAGCTGCTGCCAGGCCCCTAATCTGCCATGGGCCCCTATATACCGCCTCCTCATGCTGCTGCCAAGTCCAGAGTCTCTCATGGGTCCCTGTACGGCCTCCCATTGCTGCTGTCTCCATCGCCACACTCTGCTGCCATGTGCCACTTTCAGGTCTCCTTCACACTGCTGGTGTGTTAAATTTTTTGACATAGGGTGCAGGCAGATTACGGGCCTCACATAGCTGCTGCCAGGCCCCTAATCTGCCATGGGCCCCTATATACCGCCTCCTCATGCTGCTGCCAAGTCCAGAGTCTCTCATGGGTCCCTGTACGGCCTCCCATTGCTGCTGTCTCCATCGCCACACTCTGCTGCCATGTGCCACTTTCAGGTCTCTTCACACTGCTGGTGTGTTAAATTTTTTGACATAGGGTGCAGGCAGATTACGGGCCTCACATAGCTGCTGCCAGGCCCCTAATCTGCCATGGGCCCCTATATACCGCCTCCTCATGCTGCTGCCAAGTCTAGAGTCTCTCATGGGTCCCTGTACGGCCTCCCATTGCTGCTGTCTCCATCGCCACACTCTGCCATGTGCCACTTTCAGGTCTCTTCACACTGCTGGTGTGTTAAATTTTTTGACATAGGGTGCAGGCAGATTACGGGCCTCACATAGCTGCTGCCAGGCCCCTAATCTGCCATGGGCCCCTATATACCGCCTCCTCATGCTGCTGCCAAGTCTAGAGTCTCTCATGGGTCCCTGTACGGCCTCCCATTGCTGCTGTCTCCATCGCCACACTCTGCTGCCATGTGCCACTTTCAGGTCTCTTCACACTGCTAGTGTGTTAAATTTTTTGACATAGGGTGCAGGCAGATTACGGGCCTCACATAGCTGCTGCCAGGCCCCTAATCTGCCATGGGCCCCTATATACCGCCTCCTCATGCTGCTGCCAAGTCCAGAGTCTCTCATGGGTCCCTGTACGGCCTCCCATTGCTGCTGTCTCCATCGCCACACTCTGCTGCCATGTGCCACTTTCAGGTCTCTTCACACTGCTGGTGTGTTTAATTTTTTGACATAGGGTGCAGGCAGATTACGGGCCTCACATAGCTGCTGCCAGGCCCCTAATCTGCCATGGGCCCCTATATACCGCCTCCTCATGCTGCTGCCAAGTCCAGAGTCTCTCATGGGTCCCTGTACGGCCTCCCATTGCTGCTGTCTCCATCGCCACACTCTGCTGCCATGTGCCACTTTCAGGTCTCCTTCACACTGCTGGTGTGTTAAATTTTTTGACATAGGGTGCAGGCAGATTACGGGCCTCACATAGCTGCTGCCAGGCCCCTAATCTGCCATGGGCCCCTATATACCGCCTCCTCATGCTGCTGCCAAGTCCAGAGTCTCTCATGGGTCCCTGTACGGCCTCCCATTGCTGCTGTCTCCATCGCCACACTCTGCTGCCATGTGCCACTTTCAGGTCTCTTCACACTGCTGGTGTGTTAAATTTTTTGACATAGGGTGCAGGCAGATTACGGGCCTCACATAGCTGCTGCCAGGCCCCTAATCTGCCATGGGCCCCTATATACCGCCTCCTCATGCTGCTGCCAAGTCTAGAGTCTCTCATGGGTCCCTGTACGGCCTCCCATTGCTGCTGTCTCCATCGCCACACTCTGCCATGTGCCACTTTCAGGTCTCTTCACACTGCTGGTGTGTTAAATTTTTTGACATAGGGTGCAGGCAGATTACGGGCCTCACATAGCTGCTGCCAGGCCCCTAATCTGCCATGGGCCCCTATATACCGCCTCCTCATGCTGCTGCCAAGTCTAGAGTCTGTCATGGGTCCCTGTACGGCCTCCCATTGCTGCTGTCTCCATCGCCACACTCTGCTGCCATGTGCCACTTTCAGGTCTCTTCACACTGCTGGTGTGTTAAATTTTTTGACATAGGGTGCAGGCAGATTACGGGCCTCACATAGCTGCTGCCAGGCCCCTAATCTGCCATGGGCCCCTATATACCGCCTCCTCATGCTGCTGCCAAGTCCAGAGTCTCTCATGGGTCCCTGTACGGCCTCCCATTGCTGCTGTCTCCATCGCCACACTCTGCTGCCATGTGCCACTTTCAGGTCTCTTCACACTGCTGGTGTGTTAAATTTTTTGACATAGGGTGCAGGCAGATTACGGGCCTCACATAGCTGCTGCCAGGCCCCTAATCTGCCATGGGCCCCTATATACCGCCTCCTCATGCTGCTGCCAAGTCTAGAGTCTCTCATGGGTCCCTTTACGGCCTCCCATTGCTGCTGTCTCCATCGCCACACTCTGCTGCCATGTGCCACTTTCAGGTCTCTTCACACTGCTGGTGTGTTAAATTTTTTGACATAGGGTGCAGGCAGATTACGGGCCTCACATAGCTGCTGCCAGGCCCCTAATCTGCCATGGGCCCCTATATACCGCCTCCTCATGCTGCTGCCAAGTCCAGAGTCTCTCATGGGTCCCTGTACGACCTCCCATTGCTGCTGTCTCCATCGCCACACTCTGCTGCCATGTGCCACTTTCAGGTCTCTTCACACTGCTGGTGTGTTAAATTTTTTGACATAGGGTGCAGGCAGATTACGGGCCTCACATAGCTGCTGCCAGGCCCCTAATCTGCCATGGGCCCCTATATACCACCTCCTCATGCTGCTGCCAAGTCCAGAGTCTCTCATGGGTCCCTGTACGGCCTCCCATTGCTGCTGTCTCCATCGCCACACTCTGCTGCCATGTGCCACTTTCAGGTCTCCTTCACACTGCTGGTGTGTTAAATTTTTTGACATAGGGTGCAGGCAGATTACGGGCCTCACATAGCTGCTGCCAGGCCCCTAATCTGCCATGGGCCCCTATATACCGCCTCCTCATGCTGCTGCCAAGTCCAGAGTCTCTCATGGGTCCCTGTACGGCCTCCCATTGCTGCTGTCTCCATCGCCACACTCTGCTGCCATGTGCCACTTTCAGGTCTCTTCACACTGCTGGTGTGTTAAATTTTTTGACATAGGGTGCAGGCAGATTACGGGCCTCACATAGCTGCTGCCAGGCCCCTAATCTGCCATGGGCCCCTATATACCGCCTCCTCATGCTGCTGCCAAGTCTAGAGTCTCTCATGGGTCCCTGTACGGCCTCCCATTGCTGCTGTCTCCATCGCCACACTCTGCCATGTGCCACTTTCAGGTCTCTTCACACTGCTGGTGTGTTAAATTTTTTGACATAGGGTGCAGGCAGATTACGGGCCTCACATAGCTGCTGCCAGGCCCCTAATCTGCCATGGGCCCCTATATACCGCCTCCTCATGCTGCTGCCAAGTCTAGAGTCTGTCATGGGTCCCTGTACGGCCTCCCATTGCTGCTGTCTCCATCGCCACACTCTGCTGCCATGTGCCACTTTCAGGTCTCTTCACACTGCTGGTGTGTTAAATTTTTTGACATAGGGTGCAGGCAGATTACGGGCCTCACATAGCTGCTGCCAGGCCCCTAATCTGCCATGGGCCCCTATATACCGCCTCCTCATGCTGCTGCCAAGTCCAGAGTCTCTCATGGGTCCCTGTATGGCCTCCCATTGCTGCTGTCTCCATCGCCACACTCTGCTGCCATGTGCCACTTTCAGGTCTCTTCACACTGCTGGTGTGTTTAATTTTTTGACATAGGGTGCAGGCAGATTACGGGCCTCACATAGCTGCTGCCAGGCCCCTAATCTGCCATGGGCCCCTATATACCGCCTCCTCATGCTGCTGCCAAGTCTAGAGTCTCTCATGGGTCCCTGTACGGCCTCCCATTGCTGCTGTCTCCATCGCCACACTCTGCTGCCATGTGCCACTTTCAGGTCTCTTCACACTGCTGGTGTGTTTAATTTTTTGACATAGGGTGCAGGCAGATTACGGGCCTCACATAGCTGCTGCCAGGCCCCTAATCTGCCATGGGCCCCTATATACCGCCTCCTCATGCTGCTGCCAAGTCCAGAGTCTCTCATGGGTCCCTGTACGGCCTCCCATTGCTGCTGTCTCCATCGCCACACTCTGCTGCCATGTGCCACTTTCAGGTCTCTTCACACTGCTGGTGTGTTAAATTTTTTGACATAGGGTGCAGGCAGATTACGGGCCTCACATAGCTGCTGCCAGGCCCCTAATCTGCCATGGGCCCCTATATACCGCCTCCTCATGCTGCTGCCAAGTCTAGAGTCTGTCATGGGTCCCTGTACGGCCTCCCATTGCTGCTGTCTCCATCGCCACACTCTGCTGCCATGTGCCACTTTCAGGTCTCTTCACACTGCTGGTGTGTTTAATTTTTTGACATAGGGTGCAGGCAGATTACGGGCCTCACATAGCTGCTGCCAGGCCCCTAATCTGCCATGGGCCCCTATATACCGCCTCCTCATGCTGCTGCCAAGTCCAGAGTCTCTCATGGGTCCCTGTACGGCCTCCCATTGCTGCTGTCTCCATCGCCACACTCTGCTGCCATGTGCCACTTTCAGGTCTCTTCACACTGCTGGTGTGTTAAATTTTTTGACATAGGGTGCTGGCAGATTACGGGCCTCCCATTGCTGCTGCCAGACATGTAATCTGCCATGGGCCCCCGTACCGACTCCTCATGCTGTGACGTTGCAACAAGGTGTAATTCAACCCTACATATGTTAGACCGCCTTTACGAACAGCTAAAGGCCATCACAGATTTCCTGATGTTAAAAGAGGATAAAGGTACTCCCTGTGTAACTTAGATGTCAGCCATTGTCAGCTCATGTGTGACACCTGCGCTTGCTCAGGCCCTTTGAGGAGGCCACGCTATTCGTGAGTCGGCAGGACTATGGGATGAATGAGGTCAAATCGGCCATGGGCCCCCGTACCGCCTGTTCACGCTGATGCTGGTCCCACAGTGTGACCTGGGTCCCTGTACGGCCTCCCATTGCTTCCACTCTGCCATGTGCCACTTTGAAATCTCCTCACACTCCTGCGGTTGTCCATTTTGTCATAGGTTGCTGGCAGATTACAGGCCTTCCATAGGTGCCACCAAGCCCCATATCGGCCATGGGCCCCCGTACCGCCTGGTCACGCTGCTGCTGGGCCCACAGTGTGACCTGGGTCCCTGTACCGCCTCCCATTGCTCCCACTCTGCCATGTGCCACTTTCAGGTCTCCTCACGCTCCTGCTGGTTTCCATTTTGTCATAGGTTGCTGTATGGCCTCCCATTGCTGCTGCCTCCACCGCCACACTGTGGCTCCAAACACTGGTTTTGGCCCCGTGACTGGCCAAAGGAGTGAAGTGTGCAGTGATTCTAAGATCGACGGCACTCATCTGCATGTCATACTGACAGACAGTATTATTTCTCTTCCCCAGCAGACTCCAAGGGCATTTAAATTAAAGGTACAGTGTTCTGCACTAATATTAAGTCTCTCTGAAGCCTAGAAACACCCTTTTTTAAGTTAAATTCACAGCGAATTTATTCGACTCGAATCGAATATTGTCCACGAATTCGCCGAATCAGTCGAATCGAATTTTTCATTTCTTCGCTCATCTCTAGTTACAAGTTTCCGTGTATAGTTAAAATGTTCTTTCCATTTGTAATACAAAAAACAAGTTTAAAATGCAAGTTTAGTTTATTTACTGAGAAAGCTGAACTTTTATTTCAAGCATAATATTTTATATACACTGTATTTCACCTTCCCAGTTTAACAAAATTACTTTCAGTTTGTAAAACTTCTCCACACTGATTTTTTTTTAAATTTTTCCAAAATTTCTATTCTTTACAGAAAAAAATGTTTTTTTTTCTATGGCTTCAAAACTTCTGGAAATTTTACATCTATACTTGAATATTCTGGAGCTGTTGACATCACATCCAAGATAGCAGCACCCAGCAGCAGTCTCAAGCAGGTTCTCCCATGATGACACATTTGGAGACTTCAGA
Source organism: Staurois parvus (assembly GCF_062004578.1). Classification (NCBI taxonomy): domain Eukaryota; kingdom Metazoa; phylum Chordata; class Amphibia; order Anura; family Ranidae; genus Staurois; species Staurois parvus. The sequence goes on along the minus strand of NW_028318294.1, from coordinate 10,459,826 downwards.
GGAAAAAAAAGGGAGGATGAACTGCACCTACCTACATGTTGTCAATCAGAGTAGTCATAGAGATATTGTCAAGTTAACTGATGCAATCCAGAGCTCTTAAACTTAGTCTGGGTGTCTATAATTCAAAAAATTCCCATCATGAAAGGATTAAAGCAAAGCTAAAGCCAAAAATGCAACAATTAAGGTCGTGGCAGTTATGCCTACATGACACAAGGATGCTGTAGGGTTAAGCTTCATCTTTTAGTATGAGTCACTGCTAAGAGACTGTATGTTTGGAGGATACAGAGAATAAATGCTGCTTTTGCATCACAATCTTTTTTTTTTTTTTTTCTACTGCTGCTCACTTGAGACCACTGCAGGAAAGCCTTGAGTTCATACAGAGCCTCATGGGAAGCCAGCTTGTCAATCATCATCCTGCTCCACAAAGTAACAGTGATTGGCAGGGTAGCTTCACAAAAGGTTCCATGGCCACTGATGGCTTTCTGTTTAATAGATTTCCATGGCCATAATGAGTCATTAAGAGAAGAAACATCTCTGCATAGAGTGCTGCTTGAAATAGGACTTGCATGTTTTCCCGATAATACCTGTAGGCAGCATTTCTTGCCAACTAACATACAAGATATTCAGTGCTTTTTAAAAAATAGTAGAAGGTAGGCATCTGCTTCCTCTCATCCCTGCAATTAGATGAAAATAGAGTATGTTGTTTTCACAGTGCACTACTGAGAAGAATTCTGGAGTTTGTATACTTATATACAGGAAAACACGGACCTTTATTAGGTTATTTCCAGTTACAATGCATCTAATGAAATTGTCTGCTGATTTTAGCTAGTTTGGGTGACAAATATTATAGGACCAAATATGAGTCCTGATCATTCATTCATTTTTTCTTTAATAAGAAATCCTATTTTTTTTTAATTAGGGTAGTTTAGGCATTTTCATTTAGTGTTTTTTTGTATTTGTGTTTTTCTGTTTAGTCTACATAATTATTGTTTGTGTATTGTTGCTTTTAAAGTTTTATTTTAGCTGTTTCTTTGGGGAAACAAAAAACCCATAAAATAACACAGCTAATATGGGTCCATTTTTTAGCCACAAGACAGAAGCAGAATAGATAAAATGAGTTTTATTTCAAAATGTTTTTATTGAAGATTTTCAATAACAGGGTAATATTATAATAATGACATTCAGTTCAATAAAAATTGTAGTCATACAATACAGTATTGGAGCATGTGTACCCCACCATTTGGCTGGGGACAAGGAATAAGGCAATAGTAACATAGGTAAATTTGGATATATACTGAATTTTGGTGAGGTGCAGAAAATGGTAGAGGGGTGTAAACATGGGGAGAACAGCAAGAGGGTAGGGAGAGGAGGAGGAAGTTATAATGGGATGGGGGGAGGAGTACCAGTCTAAAGTGGGTGGGTAATTCAATTGTTTGTACAAAATCAGGCTTGTACTGAGCAATTGGGATGTTTTAACCAGTTAGTCCATTGAGAATTAAATTTGTATTGGGTGGAGTTGTTGAGGACCGATCTTTTTTCCATTTCGCCTTGGAAATTAAGATCTGTAATTAGTGATTTGAGAGAAGGGGCAGTAGTGGTGTTCCATAATCTGGTTATAGTGATTTTTGCTGTAAAAAGTATGTGGACAATTATGGTGCAAGAGGTGTAGGGGAATTTTTCAATCCCAATGTGTAAAAGCGCAAGTAGGGGGTTTGGGTTGATCACTGTTTGGGTTATTTCAGAGAGTAGTTGGAAGACACATTTCCAAAAGGATTTAATTGATTTGCATGACCATAATATGTGTAGTGTTGAACCTATGACTCCGCATTGTGGCCAGCAAGAGGCAGAGTGTTTTGGGTAATACATGGCAAGTTTGACTGGGGTTAGATACCATTGGTGGAGGATTTTTAAGTATGCTTCCCAGTGTGAACTTCAGCGGGATGATTTGTAAGTGGTATTAAATGCTGTGCTCCATGCATGTGATGTAGTTTTTTCCCAGTTGGATAAGGAGGTAGTTTTGAAAGCAAATTGCATGTTCGTTATGTATTTGTAGAAAGTGGAGATACCTTTACCTGGGTATTGTGGCTTTGTAAAGAAAAGGTAGGCAGTATTAGGGATTTATGTGGTGTGAGGTATACTCTTTGTTAGCATACAGTGGGCAATCCTTAAGTAGGTGAAGTATTCCGTGGATGGTAAATTGAACGTGGATTGGAGAATTTGAAATGGCTGTAGGGCGTGGTCTTTATAGAGGTCTGTTATTTTGTGTATGTTTCGTTTTTCCCATTGGAATAGGTCCAGTGAGGGTGTAATGGAGTGTAATATTTCAATTGGGGTGAGAATTTGTTTGGAGTCTGTGTATTCCATGGTCAGAAGATCGCACCAGGCTTGAAGGACGGCTTGAATACATGGGTGTTTTAATTGGTAATTGGTTTGTAGCATTGTAGGAATTATGAGTAAATTTTGGTGTTTATGTGGATGGAAGGGTAAGGTTTCCATTGTAGACCAAATTTTTTCTCTAGTTGGGTTCCACCAAAAATATATTTGGTCCAGAAGAACAGAAGAATAGCATTATAGTAGGGTTTTAAATGTGGAAGGCCCGCACCTCCTTTGGAAGATGGGCGTATTAAGAGATTGGTAGTGCATCTAGGTTTTTTAGAGTTCCATAAAAATCTGGAGAGAATCGATTGCAATTTGGAAAGGAAGGAGTTAGGAACTGGTATGGGGAGTGTGCGAAAAATGTACAAGATTTTTGGTAGGATGTACATTTTCAAGGTCGCAACTCGGCCTAATTTGGAGAGTTTTGAGGTGCGTAGGGTGGCAATTTCTTGGGGTATAGTTTCAAGTAGTGTTTTGAGGTTTGATGAGAATAGTTGGTCCGTTGTTGAAGTGAGTTTGATTCCTAAATAGGGAATGCTATTTTTTTCCCAAGAGAACGGGAATTGTTTAGTAAGTAATATTTGGGAATGGTGTGGTGTGTGGAGGTTTAAAATTGAAGATTTGGGTTCATTGAGTTTATAATAGGAAACCATTTTAGTATTGTTGAAGGTGCGTTCGTATTGTTTTGAGGGATTTGGTTGGGTTGGTAATCATCAATATGATGTTGTCTGCAAATAGGCTAATTTTATGTTCAGTGCTAAGGTATTTGATGCCAGTAAATGCCGGGTTATCTCTGAGATTAGAGGCTAGGGGTTCAATGAGCAACGCAAATATGATGGGGGATAGTGGGCATCCTTGTCTAGTACCATTGGTGATATCAAAGGGTTCTGATAATGTTCCGTCTGTTAATACTCTGGCTGAAGGGAGGGAATATAGTGCTAGGATGGCTGTTTGCATCCATCCCGTAATTCCAAATTTCTGTAATGTCAATCACATAAATAGCCAATGTTTTTGATCAAATGCTTTTTCTGCATCTAATGATAGGAGTATTGAGGGCTGTTTGGTATGTTCTAAATGGTGGAGAAGAGATATACAGTAAGTCTTCTGGTGGCATCGGGTGCTTGGCGGCCTGGTATGAATCCTACTTGGTCTGGGTGTATTAAGTTAGGAAGATAAGGGAGTAATCTGCGAGCTATAATTTTTGCATAAAGTTTTATATCTGTGTTAAGTAAGGAGATTGGTCTATAATTTTGGACGAGTTGCGGGTCTTTACCAGATTTTGGGATTGTTGTTCTTTTTGATTGTAGCATGTCTTTGGGGAATATGCTAGTGGTGGCAGCATGGTTAAAGAGTTTGGATAGGTATAGTGCTAGATTTGGGGCAAAATATTTGTAAAATTTGTTTGTATAACCGTCGTTTCCTGGAGATTTGTTAAGAGGGAGTGTTTTGGTGATATTTTCTATTTCTGTGAAGATATCGGAGTAGATATGGCATGAAGTTGGGATGGGGAGAGTTGGGGGAGTTTGGTTGTGTGAAGAAATTGTTGTATGGATGTGTTTGTTGGATGGTGTCAGGATCGTTTTTAAGGTTATATAATTGTTGGTAATAGGTCGCAAAGGCGTTAGCTATTTCTCGTGGATTTGTGGTTAAAGTATGTGTGGTTGGGTGAGGAACTGAGGATATTTTGGTTTTTAGACGTCGCTGTTTAATCATTTTGGTTAATAAGGCGTTAGCTTTGTTGCTCATGGAGTAAAATTTTGCTTTCGTTTTTTGAAGGTTGAGGTCGTATTTATAAAGTAGGAGGGTTCTGAGTTTGTTTCTATCCCTGGCGAGGGAAGTAGAGGTTGAGGGGTCTGGGGATGTTTTGTTTAATTCTTCTTTTGTTTTAATTGACATGAGGAGTTCATCTATTTGTTGGTTTCTTTGTTTAGAGATAAGGGCGTTTAGTTGAATAAGAATACCTCTCATGTATGCCTGTAGGTAGACCATAGTATAGGTATAGAGATATCAGGTGATTCATTCATTTCAAAAAACAGGTTATGAGCGTTTAGTATATGTTTTCTGTAGTGTGGATTCTTCAGTAAGTTTGAGTTCAATCTCCATATTCGAGGGATCGAAGAATGTTGATTGTGGTCCAGAGTGATGGAAATTGGAGCGTGGTCCGACCATGTTATGGTGCCGATCTTGGAGGAGGTGATATGTTGTAAGGTGCACTTGTCTGTGATAAGAAAGTCAATTCTGGAATAGGAGAGGTGGGCCGGAGAATAATAGGTGTAGTCTTTTTCTGTACCGTGTTGGCATCGCCATATGTCGTAGAGGTCGTTGCTGTGCAGAAAACGGTTAAAAGTATTTTTAAAGGAGCGTTTACTGGAAGAAGAGTCCAGGAGTGGGTTGTTTATGATGTTGAAGTCTCCTCCTAGTAGTAGTCTGCCTTGTCTCTGGGTAGTAAGGATTGTGATTAGTTTGTTGTAGAATTGGAGTTGGTTGGTATTTGGCCCATAGAAATTGACCAGGGTATATAGAATTGCATTGATCTTGCATATTAAAATATGGTAGCGGCCTTGTGGATCTGCTAATTCTGAGATATATTGGAATTGGAGGGAGTCTCTTATGGCAGTGATGACGCCAATCTTTTTATTGGAGTTGGTTGCCATAAATATTGATGAGAAGTGGTGTAGGTTAAATTTGGGAATTTTGGAGGAGATAAAGTGGGACTCCTGAAGGAAAAGAACATCAGTTTACAGAGAGCAAGCTTATTTTTGTAGTAGAGATCTCTTGTAAGGAGAGTTGAGGCCTCGGACATTCAAAGATTATATGCTAATCATATTGTTGGGTATATACAGGTTGCATGGAGTAGGAGAGAAAATGCGTAAGTTGTGTGAAAAGTTAAATATTTCTTTGTCGTGGATGTAAAGCTTCCATAGAAAAGAAGTAGTGATCTTGATATGTTCGCTGGTCTGAAGAGGTTATTTCCCTTTGTAGTAGAGGTGTTTGAGGGAAGGAGGTTGATGTGAGCGACTGGTGGTATGAGATGGGGAGGGGGTTAAAAAAAAACTTGTGAAAAATACAAGTAACATATGTAGCAGATGTTGCTGTGTAACGGGGGAACAGAAACATACATGACTCAAGAAAGGAGTTATGTTGACGAAAAACTTGAAGTTTAGAAATGTTCGGTTAGGGGCCGTCTGTCAGCCCTTAGTGGTTTTGAGATGATACCCAGTATGTTGGGTAGTAAATGGTGGTAGGGATTTTTTGGTTCAGGACTATTCTGCTTCCATTTGTTGTGGTCGGGTTGAAGTGGATTGGTGGGAGTCCGTGTGTAGGATGTTCCATGTCTTCAGGAGTTCTATGCCTGCTTCTAGGTTTTTGACCGTGTAGAGCCTTCCTTGATGCTTAACGATGAGCTTCGTGGGGAAACCCCATTGGTAGCCGATACCATGGTTCCGCAGCGCTTTGGTTATGGTAATAGGTTTCTTGTGGTTGAGAAGTGTAGCTTTGGATAGATCCGCAAACAATCTTATATTCGCCTGAGAAGCTGGAATTGAGGTAGGGTTTCTAGCAGCCGTCATGATTTTTTCCTTCACGTAGTAGAAGTGCACACGCACTAGGATATCTCTAGGTATTGCGGCTGGTAAGAACAATGGTTTTGGTATCCTGTGTGCCCAGTCTATGGCAGGTTCCCCGTCCGTTAGAGAAGGGATGAGGTGTTTCATGTATTGCTGGATGTAAGGTACTATGTCACCTGTAGTGATAGCTTCCAGTATTCCGCGGAATTTAATATTGTTGCGCCTGGAGCGGTCTTCTAGGTCTGCCAATTTTAGGTTAATTTGTTCTATGTCAGCTCCGTGGTCTGTGTGGGCGTCTATGAGGTCATTGTGTGCCATGAACATTTCCCCCATTCTGTTCTCAATATGGCGGATGCGTTAGTCCTGATTTTGTACCGCGGATGAGATTTGCGATATAGTTGCTGTCAGGTCATCATGTAGTGTTTGTCGCAGGGATAGTAGCATACTTTTCATTGAAATTTCAGTGATAGGATGATCAGAAGCAGGAAAATTTTCAATTAAGGATGGAGTAGAAATGGCAGTAATTGTAGGAGGAGAGGAAGGTTGCAGGTCAGAAACAGATTGTATGTCCAGTCTGGGTCTGGACTTAGCAGGACTACTTGTAGAAGGAGACAGGGGTGGAGAGGACTCCTGGGTATAGTGGTGCCTTGAGCTTGGGGTCTGTGTTCTGCGCTGTGTCTCCCTCTGCTTGTGTGAGGAGACTGTCAGCTGAGGAGCCAGCGCCATCTTGGATGCAGGGGCTGAGAGCAGGGAAGAAGCTCGTCAGCTTCCCTGGCTGCTCTGGTGTCCTGCGGCATTGGGGCATGGTCCGGAGGATGGTAAGAGCCTCTGCATCCCCTTATGTCTCTGGGGAGATTCTGCGGTGTCTCTGGGTCCGGTGTGTGCCTCCGTCCCAGCTGACGGCGGGAAGGAGCTCTTACTCACGAGCTGTCATCCCGGAGCCGGCTGCGCATGCACCCCCCTGCTACAAGAGTTTTAAAGTCCATTGCACTAATAATAATAATAATAATAATGATGAGTGTTTTTATTAGTAATGTTGTTCAGGATTTATATAGCTGCAGCAGTTTGCTCAGTGATTTACATTGTAAAGGGAGACAGTACAGTTACAATACAATAAAATACAGGAGAGTTAAGAGGGACCTGCTCATAAGAGCTTACAGTCTAATAGGGTGGGGCAAGTAATACAAAAAGTTTATAACTGTGGGGGATGAGGTGATGGAAGTGATAAAAGTTCAGTTAGTTGGAGGTGTGATAGGCTTCCCTGAAGAGATGAGTTTTCAGGGATCGCCTAAAGATGGCCAGAGTAGAAGATAGCCAGAGAGATTGAGGGAAAGAGTACCAGAGGATGATAAAGGCTCTGGAGAAGTCCTGGAGACAAGCATGGGAGGAGGAGACAAGAGAGCTAGGGAGCAGGAGGTTTTTGGACGAGTGATGGTTCGAGAGATATTTGGAGACACGATTGGTGTCTGCTTGGTGCAGAGTGGTGAATAAAAAGCCATCCACATTTTTCCATCCCTGTTGGCCCCAAATGATTTTGCAAAAATTGACACATTTTGCTGAACATTCTTGACTTTAGTAAACATTTTGGAAAAATTAAACTTTGATTTTGACCATCTCTAAATGCACAACTTGAAACCCTTGATCAGGGGTGGACTGACAACTCATGGGACCCCCGAGCAATAGGGGATCATGGGGCCCCTGTGTCCTTGCCCAAACTCAAAAAAGCCTATGAAAAAGGTACCAGGGGCATCTCATGGGGTCCTCTACTGACCCCGGGCCCTCGGGCAGTGCCCGAGTTTCCAAATGGTCAGCCCGCCCCTGCCCTTGATAATCCCTGATCACAATCAGTATCTACCATTGCATACAAACAACATGTAGCAGAAATCATCACTGTACCACACATATCATAAAGGCTGCCTGTATATAAACAGGGATAAGAACAGCAATGCCTAAATGCTTCAAACCATATGTTTGTCACCAGGTTGGTCATAAGGCTGTTGTTATGTCCTTACTGCTTTTTTGGGGTAATAACCTATTGTCCACGTTGGCTATATTCTAGAGTGTAATTGTTTGAAAATGATAAGGTAAACTCTATGGGTGTTTGTAGGATGCATGAACATACATACATACATTTGGCATACATCTAATTATAGAAAACAGGATGGGGTTGATTTATTAAACTGGAGAGTGTAAAATCTGGTACAGCTGTGCATGGTAGCCCATCAGCTTTTAACTTTAATTTATTCAGCTAAGCTTTGACAAAAAAAACTGGCAGCTGATTGGTTTCTATACAGAGCTGCACCAGATTTTGCACGCTCCATTTTTAGTAAATCAATCCCAATGTTTACTAGGTTGATTGTTCCTACAAGATCAACTGCCATCTTAAAGGGTATGTCCCTTAAACCTGACATGTTAACCATTAGAGCACTCTAGTACCTTATACATTTACTGACTCTAGTTTAAAACCTCCCTTCTAGTGTTTTCATTTCTGATCCCACCAACCATACAGTCTCAGTTCTCCCAATCAGTGGCAGTAGCAGGTGAGCACAACTAAAAATAAGAGCCAAGAATTTTCTTCCACTAACCAAACCTAAAAAATGGCTCCCAATAGCTCATCAGTAATAAATAAACAGAAGCTTACATGCAGCTATTGTCAATTCTATGAACAGGAGATAAAATTATGCCAACCCCTGAACAAGGACTGAAATACAGATATTCCATGAATACATCAAATTAGGTCTGAGTGTTTTGCCTTGAAAACCTGTAGAAACTATGTGTTTACAGTGCCAATGTGTAATTAAATGCGTGAGAATGATCTTGTGATAATCTGGCAGCAGAGTAATACAGTAAGAGCAAAGACTGAGCAAGAACTTGAGTTCATAACTTTTACTAAGTAGCCAATAATAAATACAATGCTTTTCTGTGAAAAAAAAATAAAAACAAGGCTATAAGTCAAGTCAATAACTGTTCATCTGCACAGAACAAGAATACTTGTCACAGGCATAGCTAATCTTAAATTGGCCATAGATAGAGTGATTTTCTTTCGTTGCAGGAAAGAAAATAGCTTAATTCTCCCATCAACGTTGACTGTTAATCGCTATTATGCTATTGTGTTCTCCCGGTGAGGGGGGAGCGGAGCCATCCCGGCCAGGAGAACATAGTGATTACTTCTAAAAGCTATAGTAGCCACTAGCAATAATCACATTAAAAATACAACAGCTGATTGTACCCAAGTTGTTTGATCAATCAACTTGGGTACATTCAGCCTGCCCATACATGGTTTGAATCTCAGCCAATCCCTGCTGAACTGGCCAGGATTCTAACCATCTATGGCCAGCTTTAGAAAGTATTATTTTACCAAAACAGTTGTTGATGCTCAGAGTAGGCTTCCATTAGAGGTAGTGAGTCAGTCAACAGTAAGTAGATTCAAACATGCTTGGGACCAACATACACTCACCGGCCACTTTATTAGGTACACCTGTTCAATTTCTTAGTAACACAAATTATTAATGAGCCAATCACATGGCAGCCACTGAATGCATTTAGGCATGTAGATGTGGTGAAGGCAACTTGCTGAAGTTCAAACCGAGCATCAGAATAGAGAAGAAAGGGGATGTAATTGACTTTGAACAGGGCATGGTTGTTGGTACCAGACGGGCTGGTCTGAGTATCTCAAGAACTTCTGATCTACTGGGATTTTCATGCACAACCATCTCTAGGGTTTACAGAGAATGGTCCAAAAAAGAGAAAATATCCAGTGAGTGGCAGTTGTGTGGAGGAACATGCATTGCTAATGTCAGAGGAGAATGGGCAGACTGGCTCGAAATGATAGAAAGGCAACAGTAACTCATGTCAATATGGACCAAAATCTCTGAGGAATGTTTACAACACCTTGTTGAATCTATGCCATGAAGAATTAAGGCAATTCTGAAGGCACAAGGGGGTCCATCCCGGTACTAGCAAGGTGTACCTAATAAAGTGGCCGGTGTAGATCTATACACATAACAATAGGCATGTTTCCAGCTCAATTAATACTGCAGCACCCAACAATGGGTTGGGACTACCTTTAAGCAGGGGCGGACTGACCATTTGGAAACTCGGGCACTGCCCGAGGGCCCGGGGTCAGTAGGGGGCCCCATGAGATGCCCCTGGTACCTTTTTCATAGGCTTTTTTGAGTTTTGGCAAGGACACAGGGGTCCCATGATCCCCTATTGCCCAGGGGCCCCATGAGTTGTCAGTCCGCCCCTGACTTTAAGTAATCATGTTTTGGAACAATCAGTTGTTATCTTTCCATGCCTACTCATACACTAACTATGCCTCCTTAGTCTGTGTAGTGGGGAACATCTGAACAACAGCAAGGAGTGCATTGTTAGAGGAAGTGATGGGTCAGCCAATATCTAGGAATTGTGGAAGAAGTTACCCAGTTCCATTTTTGATTTATGTAATGTTGTTCACTGCAATATACTGTATAACAAAGTTGTTATAATTTCTTCACATTTGGGTAGAACAAGCCATAACCCATAGAATAGATGATATTCAGTATACTTGGAGTTTCGGATTAAAAGTAACATTTTGTTTTCGCGGAGGACACCTTCTTACAGGATGTTTCCAATTTACAAGCAGACCTTAAAGCAAAACATTTTGTTTTGAATAGAGTGGAGATGGATTAGAATATCTGTCAGCATCTACCTTCTAGCCACAAGAAAGCAAGTAATTGGCCACGCATGGTCATTGCACATTCCATGGCAATTATGGACAGTTGGAGCAAGGGGCAAAGAATGAGAACAAGGCAGTACACCCAATCTATGCCATGCATTAGGAGGGGGGCATAGTTCTGCATCCTTGCCCAGGGGTCTGGATGAATTTGTCCCAGTACTGCTTCTGCAATACATGCTTACCTGCTAGCAATAATAAAAAAAAAATTTAGTTCTTCTTCTAAGGATTTTGATTTGGCTGCTAGATTTGTTTCTCACTTTTAAAATACTGTTTATACCTGTTAACCTTTACTTTACACTACCTAAGGTTTGCTGTCATTAGTGGTGCACATTTTGCTAAATGTAACACAATGATGGTGGTTTAAGGAGGTAAGGAGACAAAAGATGAGAGGAGAGGGATCAAATCAGGTGCTATTGGAAATCCAAAAAATATACAATTTCAATAGTGAAAACAGGGAGAAACAGATTGAACACAATCAGTCACAGCTTCTTTTGGCAGTGTATGATAAATTACATACATATTTTTTTTCTTTAACAGCATGGTAATATAGGTTTTTTGGAACAAACTGTACATTAATTATGTCCTCATTATACTAAATGAAAAGTTTATTTAGGAAAATTAGTTTCTTTTGAAAAGTAAAACTTAACTACTGATATAAAATATTAAAATAATAGCCTACAGGCAATTTGTATTTTACATGGATTTTAGTAAGCTTTATTGCAGATTTTTACCTTCTTCTTGTAGCACCTTTCTAGCATAGGATGCTAGGTAACTTTCGTTTTTTGCTCCTTCTGCAATCAAGGGCACAGTGCTAGTCTGTTCAGGGTTTCACAGGCTGGGAGTTTGATTGCTTCCCCCTGCCACCTGAAGAAGCTTCTAGAGCTTAGGGAGGAAGATGCAAAACACCAACCTGAATATTTATTGTGCTCCAGCTAATCCCTGGAGAGGAGTGTCCAGAAAGGGGTTGGAAAGGCAATAAATATTCTGAAGCACCAGAGATCAGGGTTCTTTCTCCTCAGGAGGTTTCCAAGCCTGAGGGGCTGCTGCCCTGAGGCAGCCCATGTACTTTGTAGTGGTTCTTGAGGCTTTAGCTGTATCAGGGCTGAAGACTTGGATGGATCACCTGAGAATCTGGTTGCGGGACCTCTACAAGGGATCTGGTCAGTGATCTGCTCAGTGCTTACTGTTTTGGAGTATCCCATGCCCTAATCCCTCTCTTGATTCTTAAAGCAATAAGATTTAAAAAGACATCCCCTGGGCTGTGTTATTGGAGCCAGTGTGCTTGTGGTGGTGGGAAGCCTCTGTACTTTTAGGGAAAAAAACTGTTATTACCAGCAGCCCCTTCAAGCATAGCACTACATTCTGCTCTCTAAGTGCTGATCCTCTGGCTCCAACGCAGTTACTGACCTAGAAGTATGCAGATCAGAAAAGTCATAGGTACAGTAAGTCATAGATCCATAGGCTAGGTTCACTCCTGGGCTTGAGCTCCTTCAAACGATTTTATAGTGCTTTTTTTATCCTAATTAATACATGCATTTTTCTGGATTTTTGGGCATTTTCTGGCTTCAGCATTTTAGCAAATGGAAAGCTAATTAGAAGGGAAAGCAAGAAATAATCATGTGTTTTTTCAGAAATTTTTCTGGTGCTCCCATTGAAGTCTATTGGAACCACTAATGTGTGATTCTGCCCCACAGAAGCTTGTGCACATTTTTGAGCCACAGATGACACGCTTTAAGCGACACAATGTTCAGGTGTGAATAGGCACCATTGCATATAATGGGAATCTTGGTGCTGAGCATTGAAGCATTTTGGGAACATTGCTTAGGTATGAACTGGACCTTATTTACATTTCAGTTCCAGATCCCTAAGTCAAAACATTGAAGCTAGAAAGCAACATAACAGCCAGGCAGCTAGTATTTTTAGACATGGAGGTCAGCAGTGGCAGATTCCATGTTTCTTGACAATTTTTTGAAGGAAGTAAGGAAGATTGAAACTTTATTTATAGTACAGCAAATAAGTAGCAAATGTTCAGTTCTACATTCAGAGTGCACTTATCAATAGTATGGAATTATTGAAAGAAAAATCATCAATTCATCTAACTGACATGTATGGCTATTGGTTACATCATCTGTGTAGTAGGGGCAGATGACTCTGCCTTTAGCTCAGCACAGTCAAGTTGTTGACACTATATTTCTCCAATTCACTTTTGCAGTCAAGTAGTCAATCAAGTAGTCACCTCCTCACCCCCTGTCATGCATTAAAGTGATTCTAAAGGTTTAATTTTTTTTTTAAATAACAAACATGTCTATACTTACCTGCTGTGTGCAGTGGTTTTATACAGAGCAGCCTGGATCCTCCTCTTCTTGGGTCCCCCACCTGGGCTCCTGGCCCCTCATTCCTGCCAGGTGCCCCACAACAAGCAGCTTGATATTGGGGCACCCGAGCATGTACACTCCCCAGCTGCTGCTCCGTGTGTCCACTCACACACAGAGCCATGGCTCGGCCCCACCCCCTCTCTCTTCTCATTGGCTCATTGGCTGTGACTAACAGCAGCAGGAGCCAATGACTCCCACTGCTGTCTCAGCCAATGAGGAGAGGGAGCCCCAGGAGAGCCGAGACTCCAGTGCACATTGATGGATCGAGAGGGAACCTAGGTGAGTGTTGGGGGGGCTGAAGGAGATGCTGCACACAGGTTATCTACCTTCATGCATAGAATGCATGACGGTAAAAAACCTTGAGCCTTTACAACCACTTTGAAGCTGCATTGCCTTAGTGCAGTGGTTCTCAACCTGTGGGTCGCGACCCCTTTGGGGGTCGAACGACCCTTTCACAGGGGTCCCCTAAGACCATCAGAAAACACATATTCCCGATGTGTAAAGAGCAGCTACTGTGTAGAAAGCAGCTGCTGTGTTGAAAGCAGCTACTCTGTTAAAAGCAGCTACTGTGTTGAAAGCAGCAGTATTGGAGGTAAAACGACACTCATGAATTATAATTACTGGGTAAATAATTTTATGGTTGGGGGTCACCACAAAATGAGGAACTGTATTAAAGGGTCACGGCATTAGGAAGGTTGAGAACCACTGCCTTAGTGGGTTGTGGTGCCATTCAAATTGAATGGCACCACAACATGCTAATGCATATCACATGTTTTATTGAATATTGCAATAATGTACATGCTATTCCAACACAACCCTTAAATTTACATTACTATGTAAAAGCTTAAATGAGATTTTAGTGATTAGGTTTACATCTACTTTAAGTATTATTTTCTCTTAGTTTTCCTATAAAACAAAGGCCATGAAGGTATTATATTTAATCTAAATTGTAGCAATACTTATACATATTTCAACCAGATTGTTTCCTCTTACATTTATTCTAAATCCTGTAAAACACACCAGATAGGCTTCCATGGCCAATAATTTATTTTTACTTTGTACTGCTTATTCTCAGTGCATTATGCTATCAGAATTCCTGCCTGCATAACAAGACACATTCATAATTGACTGGATATTGCCAGTAATAAAAGTGGTGAGATTGCAAATGTATACAAAATGAAATATCTCCTTGATATTTAAATGGCAGATTTTAATATCTCAGTCAGTCAAATGTTGAGCAGCAAATCATTAACGTATCCAATATACTCAGTTTCACATGAAAGTACAATAGCCGTATTTATTAATGGTGCACTATACTTATTGTAGATAATCTTCTATCATTTTCTACATAGGAATGTAACTGTGCACCAAATTACATTTCCGCATTAATATACTGTACGTTCATGACAAGAAAATATAAAGTTTAAAGGATGATCTTTGAGGAAACTTTTTTTCCTCTTTATTTTTATTTTTTTCTAAACAAAGTTTGATGTTCAATTGATCGTTTAATGATTTGTAAATAATTGTAATATACAATGTACTTAAACAGTGATTAGTAACAAATATTAGGTATGGAGTTAGAGAAATCATTTTAAGACAGCTACTTATGGTTAAAGTGATTGTGTTTTTTTTTTATAACGAACATGTTATATATACCTGCTTTGTGCAAGTGCAGCCCCGATTTTGCACAGTTCAGCCCTGATCCTCCTCTTTTTGGTTCCCTGCTGGCACTCCTGGCTCTTCCAGCCTTCAGAGTACTCCTATAGTAAAATGCTTGCTAGGGGGGTACCTGTGAGGGCTCGATCCTGAGCTGTACTGTGCGTGTCTATTGATGAACACAGTGCTGCTTCCTCCCCCCCCCCTTCCCGATCCCTCAGAACAGTTGTAGGAGCCAATGGCACTGTGTCCAATGAGGAGGGAGATGGAGAGCAGCGCTGGATTGAGATCGGGCTCAGGTAATTATTAGTGAGGCAGGGGGTGAGCTGCACCCAAAAGGTTTTTTACCTTAAAGTGTTACTAAACCCAGGACCCTGTATTCCACTGTATACATAACATAGCAATTCAATTATTTTAGTAAATATAAACTGCTAAATACCTTTTCTCATCAGCAGTTAGGGCATTCTTCTATAGTGACTTCTATCAGTGCCTGGCTGTGCACTGGTTAAAGCTTGTAGGAGGTGTTTTAATTCTCCTATAACAGTCCAATGAGGCTGCATGGCCTCTGACCCTCTGTCTGGACAGTGCTGATTGGCCCTGTGCCTATCACATGCAGCGCCCCCCCCCAAAAAAAAAATATTTCCAGCAATATACTCCAAACTGAGCATGTGCATAGTGTCTCCTAGAGCTCTGTACTATCAGGAGATGGATTGGGGACAGTAAATGAAGGGCAGGATCATTGAAGACAGGCTCAAAATATTTTTTTTACACAATGCGGAAGATTAACCCCTTAGGTTCCACAGTGAGTATAGTAAGCATGCTTTACTGCATATACAGACTGATTTTACTGTTGTGGGTTTAGTAACACATTAATGCAGAGAATGCAGTAAAGTAAAAAAACAAAAACCTTTAGCCTTTACAATTACTGTAATTTTAAAATGATGGACTGTAAAGGATTTTAAAGCTTAGCTTAACAAACCTTTTTAAGACTTGACATTTTTGGGATCTGTTTACTCATCACTGTCTTGTATTTTAAAGTTTGGGGATTATATTGTGTTTGTGTACCCTAAAATTAAATTAATGCAAGTTCAATATTGTTAATTAAGCAGGAAATCAAGTATAGTTGGGTCATGGCATCCATAAAGATAATTTGCATTTATTTAGGTAAGAAGATAAACATAGTAGGTAGCCAGGGGCGGACTGACAACTCATGGGGCTCCCGGGCAATAGGGGATCATGGGGCCCCTGTGTCCTTGCTCAAACTCAAAAAAGCCTATGAAAAAGGTACCAGGGGCATCTCATGGGGCCCCCTACTGACCCAGGGCCCTCGGGCAGTGCCCGAGTTTCCAAATGGTCAGTCCGCCCCTGTAGGTAGCCATACTAAACAGTATCGCCATATCATAGTAAGCCCTTCCGAGAGGCTTCACCAATGACTTATCATAGAACTATAGCCATACATCAACCAAACAGTTTAAAGTAGAGGAAAAAGAAACAAAGAAGAGGGAGATAGAGAGACTGTTCAGGGTTAGGCAGCTTAAAGAACTATATTTAGGGTAAGATTGTTCAGCGAGGCTGGTATGGTTGATAGGGATGGGCTCGAATGTTGAGTCATGTGTTTGCCAAACACACGAACGGTAAGGGTGTTTGGCAGGCTGTTTGTCCGCCAAGCGCCCCACAAAGCCCTGTGCTCTCGCAGTGCATTGTGAGAGCCATGATTGGCCAAAGCATTGCACCTGACCGCAGGTCAATCACAGCATAATTGGGCAGAGCTAGTGGTGATGTCAACTGTGATGTCAGCGCTAGCTCCGCCCATTTGTTTACATCTGACCGGCTCGGCGGGTGCAGATGGGTCATCGGGCAACGGGTTTTATTTTATTTCAGGAAGTCCGTGTCATCGTGACAACGGTGGACACTGTGATTGACGATGGAACTATTGAACCATTTTTTGGGCTTTTTGTTTGTTTATTAAAGGACTTGCTAAAAACTGTTTTGTTTTTTTGTTCAAATAACCACTTCCCTGCCCCCTGCCACCTTATAGCAGAAATACTGCCGGATAAGGGGTGCGCACACCGCCCTGCCTGCGCCTCCATTGTCGGCTACAGATGTTGATCATTGGGTCCTGGTGAACAACACAGGTCTCTCTCCTGCCAGCAGTAACATGCTGCTGTTTATTTCTCTGCACAGCAGAGAAATACACAGCAGCATGTTTCCCTAGTAAAACACACACAGCACACACAGTAAAACAGCACACAGTTAACCCTTTGATCACTCCAGCTGTTAACCCCTTCCTGCCCAGTGTCATTAGTACAGTGTCAATGCTATTTACAAGCACTGATCACGGTACTGGTGCCATTGGGATGTCAGTGGCAGTTAGTTCCCCCCAGTGTAAGAATGCCCACCACAGTCCCGCAGTCCCGCTATAAGTCGCTGATCACCGCCATTACTAGTATAAAAGTTTTTTTTTTTAAATTCCAGTATATATAACACCATTTGTAGACACTGTAACTTTCACGTAAACCAATTAATTTGAATGCATTTGGCTTTTCTTTCTAGCAAGAACATGTAATAGAATACATTTTGGTCTACATTTATTAGTATTAAAATTAGTATTTTTTTATTGGGTATTTTTTATAGCAAAAAGTCAAAAATATTGTTTTTTTTTTTTAAATTGTCAGTCTTGTTTTTGTTTATAGAGCAAAAAAAAAAAATGCACAGGTGATCAAATACCACCGAAAGAAAGCTCTAATTATCGGAAAAAAGGATATAAATGTAATTTATGTACAGCATTGCATGAGCGTGTAATTGCCAGTTAAAGTAATGCAGCGCCGTATTGCAAAAAATGGCTTGCTAAGGAAAGGGGGTAAATCCACTGGAGGGCAAGTGGTTAAAGGAATTTACCAAAACACTGGTATCATTATTTTTTTCTAAATGTGACCCTTTAGTGAATGGGTAAGGGGGGGAAGCATCAGGGTGCCCCCTTATTTAAAGGGGTACCCTGATGCTAATGAGCCCCCCTGTCCGAAGTCCCTCATAACCACCAGGCCAGGGTTGTGGGGAAGAGGCCCTTGTCCCCATTGGTATGTGGGCATCATCCCGATGCTGAGGGCACATGGCCAGGCCTGTGCTCGGATCAAGTGTCTGGCAGGAAATGCTCCCCCCCATTTTGGGAGGGTGGGGTTCCCTTTAAAAGTCCTACAATGCCTAAAGGGCCTGGTATGGCTTTTAAGGGAAAGTCCACACACTTCCCCCCCCCCATTTTTGGGAGGTGTGGTTTACCTTAAAAGTCCTACCAGACCTAAAGAACCTGGCATGGCTTTTAAGGGGTACACCACGCACTTTAAAAAAAAATACTGTGGGGTCCCCCTAACCTTCCTACTAGGCCTAAATGGTCTGGTATGGTTTTGGGGGGGACCCCATGCTGTTTTTTTTTTCATAAGAATGTAATTTAAAAAAAAAAAATGTCAGTCCTGCTGAAGCAGGTTCTATACATTGTACAGATGTGCAACTGTGCAGTAGTTTAAGGGGAATTTCAAGGAATGTTTCTTTTTTTTTTACTTTAAGCAATGAAAAATGACAGCCCCTTTAAAAACTGTACTTTTTGAAAAATTTATTTTTCATGAAATCATGTCCCTCAGGGCAGTACCCAAGTCCCCATAAGCCTTTTATGGCCAATAACTTGCATATAAGCCTTCAAAATGGGCACTTTTGAATTTACAAGCTCGAGTCCCATAGACTTGCATTGAGTTCGAAATTCGAGGTCGAGCGTTCATTAGGTTCGAACATTCAACCATGAACCAAACACAGGGATGTTCAGCCCATCACAAATGGGTGAACATTGGCTTATCCAGTGGTCCCAGATGCTCTCAAACTGTTGTTGTTTGCCTCTAATGACGCTGGCTAATTTAGCATGCATCCTAATCCAGGACATTTTAAATTTAGTTAGATACATAGATACTGATGAGGTTTTCCAAGCCTTTACTATAGATATTATAGACACATACAGAGCATCATGGTTTGAGGACATCTGGTGATATCCTGGACTGGCTCATTAGGAAGTGTGAATTGAGGATGTCTTGGGACTTGTATACCACTTGGACGATGTACAAGTATCTTGCAACATAAAAATATGCAGCTTCCATATTTTGATTTTACAGGTGCTTTGCTTTCATAAAATATATAGGGGGAGATTTACTAGAACTAGAGCCGTGCAAAATCTGGTGCAGGTCTGCATAGAAACCAATTAACTTCCAGATTTTATTGTCAAAACTTAATTAACCAAGTTGAAGTTAGAAGCTGATTGGCTACCATGCACCAGATTCTGAGTGCTCCAGTTTTAGTAAATCTCCGCCATAATGTTTTAAGGTTTTAAGTAATTTTCAGGATATGTAAATGGAACTTTTTACACCCTTCCCTGGGGGGAATGGAACATTAAAGAATGTCATAGCAAAATGATGCAAGCTAACATGCAGTGGCAATACATCATAACAGTTGAATCTGATCTTGGTATTGTTACCATAAAACGCAGTCTGAGGAGGGCTGCAGTGAACAAAGCATTACTAGCTGTGCCACCTTCGGATGCATTGCGACTTGAGTGCTGGAGTGTTTGTCTTCTTCTACTTGGTACAGTTTTGCCTATTGAGATGCACACCTTCTCCAGGTCCCATACTCATCTGTCTCTGATCCAATGAGATCCTTGTTGTATGGCCCCTTCAGCCTCTTACGGCCCTTTCCCAAAAATCTGCCAAGTTGGGCTGGACACATTCCAGCTGCACTTACCCATAACACACAAATAAATTAATTTAGGATACATTTAATATATATATTATTATTATACAGGATTTATATAGCGCCAACAGTTTGCTCAGCGCTATACATTATAATGGGAGACACTACACGAGACAGTACAGTAACAATACAATACAATACATGAGGGGATCGAGGGCCCTGCTCCTTGGAGCTTACAATCTAGGAGGGAGGGGATAGTGGTACAGGAGAAAAAAGCTGTGGGGGATGGAGTGGTAGGAAGAGTGGAGGAGATCGGCAGTTCGCTGAGGGCGGGGTAGGCTTCCCTGAAGAGATGGGTTTTCAGAGTGCGACTAAAGGAGAGGAGAGTAGGTGATAGTCTGATGGATTGGGGTAGGACATTCCAGAGGATGGGGGAAACACTAGAGAAGTCCTGGAGACGGGCATGGGAGGGGGAGACCAGGGAACTAGAGAGTAGGAGGTCTTGTGAGGAGCGGAGAGTGTGTTTTGGGTGGTATTTGGATACC
Organism: Staurois parvus; assembly: GCF_062004578.1. Lineage (NCBI taxonomy): Eukaryota > Metazoa > Chordata > Amphibia > Anura > Ranidae > Staurois > Staurois parvus. The sequence continues at coordinate 10,439,866 of NW_028318294.1, read as the reverse complement.
AGATTGGTGATGTAGTTTGGGGCAGTATTATGAACAGCTTTGTACGTCAATGTTAGCATTTTGAATTGTATCCGTTGGGCAATCGGAAGCCAGTGGAAGGATTGGCAGAGGGGGGTGGCGGATACGGAGCGGTTAGTAAGGTAGATGAGTCTGGCCGCAGTATTCAGGATAGACTGAAGTGGGGATAGCCTGCGGTGAGGTAAACTGGTGAGGAGGGAGTTACAGTAGTCAAGTCGTGATATAATAAGGGAGTGAATGAGTTGCTTAGTAGTTTCCGGGGTTAGGAACGGACGTATTTTGGAGATGTTGTGGAGGTTAAGTATATATATATATATATATATATATATATATGTATATATATATATATATATATATATATATACTATATATAAGTATATATATATATATATAGTGTATATATATATATATATATATATATATATATATATATATATTAGGTATGCGCTGTTTTTTTAATGGCGAGTACGAGTACCAGAAAAGTACTCTCTAATACCAAGTACCGACACCTTTGTGGTGTTATTTGAGCCCATACAAAATGAATGGGCTCAAATAACACTGCAAAAAATGTAATGCAATTGGAACAGGAATGCTGTGTGATTCCTGTCTGAATGTCACACGGTTTCCTGCATAGGTATTGTTTGAACCCAGGTTTGCCATATGGACATTTAGTCTGAGTTCACACAAGAGCAGTGCAGGAAACCGCATGTGATTCAGACAGGAATCGCTCAGCATTGCTGTTCAAACCTCATGCAATTCTTTGCAGTGCGATTTGAGCCCATTCATTTTTGCAAAGGTATCTGTTTTGGTATTGGGAGTACGAGTACTTGGTATCGGCATCGATACTGATACTGGTATCAGTGCTACACTAATATACACTGCTCAAAAAAAAAAACTTCCCCTTGAAATCCATATGTGCGTAAATCTTTTATGTACTCATGTCAAATCACTTTGTATCCTTTAACTTCATGTATGCTATTTGGAGCTAATCTGGATTCTGCAGTAGTTTGTAATGACATCTGTAATCTTATTCTCACATACTTAACTAGAAAATGTTTGAATGGATTTAGATAAAGCCCATCTCATCTGTCGGCATGGTTTAAAATCACCTTTGACGTGGCATTATTTCCTGAAACATATAGAACAAGTAAAATGAATTGTACATTAAACAATACGTCAGTTTTCAGTATTCAGAGGAGGAAAAAGATCTAATGGCAGCCACAAACAAGTCTTGGGTCCTAATTGTAAAAATTCATTATGTGCACAAGGTCACGAAGCATGACACGATTTGGTCACAAATAAATGAGATACTTTTCCTAGGCGTTACTAGTCACTTTTGTTTTGTAACAGAAAATTACTAATTCCTAAGCTTGAAATAAACAGACAACCTACCCAATTGCATTTCCCTGATGGCTAGGAAAGCTATAATGTTGCTGTTTAGGTTTCCACCTAGTTGATGTAATCTATATAGACACTATACAAATGAATGGTTCTTGTTGATCAAAATCTTTGAAATAAAAGCTATTTTTGTTGTCCCATTGGACAAATATATAAAATACCACTCGCCCATATTTTAACCGAGATGATTATTCCTAAATTAAAGAATAAAGGGGAATGTCAAGAATGTGTGTTTCGGGAAGGGCATACCAGCAGATAGGATGGCTCTTCTGGATGGCGCCCTATGCATAGGAGCAGGCTAATTCATGGACCTTTACATGCACTTAAGAAATATACGCTTGCTCATGCACGCATGCGCATGCATCTGTTGCTCGTATTGACACATCTTTTGCTTGCATTGGCTATTAAAATGGAGCCTGTGCTATGCTTCAGTGATGTCTTGTCTACAGCATTACTGTGCATACCTGTCCCCTGTTACTCTTCATCTGGCTACTGTTACTGACTTGGCTTGTCTTTACTCCTGAACTCCACCTACACTGACCCTGGCCTGACTCTGACCTCGCTTCTGCCTGTGCTTCTTGTTACTGCTCCATTGATTTGTTACTGAATTGACCTGCATTCTGACTTCACCCCTGCCTATGCATCTGCATCTGATCTGTCTGCCTGTGCAAGACCGGATTCATCTCACTCTGCCTCTGTCCCTATTGCTGATGGACTGCCTGCTGTGAGCCTCTGCCCATATTCCACTGGTGCCTGCTCACCATCTGTCTGCTACCAGCCTGTCTGCTGTCACCAGTGCCAGCCTGTTCCTTTCTTCTGCTCACTGGTGTCCATCTGGCACTTCTGCTCCACTGTGGTCCACTGACGGTCTTCCTCTGCTTGATTCAAAGAGTCCATCCAGCCTTGCTGCTAGCAAGACCAATAGGCCACTCGTACACAACTCGTGCCACTCTGTACTCCTGCGCCATCTGCATGCTTCATCAGGGGCTCAATGTCAGAGGTGTAGGAGAGGCCTTTCTCATCATGTCAGGCTCTTCTACAGTATGTTTACAATGAAGAAACCAGTACTTCTTCCTCAACCAACGAACATTCACATGACCCATATGTTTACCTCTGCTCAAGGTAGAGAGACTCCCAATCTCCAAGCAAAACTCCTCCTGTAGGTGCTAGCCCAACTCGTGTGCTGCATAGGTGAGAACAAAGGAAGTCTGATCGGCTGCACTCCAAACAATCCACTTTAATGAACAAAGATAAAACCAATACAGACAGTGGAAATACAGTGGGGGACCGTAAATGCGTTTCACGCTAAAGACAGTGCTTATTCATTGCATACAAAGAAACAGAGGACGCATGGGCCTAGTGCATTACCTATAAAAATTGATTTATTATATAAAAAAGTAATATACTCACAAAGCGATAAAATATCAAAGGCACATCATAAGAAGTAGAGCATGGCCCAATCTCCCTAGATGGTGTCTTTATGGGGACTATTAGACCTCCAAATGTCTGATGCTTTTCAAGGCCTTGCCTCTTCCTCAGAGCCAGTCAAGCCAGTGTGCCCTCTGTTTGTTTCTTTGTATGCAGTTCATTTAGATTTCCCTGGTCCGGTGAGGACAGCAAGGCATGCACAGGGGCGGACTGACAACTCATGGGGCAATAGGGGATCATAGGGCCCCTGTGTCCTCGCCCAAACTCCAAAAAGCCTATGAAAAAGGTACCAGAGGCATCTCATGGGGCCCCCTACTGACCCCAGGCCCTCGGGCAGTGCCCGAGTTTCCAAATGGTCAGTCCGCCCCTGGGCATGCATTCTATAGGCTTCCTTTGTGTGGTTACAGTTACTGTGGAGTCTATTGTCCAGCACAGGGGTCAAAGCATTTGCTATTTTCTGGTAGTGTTTATTCATTACCTCATGCTTGGCTGGTCACGTAGCCTCTCATGAACGGTGTGAAAGAAGGACTGGGATATTAGTAGAGAAGGTCTTCATTCCTTCCTCACTGCTCTCTTTCCCTTGGGAATGCTGGTTTGGTTATGAAAGGGTGTAAGGTATTCCTAATTAGTGATGAGCAAAGCTGCCCAGGTTCAGTTTGACAAAGGTTCAGCAAATTTTGTTTAAGTTCACAAGCCCAAGTTTACAGGTGATTCCCATCTATGTTGGGAATGGTGGAGGGATTGTTTTGTTAAATTCTGGTCATTTATAGGGCTAATAGGCAAACCACTGTAAAAAAAAGGCATGGGATGCTGGTCATCATCAATTTTGTTTTATAAAAAGGCCCTGTCAACATAAAAACTGCGATCAACACAGCCGACAGCTGGGAGGAACGTTCCAACGTCACGTCCACTAGGCCAGGCCCAACGCGTTTCGTCACTTGACGTCTTCAAGTGGACGTGACGTTGGAACGTTCCTCCCAGCTGTCGGCTGTGTTGATCGCAGTGCAGGAGGTTCGTCACTTGGTTTTTCCCTTGTGGATGTGGCATTTTAGAGGCTGTCATTGCTGGTGTCAGCTAGACACCTTCTTTGTGAGTGCAATACTTTATTAATAAAATTTTACTGGTTTTAAACGTACTGCACCATCATATCTCTTCTTATTCCTCGAGCTTTGCCCATGTTATTGGAAGATCATTTGCTGCTTAGCTGTTCCATATGTGCTGCCTAGCTGTTCCATATGTGCTGATTGGATCACTATTGGTTGCTGTTCCTCTACTGGGATATCCTGCAGATCATCGCTCCCAGAGCAAAATGCTTTCATGCTGGTTTATAATATAATCAGCATATAGCTCTGGTGAGTGTATTCATTTCATCTGGTGTCGGATTTGCACATGGGTGTTTGTTTTCAAGATTGACATTAAGTTGATATTGGACTATCACTGTTATGGTGGCTGGACTTATGTTTATATTTATGAATTCATTTATTTTTATTATTTATCCTTGCATGTTTTGTGAATAATTAGCGCACTTTTTATTTGTTCACCATTTTACCTTTTTTGGTTAGAGGTGCTGCTTATTTGATTTATTTTGCATTTTCTGTGGCGCTTCTTATATCTGCTACAATATATACAATATACAGTTTATACAGTATATAAGACACTGTGAAAAAATGTAGGTAGGTAGAAATGCTCTAACATAAGAATGCTTTCAAAAATATATATTTTAATTGTTTATTTTTCTCAATTTACAAAATGCATAGTGAGTGAACAGAAGAAAAATCTAAATCAAATCAATATTTGGCGTGACTACCCTTTGGCTTTGAAGCACAATCACAGTACCATTTCTTACATTTGCACTCTTTTGTACATTTGCACAAAGTCAAGGAATTTGTAGGATTACAATCAGGTGTATGATTAACTAATTACACCAAGCAAGTACTAATGATCATCGATTTCATATGTAGACTGAAACACAGTCAATAACTGAAACAGAATCAGCTGTGTAGGAGGCTTAAAACTAAGTGAGGAACATTCAAACTCTGCTACTAAGGTGAGGTTGTGGAAGACAGTTTCATGTCACAGGTCATACACCATGGCAAGACTGATCACAGCAACAAGACACAAGGTAGTTATACTGCATCCGCAAAGTCTCTACCAGGCAAAGATTTCCAAGCAGACTGAGGTTTTAAGATGTACTGTTCAAGTTCGTTTAAAGAACACAAAGAAAGAACACAAAGAAACGGGCAATACTGAGGACTGTATATGTAGTAGTTGGCCAAGGAAACTTAATGTACCAGATAAAAGACACATCATGATTACTTACTTTTGACATGGGAAAATGTTCAGCAGTGCCATCAGCAATCACTTTAACTATGCATGAAAACTTAGGAACTGGTGTGCAGAAAGATGGCAGCAGGTGGTCTGGACTGATGAGTCAAACATTTTAAATATTTGGCTGTAGCAGCAGGCAGTTTGTTCGCCAAAGGGCTGGAAAGCCATACAATATTGAGTTTCTGCAGGCAAAAGTGAACCATGGTGGAGGTTCCCTGAAAGTTTGGGGCTGCATTTATGCAAATGGAGTTTGAGATTTGGTCAGGAACAATGGCGTTCTCAATGCTGAGAAATATAGGCAGATCTTTATCCATCATGCCACACCAAAAAGGAGACATGTGATTGGCCCCAAATTTATTCTGCAGCAGGACAATGACCCCAAACATACAGCCAATGTCATTAAGAACTATCTTTAGTGTACTGAACAAGGAGTCCTTGAAATAATGGTTTGGCCAGCACAGAGCCCTGTTCTTAGCATAAAGTCGAGATCTGTTGGGGATTACATGAAGAGAGAGAAGGATTTGAGGCACCTTACATTAACAGAAGATCTGTGGTTAGTTCTTCAAGATGTTTGGAACAACCTACCTGCCGAGTCCAATCAAAAACTGTGTGCAAGTGTACCTAGCAGAATGGATGCTGTTTTGAAGGCAAAGGGTGGTCACACCAAATATTTATTTGATTTGGATTTCTCTTCTGTTCATTTACATTCAATTTTGTTAATTGATAACAGCATTTTTTTCATATCTGCCTAAAACTGTGTGTGTGTGTGTGTGTGTGCGTGTGCGTGTGCGTGCGCGCGTACACCCTTTGCAGCTATAACAGCTTTAACTCTTCTGGGAAGGCTGTCCACAAGGTTTAGGAGTGTGTCTATGGGAATGTTTGACCATTCTTCCAGAAGCTCATTTGTGAGGTCAGGCACTGATGTCAGATAAGAAGGCCTGGCTGGTAGTCTCCACTCTAATTCATCCCAAAGTTTTTCTATCAGGTTGAGGTCAGGACTCTGTGTAGTTAAGTTAGGTTCCTCCACCCCAAACCAGCTCATCCATGTCTTTATAGACTTTGCTTTGTGAACTGGTGAGCTGTCATGTTGGAACAGGAGGGGCCATCCCCAACCACAAAGCTGGGAGCATGAAATTATCCAAAATGTCTTGGTATGCTGATGCCTTAAGAGTTCCCTTCACTGGAACTAAGAGGTCAAGTCCAACCCCTGAAAAACAACCCCACACCATAATCCTCCCTCCACCAAATGTTGCACTTGGCACAATACAGTCAGGCAAGTACTGTTCTCCTGGCAGCTGCCAAACCTGGACATGTCCATTGGATTTCCAGACAGAGAAGCGTGATTCATTACTCCAGAGAACATGTCTCCACTGCTTTAGAGTCCATTGGCGGTGTGCTTTACCCCACTCTATCCAACGCTTTGCATTGCACTTGGTGATGTAAGGCTTGGATGCAACTACCTGGCCATGGAAACCCATTCCATGAACCTGTCCTGTTAAACCACTGTATGGTCTTGGCCACCATGCTGCAGCTCAGTTTCAGGGTCTTGGCAATCTTCTTATAGCCTAGGCCATCTTTAAGTAGAGCAACAATTATTTTTTTCAGATCCTCAGAGAGTTCTTTGCTATGAGGTGCCATGTTGAACTTTCAGTGACCAGTATGAGAGAGTGAGAGAGATAACACCAAATTTAACACACCTGCTCCCCAATCACAGCTGATACCTTGTAACATTAACGAGTCACATGACACAGGTGAGGGAAAATGGCTAATTGGGCCCAATTTGGACATTTTCACTTAGGAGTGTACTCACTTTTGTTGCCAGTGGTTTAGACATGAATGGCTGCGTGTTGAGTTATTTTGAGGGGACAGCAAATTGACACTTATACAAGCTGTACACTCACTACTTTACATTGTAGTAAAGTACCATTTCTTCAGTTTTGTCTCATGAAAAGATCTAATAAAATATTTACAAAAATGTGAGGGGTGTACTCACTTCTGTGAGATACTGTATATATATATATATATATATATATATATATATATATATATATATATAGTTAGTGTTTAGACTGAATTTCCTAGAAGTATACAACCAGCACTTTCTGATCCCTGAAGACTTTCACAATTTGCTAAGTTTTGTACCCTATTTAAGATTCCATCATTCACTGTCTGCAAATAACATCCGATAACATTGTGATTTTTCTCTTTGCTCTTTCAGTCTTTAAAACAGTGATGGACCTCTTTTGTAAGTCTTTTTAAAGTGCTACAGCCCGATTCTCCTTAGTATTCCATTAGCAGGCACAATACTTTGGGGAGTTGAATTCATTTTACTCTCTTGTTGACTTTTTCCCTAGGAGCATGGTAACAAAAGACCCGTAACTATCTATTTTTCTTCTTTTAAAGTCTTTAGAAATTGAAGGCAAGTCTACAGAATAAAGTGTTAAGATCTTTACATGTATCTTGACAGTTTGAAGTCACCTGATGCCATCATTGCTTTGGAGGTCTTCAAGATACAAGCTGGTCAAACATTAAAATGTAGTATTTAAACTGACTCAGGGGAGGTAGCCTATCTTCCGAGTGGCTCCAATTTTTGTTCTCTTAGGGAGACTTCTAACATCACCTTACTACAAAGCAAAGTAGCTTATCTCTCAATACAAAAACTGTTTGTGTTCTTTATCAAGTATATAACCTACATGCTGTGTCAGTGTGTTTTTCATTCTGCCATTCAAGTAGCTAAATCCCCAGAGTTGCCACTATCCTTATATTGGGATTGACCAACAGAATGAGCTTGTGAAACTGCCAGTTTCTGTGTCCCAATCTACCCCTGAACATATTGAAGATGGAGTGGGAGGTTTCAGCATACAGAATCATGTCAAAATTGGCTGTAGCTCATCCTAGAAGCCCCATAGATAAACATGATGAATATGACTCCAGTGGAATGTATAAACTCAGCAGTAAAGTCAATTACATTGAATTTTCAGGTTTTAGTCTAGTTACAATCAGTCATAGACAATATTAGTAGTTCACTGACTGTGCAAACTTAAGCTGCTTTTTAAAACTGGGTAAATCATACATGAAGCAGATTTCTAAGGGTGTTAATAAAAAATATTATGTAAAAGTGCATAAATGGTTAAAAACGGGCAATGTTTGCATGTACATTTCAAAGTTTTCCTGAGCTACCAGGGAACTTCCAGGACCCCCAATATGGCAGACACAGCAAATAGGAGAAGATGCGCTATTCTTTTTGCTTCCTAAAAATACCGGTAATAGTTACATACCAGAGCACCAGGAATCCTGGGGTGCTTAAGCCATCATTACGGTTTGTGTAACAATCTTACGGTTATGTGTATTTGCTGGTTTGTGTATGGCATGTTCTGTTCTGGCACTGTCCAAAAAACAACAAAAACAATATACCAAGGCTCTAAATCTTATTGGCTAATAGTGACTGAAGTAGCCTCAATAATCCTGCTGCTGTAGAAATCCACTTGAGGGTAGAAGAAGTAAAAAGGTAGCACACAAAACACAGTGCAAGAACCCTGAGAGTATATACAGTATGGTCTCCTAATACACAGCCCAGATGATGGTGCTAATGTCTTTATAAATGATATGGCTGTGAGTGACAATTATGGACTAATTCCAATGCCACACATAATGTTCAACTACCTGCCCAAGCAATAAACACTCTTATGGTGGTGTTACATTACTGAGCCCGGATGCCAATCTCATATAAATTCTAATGGACAATGTATTGAGTCAATAAGGAGTTAAAAACAAAGTCCATAGTGAATAAATGGTATCAACATAAAAGTAGCAATCATAAATGGAGCTTACACTGGTTTCTGAGGCGTGCAGTGGATGAAAAGCATTTCTAAACCACAGTGGGACTCTTGTCTGAGGCACACTCTCCAAAACAACCCAACCAGCGGGTATAATGTTGCAAGATCTGTGCTCCCTGGAAGGTATGAGTGGAGAAAGCTGCAGCACTGAAGTCAGCAGGGATGCTAAAGCTGCTTCGTCAGACTGGAAGTGCATCACTGCTAGCAAGAAGTCCTTAGGTGGCCATATTACCAGAGTCCATAGTGCCAGTAAGTATACAGGGTCTCCAAGATTCAAAGATCAAATATTTGACAAAGAGGCAAGACCTCAAAACACTTATCCCACTTATCCTGCTAGTTGGTGGGAGCCTCTCTACTTCTATAGCTACGGGTCTCCAAACCTGACCCCTGACCCTGACACTGTGACCTCCAGTAACAAATAACTGGATCATGTGTGCTTATGAAGCAACAGAGGGTTACAAAAAAGTTACAGTTACCTCTCAACAAATCTTAGCCTGACCATACATGCAGCCTTGGTACAATTCAAAAACCTCATTTTAAATTCATCCTCTTTCTCTCTTCTTAATGGGAAGGCGAGGAAGACTGGACTACATTACGTGAACCTTTTAATCTTTCTTTTATAAGTTCGGCTTAATTCCTTAACCAAGATCTTCTCCTTCTTCTCTCACCCACGATCAAGTTATTTTACTTTTCCTCAAGGGCTTTTCACAGTTACATAAGAACTTGTAATGTGACTAACTTTTCGTCTCTTATTAATTCCTCTTGTTATAACATTTCTTTCTTATATAATTCAAAGCTCATTTCCTCTGAGACATGAGAGACCCAGAGGAAAATATTAACTTTCATTTGCTAAGTATTTCCATCAAAACATCTACGCCAGACCCTATTACCTCCGAGGTTACACAAAATACCATATTTGTTTGTCTCTTAATGATGAGAAGGAGCTTTGTGAAATGAAAAAAAATATAATTAAAACCCCAACATTGTATATTTGAAGCTTTTAATTAACTTTCACTTGATGCCTTTTGCTTAAATTATTCCTAAAAATTATTAATTATTTACATCCTTTTTTTTTCATTTTTGAGTCAGTAAATTGTGTTCTCATGATTAATGAAACAAATGACTGTTTAGAGATATTTTGTGTAATTTACATTATCTGTTAGGTTTATTAGGTACAAGTGTAACCTGCTTTTGAAACGGAAATGATAATTAAAACAGAATGTTAAGACACCTTTCTTTTAAAGACACCTTAACAAGCTTCTTTAATCTAATAAATACTGTTTATTGGAATGTACAATCTGTCGAATAGGCTTCGTAAATATTGCTTTTGTATTGTGTTTTCTTCACAAGTAATAATTTAGAAAAAATTATACATTTTTTAAAAAATGTATATATTGCAATTTACTTGTCCTTAGAAGTGGTGGCTACACTAGTTTTCAGGTTTTTGCCCTTTTATATTCATCTTGTAATCCTGCCAATAAAACAATTCCTTTTCTAGCGAAACAACACTTACTTGCTGTACTGTATCTATTGAAGTGCAGCATTATCACTGCATTCCCTGCATTAGGGTAAAAAATATCTTATTAAGTGTATCGCCCCCTCACCATACTATGTCCTATATCAATCTATTGCTGTGCCCATCTGCAGCCAAAGCTGCTCTCTCGCCCTCTTCATACAGGCACAGAGGCAACATTGGCACCTACTACTGTCAATCAAATCCTGTGAGGAGGGAGTGGAGGGTGGGGCTTAGCCTCATGGTATATGTCAATAGACGTGCACAACCCGGCACAGGAGTGTGTCCATAGGTGCACCCCCATAGGGCACCAAGATGAGGAGGATCCAAGAGCACTGGCATTGGACCCCAGAAGAAGAGGATTGGGGCCACTCTATGCTATACCATTGCACAGAGCATGAAAGTATAAATTGTTTGTTATTTAAAAAAATAGAAGCCTTCACAATCACTTTATTTACCAATATATTTTCTTGTTAATCTATATCTTTAACTAACTTTGTGCATAAATACTATTTTCATTGATTTAGTATTATGTGGGTTTCAAATTAAATGTGAAACAAAGTTGTTTTTTTAATCTTGGGTAAAGCAGGGAAAGTTTCTAACCCAGGTATATTTGCTGCCTGTGTGCCTACTGGAAAGATTCATCCTTTTTTTTTGTCCTGGTGACCATTTTCTCTGATACTGTCAGGAATGCACTTGCCAATGGTGGTGGGACTCACCTGCCTTGTGGGCTGCAGTACCAGGGCTGGCCAGCGGGTGATCTCAGCAACCAGAAGCTCACTCCTGCAGTCAGCCATCACCTGAGGCTGATTGCAGGAGGTGTATTTAAGGAATGGCCAGACCTGCAGTCAGTGCCTTGGTGTATGTTTCCCATGAGCCCCTGTACCTGCATCCTGTCTGCTTCCTGCCTGATTCCTGATTCTGCTTGATCCTGACCCTAAATGAACTCCGCTTGTCCTGACCTCCGCTATTCCTGACCACTCTCCAGCCTGCTTCTTTGGTACCTTGTCTGCCTGATTGTTCCTGACCCGGCCCATCTGACTACACTCTGCCTACTCCTTTGTGTCTTGTCTGCCCGATGATTCCTGACCCGGCCCGCCTGACCACTCCACCTCGCCAGCCCTGACTGCTCTTATCTGTGTACATTCCGTTATCACTTGGAGGTTTGGTTTTGTTATATTGTGCGTTATATTTGTGTATAACCCTTAATAAATTATATTGTTACACCATACTTGAGCCTGCGTTTCCCTGTGTCAGTTCACGCATCTCTGGTCTTACCGGGAGCCCTGACAGATACTGTGAAACATGGGCAATCCAAAATTTTCAGACTTGTCACAGGAATAGGAAGTGAGGGGATGTCTCAAAGATGTCTCCTGTTATGGTGTTGTCACTTTTGAGATATTTCCTCTAAATATGATTCTCACCTTTGAAGACTCATGTCTCCTAGTTTGGCTCCATCTGACTTCTCAAAATTGAACACTTCTGGGAGTACTGGATGACTGTATATCCAGGGACATGTTTTGGTCCCATCCTCTACATCACTACAGGATACACACAAAAAAAGCAAGTGCACCATAAGCAAAAATGGTTATACTTTGAATTCCAATTACAACTTTACTTGAAGAAAGATCTATTGGCCAGCACTTTGTAAAACAACAAAAACAGGTCTCTCTGAAATAACCACCCTATCTATGGCACTGTCCCTTGCAGTCCTCTTCATTCATCCCATGTCCTGTAAGCCAGGGCATTAGGGACTACATTCTGGATGTCCACATCCTGTAAGTCCAGGGCATCAAGGACATGGTCCCTGGGGCTGCATTATCAAGTGGCCTTGGGCTAACATATGAATGTTGAAGAAAATGCATTGTCATCATTACATGAGCCCATGCTGTGAAGAATTCAGGACCAACCCCTGTGGGAGCAAGAAGAGGAGGAAGTCGATGTAGTGTATATATACTGAACTTTTCTCATTAGAGGTTGGGAGAACTTTCAAAACTGGAATGGGGCTTTAAACTGTGAAAAATTATGGTATGGCCCATAACAACCAATTAGTGTAAAATGTTCCTGTTGTATGTAGAAAATAAGATCTGGAAATTAATGTATTAGAGGTTGGGAGGACTTTCAAAAACTGGAATAGGGCTTTAAACTGTGAATTTGTGGTATGGCCCATAACAACCAATTAGTGTAGAACTTTCCTGTTGTGGGTAGAACATATGATCTGGAAATTAATGTATTAGAGATTGGGGGGACTTTAAAAACTGGAACGGGGCTTTAAACTGGGGAACTTGCCCGTAAGGCCCATAACAACCAATTAGTGTAGAATTTTCTAGTTCAGGTAGAAAATATGACCTGAAAATTAATGTATTGCTATAGGCGTCACAGACATTCATGTCCCACAAGTTTTATAGTACTGAACTGCACAGTTTTACTTACAGTAGGACATTTGTTTGGGTTCTGTTTACAGATTACCATGTGAAATTTCTCACACAGCAAATAAAAAGAAAAGAAGTCATAATGTGGTGTTCTATATTTACTGTAGTCTTTTCTTCTACTTTTACACTGAGGAATATAACAAATAGTAATACTTATTTTTCTGCTATGCTATGCAAACTTCCAAAGAGCAAAAGAGCTTTGGGCTTCAACCAGTTCTTACTGTGTTCTCAAGGGGAATGGTTTGTAGGCTGCACAAGGATATGAAATAAACACAATGATACAAAGCCAAAGTTAATTTCAAGAGTTCTATTTCCTAATTTCTGTGTATCAGGTCAACCACTAATATTTAGGAATATGACTAGAAGTTATTCAAGTGAAGGAAAACTACTTTTTTTTTGCAAATTCTTTACTTATAGTTAACAAAAAAAATGACAGAATAGCAAAGCATGAAGAACAAGGAGTACAAAGAATGTGGTAAGCTGTATAACAATAGCCATAGTAGCCTAAAAGGCTGTTAAAGGGCCTGGACATGGAAGACCAATGTACATCTTTCCCAGCACACCATGGATCAACAAGTATCGTCTGAAAGTTTTATTGTAGAATGATCAACAATGGACAAAGTGCAACATTTCATAGTCATGCAGGACCCATTCATCAGACATATCATTACATGCCTGACAAATGGGTCCTGCTTGACTCCAAAACATTGCATTTTATCCATTGTGATGTAATCATTCTACTTTCAGACTATACTTGTTGATCCATGGTGTGCTGGAAAAGATGTATGTTGACCTGGGATTCCTCCAGTCTACTTCTGTCTACCTCTGAGCCTAATCCAGAAACATGTTCAGTGAGAATATTGACATTATTTGGGGATGGAAGGAGGCATCATTAGGGGGTTCTTGAGGCACATTAAAGGGGAGCTTCAACTCCAAAGGGAAGTTCCACCTTAGATCCTCCTTCCCTCCCTCTTTTGGCACTTTTTTTTTGCAGGAAGAGTGTACCTATTTCTGACAGGTATCCGTTCCCACTTCTGCTGGAATAGCCAAGGTGATTCCACAGAAGTCATCCCCCCTCACCTGACCACAACCTCCTGGGGCAAGCCACAGGTCCCAGGAGGCTGCGGGACAATTTAAAGAGTGCAGTATGGCTTGCGCATGTGCAGTGGGAAGCCAGATGTGAAGCTGCGAGGAGTTACAGACAGCTTCCTACAGTAACCATGCCAGCGCAGGTGACCCAAAGATCGGTGAAGAACTGGTCCAGGTGAGGATAGTGCTGGATCCCTGAACAGGTAAGTGTCTTTTTATTAAAAGTCAGCAGCTACAGCTTCTGTAGCTGCTGACTTTTAATTTTTTTTGTTTCGGACTGAATAACCTCTTTAAGCGTATAAATCTGTGTGCATGTGAAGATAACACATATTCATCATTGTATTTTTAAGAATTGCAGAAGTTGCTGTTCATCTTGATCACCGGGTCACTGAGACCTTGAGACTGGAAATTTGAAAAAAAAACCTCTCCTTAGATTGTACGCCCCTTGAGGGTTAGGGACTGATATGAATGTACAATATATATGTAAAGTGCTGTGCAGGGGTGGACTGACAACTCATGGGGCCCCCGGGCAATAGGGGATCATGGGGCCCCTGTGTCCTTGCCCAAACTCAAAAAAGCCTATGAAAACGGTACCAGGGTCATCTCATGGGGCCCCCTACTGCCCCCGGGCCCTCGGGCAGTGCCCGAGTTTCCAAATGGTCAGTCCTCCCCTGGTGCTGCGTAAATTGACTACGCTATATAAGTACCTGTAATATATAAATAAATAAACTGGCAAGCTACTGAGCACAGAGTAATTAGCTGGAAAATGAAATGTAAACATTCCATACAATGATACCCCCCTGACAACTCCTACCCACCTCTCTGGTCCTTAGTAATGTACTGACTCTTCTGCTACCTCTCCCCAATATAGACATACTTTATGTTAAGATTACATAATGATGCTAGGGAGGTCAGAGGGTGGCCCCATCAAACTTGTCCTATGTGACCCAATGATCTGTAATTACACCCCTGATTTCAAGAAATTCAAAAATAAAATATGAACATTTTAAAGCCGGTCTTAAGGCACATACAAAGCTAGTGTTAGATCCCAATTATATTTTAATTTAAAAATATAGTTATTGTACTTTCACTTTTATATTTCAATATTTTTATTGAGAAATAAACATATTAAAACAAGATGGCTAACAATAAAAGAAAAGAAAAAAAAAAGAAAGGGCCCACCAACAAAATGGAACCAGATTCAGAATCATAAACATAATACTGGTAGGTAAAAAAAAAAAAAAAAAAAAAGAAATTTAGCAGATAATAGCATTACAATGCACATGAAAAAAGTCAAAGCCATCAAAATATACAAGTTTCAAAGATCAATAAACAACAATTATAGCAAAATAGACCAAAAATAACAAAGAAAAATAAAAATGTTTAACAAATAGTAGGAAAAGAGAAAAAAAGAGGAAAAATAGAGAAAGGAGGGGGGGGGGGGGGGGGGTCAGCTGCCAGACACTCACGATACAGTAAGATAAGCAATCCAAGGATCCCAAGTCCTCTCAAATCTGGACACATCATCAGAGACGATACTCGTCAGTTTATCATTAACCATTATCCAGTTCAGTTTTTGTTTCACCCTATCCAGCGGGATCAAAGATTGCTTCCAACTCCTAGCTATAGTAATGCGAGCCGCCAATAAGATATATACAATTAGTTTAATCGATCTTTTGGGAACATCAGAGGGTAGTATATTAAACAAGGCTACTTCCGGCGATCTACGGATATTAATTCCTGTCACTGAGTAAAGAAAATTAAATATGCGGATCCAGAACCGCGACTGGGCATGTCCACCAGACATGGAACATAGTACCCTCTTGACCACAGCGTCGGAAACAGGCAGAAGAAACGGAAGGATACATAATGGCTAGGCGAGCAGGGACCAAATACCACCGAAGTAGCGTCTTGTAATTAGATTCAACAAGATCAGTGTTAATCGAAATCTTCGATAAGGCATGGGCCGCCGTCCGCCAGGTATCCAAATCCAATGAACTATTTAAATCCCGTTCCCATAAAGTCATGTAAGACAATTTTGTTAGAGGATCAACCAACAAAGCATAAACAATGGACAAGCGACCCCGCATTACCCCACTCGCCCCACAGGAGACCTCGAGGGAAGTAAGCGCACAAGGTTCTGTGAGTAGTCTAAGTTTGCTATCAATAAAAGAGCGAAGTTGATGGTAACGAAATATCTCTCCACGAGGCATCCCACAAAAATTCACAAAATACTGACGAGACCGAGGGCGAACCCCATCTAAATAATCACCAATACGTAGCAAACCCTTATTAATCCACCATTGGAACCCCGCGAAAGACAAACCCGGAACAAACTCAGGATTACCAAACACCGGAGCCAACGGAGTATGCGGAGAGAAAAAAGGTTTACGAGCTCGCCATCTATCCCACACTGACAATGAATAAGATAGAGTAGGACACAAAATAGGAGGGCGCAATCTATTGGGAAGCCACATGAGAGTACCAATAGCATATGGACGGCACGAAAGAGCCTCAATCCCAACCCATTGGGGGACATATCCCCTGGCCGTAGTACAAGATAATTGTGCTATTTGGGCCGCCTGAAAATATGCGAAAAGATTAGGGAGTCCCAAACCACCATGCCTCTTCAAAGAAAACAAGGTAGATTTGTTCAGCCTAGGGCGCTTTCCCCTCCAAACAAATCTGGAGACTGCAGCCTGCAGGAAGACTAGTTCTCGTTTGGGAATCAAAATTGGTAACGTCCTAAAATAGTATAATAATCTAGGTAGGAAGGTCATTTTAATAGAATTAATTCTACCGAACCAGGAAAGAGAAAGATCCTGCCAGGCTAATAAGTCATTCTTAAGTCGCTTGAAAAGCGGGATATAGTTGGCCTGGTATAGCGTCGATACAGATTTCGTAAGAAGAATCCCCAGATAGGGGAGAGAACCAGGAGCCCACTGAAAAGCAAAGTTTTCCCGGCAGTAGCGAACCTCTGAATCGGGTAAAGAGATATTCAAAGCAACAGTTTTAGAGGAGTTGAGCGTAAGACCGGAGACCTCAGAAAAACGATGAAACAGATGGAAGAAACCAGGTAGAGACGTTCGAGGATCAGATATATACATAAGAACATCATCGGCAAATAGGGCACATTTATGAACCCTTTGACCACAGATAACACCCGATATAGAGGAATCAGCGCGAATAGCAATCGCAAGAGGTTCCATCGCCAATGCAAAGAGCAACGGAGAAAGAGGACATCCCTGTCTAGTTCCTCGCTCTATCGAAAAAGGAACTGATTTATGTCCACGAATGGATACCTGAGCTGACGGGGTAGAATAGAGGGCCCGCAACAACGTCGTAAAATAAGGGCCAAACCCAAACCTGTCCAACGTTTTAAACAAATAATCCCAGGACAGACTGTCGAATGCCTTCTGAATATCCAGTGACAGTAGAAAAACATCCCTTTGCGACGATCCATCCCAATTGGACTGCACAGCTGACAGCAAAGCTATAGTCCGCCTAATTTGGTCCGATGTTTGTCGACCACTTATGAATCCTGATTGGTCATCATGAATGTATAAGGCCAAGAAGTTATGGAGCCGTAAGGCCAGGATTTTAGTAAGAATCTTTAAATCACAATTAATTAAAGAAATAGGCCGGTAATTGGAGACCATAGCGGCATCCTTGAAAGGCTTGGGAATGACACTAATGAATGCCTTATTTTCCTCTGGGAGAACCACACCCCCCTCCCGCAAATAATTAAAGTACAGGGCCATATGGGGTATCAGAATGTCCGGGAAAGCTTTATAGTAAGTATTAGGAAGACCATCCAGTCCCGGGGCCTTGTGAGAGGCCAGGGATTTCACCGCATTCCCAACCTCTTCACAGGAGATAGGTTGTTCCATTAGCTCCCTATGTGCCTCCTGGAGGGGGGAAAAGGAGATAGACTCCAAAAAAGCCTCCAGAGAGGAAGAAGAACAGCCCCCCGTGGGCGAACTATAAAGCTGAGAGTAAAAAGACTGAAATTTGTGGAGGATCTTACCCGGGTCCTGGGATAACGAACCATTGTCCAGTCTGAGCTTGGGGAGGGCCGTCTGGGAGTGTCTAGGAGTCAGCTTGCGTGCCAACAAGGTGCCAGGTCTGTCCCTCCACGTAAAGAATTTATGATTAGACCAACGAAGTTGTTTATCCGCAGTGGTAGTAAGACATAAATTAAGTTCCAGTCGGGCCTGGTCAAGTTTAAGTAACAAATCAGAACTGGGATGATGTTTATGTTGAGCAACCAGGTCAATATATAACTGAGTTTTAGTAGCAAGTAGGTCAGTTCGGGCTTTTTTTAAATGAGAAGAGAGTTGAATAATATAGCCCCTGACTGAGGCCTTATGAGCTGCCCAATTAATCGCCGGGTTCGTGTCCTCTGCTTTATTAAAATCAAAAAACATTTGTAGGTGCGATGAAATTTCCCGACAATGAGATGGATTACCCAAAATAGAGTCATTAAGACGCCAATGAAAAGCCGTCTTACCAAGAGTCTCGGACGAAAAGGTGATAGAAACTGGGTCGTGGTCAGACCAGGGCGTGGAAAAGATTTTAGCAGTGACAAGTTTGGGGAGTGAATATGTATGAAGAAAAATATGGTCAATGCGAGAATAACTATCATGAGCCCTGGAGTAGTGGGAGTAGTCTCGGGAAGTAGGATTAGCCTCCCTCCATGCATCAATAAGATCATAGCGATATAAAAGTTGAGCCAATTTACGGCTCCGTCTAGAAGGAGGTTGAAGCGTGGCGGTTTGGGAACGATCCAGAGTCTGATCCAATGCTAAATTAGAGTCACCAGCTAGAATAACGTCACCCTCAAATTCTCCTACCAGAGTACTTAGCAAAGATTGGAAAAATTCAACCTGATTGGTATTGGGGGTATAATAAATTATAAAAGTGATAAGGTCGCCTCCCAAGTGGCCTTTCACCAAAAGATATCTCCCCTCCTTGTCCCGGATAATTTTAGAGTCAACAAAGGACACTCGACGAGAAAAGCAAAGGGCCACCCCCCGCTTTTTCTCTGTGGCATTAGCAAAAAAGCAGAGAGGGTAATTTTTATGAATATAACGTGGAGAGAAGGAGGGTGGAAAATGAGTCTCCTGTAAGGCAACTATATCCGCCCCAAGGGAGTAGTATGAGCTGAAAGCCTGTATACGTTTGGATGGGGAATTGAACCCCTGAACATTATGAGAAAGGAAGCGAATTTCTCCGCTAGTGGACCGTACGGAAGACATGACAAATAATTATGGAACTAAGCAGAATAAAGACCCCTCGTTCCTTAAAAGTAAGAAGATCCCTATAAGTCCCTAAATGTCGCCAGCTGACCCCCCAAAAAATCAGAAAACAACAAAAAGAAAAAAGACAGAAAAAAACAGAAAAAAGAAAAGAGAACATTCGGATCACAAAAGTCCAAATGCCAAGTGACCGCGGTACACAAAACAGTATCAGAAAATGAAGGAAACAATGTACCAGGAAATACAGAGCAATAGCCCTGCGGTGGAATAGGTCTGCCCAGAGAAACATTCCCGGGGAAGAGTCTTCCAATCAGGGAGAGCGCAAAGACACCCTCCGGCACTAACAGCAGTTACAACCCAATAACAATAAATCAAACGCACAGTGCATTAAACAAAAAAACAAAGCAATTAGAGCCACTGAAATGATATTCAGCAAACAAATGTAATTAACATCCTAAGTCCCACCCCCAGCCCATCCCCCCAAACCAATATAACAACAGCGGCCAATGCTCCGAAGAGCCACAGAAAGGCCGCCATCAACGAACATATTCCAGCGAAAAGTCCCCAAAAGAACACAAAAGTTCAAGAAGTCCACCCGGGCGGATTCCGGGACCCCTTCTTCTTAGACGATGGAGTAGTCCACAAAGGCTGGAGCGGCGGAGGTCGAGAAGCCGATCCCGTGGGAGAATGGGACGTCGGACTGCGAGATATAATACCCAGCTGAAGCAGCAACTCCTCGCCATCCTGGAATGTAGTAAACCCATAGGACTTTCCATTAAGAGTGAACTGCAGACGAAAAGGGTAGGCCCAACGATATTTAATGCCCTTTTGAACCAAGTGAGAAAGAAGTGGCTTGAGGGAGCGCCGCCTCTGGATAGTGGCCGACGAAACATCAGCAAAGATTTGTACCTTGTGCCCTGCAAGCTCTATATCCGGATTCTCCCTGCCAAACCGCATAACCGCTTCCTTAACCTGAAAAAAATGAGGCTTGACGATGATATCTCTAGGAGGCCCCCCTTGCCGGGGGGGGATCAATGCCCGGTGAATGCGATCAATCTCAAGATGAAGATCATCAATTGCAGGCATAGCGGACCGCATGAGGGTATGTGCGCAGCTAGTAAGCTCCTTAACCGACTCAGGAAGACCTCGAATGCGAAAATTGTATCGCCTAGCCCGATTCTCCAGGTCATCAATTTTAGAATACGCCTCCTCCAGGCGATCTTGCAAGTCGGTGATCATGTTAGAATTTTGGGAGATACTTTGGACTGTCGCATCAACTTTAGCCTCAATACAGTCTAAACGGTGGCCCAAGGCCTGAAAATCCTGCTTTAAATCCGCCGCCAATTTTGAGGTAGCTCTGTCTAATTCGCGTTGCAGCAAATCTGCGAATCGAGCTATCAAAGTCGCATCACAAGAGTATAGAGGCGGGTCAGGAGGAATCGTTGGCGAGGAAGCCGGGCTGTCATCAGCGGGATCTGGACCGCTATGCTGGCTTGAAAAAATGGCAGCTATGTCGCTGCTCAAGGGCGAGGATGCAGGGGAGTCACGGCTCAATGGACAGGCCGAAGCCTGGGACTCTAGTGGCACAGGGCTGGAGGATGACTGGGGGGGCTGCAGGAAGTCACTCACCCCACCTAGCGATGCTGCTGTAGTCCTCCCTGGCCCAGCGTGGGACGAGGAGCCCATCTTCTCTCTCCGAGGGAGAGGTGCTGCTGTAGGAGAGGCAGAGGAGACCCCATGAGCCGCGGGCGCCGATCCGGCCGCCATCTTGGTCCTCCCAGTCCCCGCAGGGAGCCGCAGCTGGGAGCCTCCACGGCTCTTAATCGCCGACTTGCCGGGCATATTGACAGGTGCCCGAGATCCGGAGATAGGCAGGGGGGGGCCCCGGGGGTGAAGCGGCACTATGCCCTTTTATGGGCTGCTGTCAGTGCCGGAGATGTGCGGAGCTAATGCCGGGACATCCGATCCCGGCGGCCGCGCATGCGCACGTACTTTCACTTTTAGCTGGTAAAGGTAGTTGAATCTCCTTTGGTATGAGCCTCCTGTAATCTTCTGGGAGACAAAGGGACATTGCTGAAAGCCAATTAGATTCAATGTTGTGAATCCAGTACTAGAAGTCTCTAAAAATTAGAGACTAGAATGAGTATCTCACCAGTGTTTTTCTGTACCTTCATTGACCAATTCTAGGCCCAGCTGCAATGTATTCCAAAGAGTGGTCTTAGGAGATCAAAATATCACCGTGCTGAGTTAGCAGAATTAAAGTAGAACTATAGGCATAACTTTTTTTTCATTTTGGATAGAATAAGGGAGAGTTATAAACCCTATCAGGGTTTTTTTTGGTCATCTTTGTCCCATTGGGGAGATTAACCTTCACTTCCTGTCCTATAACTGAAACACTAAGTGAGAGGAAATGCCTGCAAACTAAGGGAATCCCTTGGGGCCTCCCAGATCACCAGAACTACCGTAGTGCCCCCATTTAAAGATTTATCCTCTGTTACTTTTCTGGGGGTGACATAACATTTGCAAATTAAATTTTTTTTATTTTGAAATTCAATGTTAATGGTAAATAAGACAGAGAGGGTAAATCTCCCTAAATGAAGTAGCAATAAAAGTGTGAAACATACTTTAAATATCCATTGTCAGGTAAGCTAGTTAAAGCAATATTAACCCCTTCCCGCCGGCACCTCCCAGCCCTTTAAGAGTTTCAGAAGCCGGGAGGCGGGACAGGCGGGGTTTAGGGATCATGTGACCACCGTGACGCGTCATCATGGCGGACACATGATCGGGAAAGGTCCCGATCGAAAGAGCAGACCGGGACCTTTCCGTGAGTACCGGACATGTGTGCTAGGAGCGCGCAGGGTGCGCGCTCTCAGCACATATGTTTTTTGTTAAATGCATGCAAATGTGCAGCTGCTCAGTGTCTAGGCCCAGCCGTGGGGAGGCCGCACATTTGTGTGCGGCCGGCGTGAAGAGGTTAAACCCTAAACCAAAAGGTAATATATTGAAAATTGCTAGTCATTAGATGTTGTGGGTCCATTCATTTTATTTTTCTGGGGGCTTCCCCCCCTATTTTCACCTGGTGATCTTGCCAGTGACACACCTCCTGTATTAGTGACTCTGGATGAATGAGCACAGGAGGCACATCAGGCAGCAGCATTGTCCATTTTGGAGGAGAATAGTGTTAAATGTATTAGCAAATTTAAATACACTAACTAATTGTCAACGATCTTGTCTCCAAATATCACCCAAACCATCCTCTCCACTCCTCGCAAGACCTCCTGCTCTCTAGCTCCCTTGTCTCCTCCTCCCATGCTCGTCTCCAGGACTTTTCCAGAGCATCCCCAAACCTCTGGAACTCTCTACCCCAATTTATCAGACTATCGCCTACTCTACTCACTTTTAGGCGATTTCTGAAAACCTATCTCTTCAAAGAAGCCTATCCTGCCTTCAGCTAATAATGGAATCTTCTACTCTTCCAACCAGTCAATCCCCCACAGTTACTACCTTTTGTACCACTAGCCCCTCCTTCCTAGATTGTAAGCTCCAAGGAGCAGGGCCCTCCTTTCCCTCTTGTATTGAACTGTATTGTTGCTGTATTGTCTCCCATTATATTGTAAAGAGCTGAGCAAACTGTTGGCGCTATATAAATCCTGTATAATAATAAATAATAATAATTGTAGCCAAACTCCAGCACACACTTTATAATCAGTTACCGCAGTGTTTTTTTTCCTTTTCAGATAAAGTTTTTACATGAATAAATAAAAGCTGATCATTCAAACCACCCCTGCTATGATTAAATGGTTTGTCTCATCCATACAAACTGATATATTCTGCTTAGGAGCTTGAGATTTTGAAAAACAACAGACTTGCTAGCTGGATCATTAGATGAAAATAGATGAAAGAAAGCCTATAAAAAGAAAATGAATGTAGCCATCACATATAATAAATGTTTGCTTTTGGGTTTACTACTGCTTTAACATTTAGCTCTTTGCCTGTGGTTTGGCTTTACATTCATATTTTATAATTAGTAAATAACAGCATAGTAATAAAAAGTCCATATCATAACTTAGAACATAGAATTGGGTCAATATAACAGAAAGAACCTACTATCACAGCGTACTTTCAGTATTATTAAGATCTGACTTCATGTAATAATTAAAAACCTGTGTCTTATTATTAAAAAAAACATTTCCAGATATTATTCCATAGTTCAGTGGTCTTAAATGTTTCTAAATGATTGTTAAGTGGGATCTCATGTAGCTGTATGCCTTAGGACACTGTCTTAGATGTAATTTTCCTTGTAATATGCTGCCTGGTACAGTATATGTTCTGTGAAGTCTTCTGGGAGAGGCAGTAAGCTAATTTCAGAAGCATCAGGGAATGAGTTCAAGGAAATCCTGTCTGCAAACTGAACACTATTACCATGGTTGCAAGGAGAAAATTTTGTTTTAAATTTTCCAATTATGGACACATTTTTGGTAGCCGCAGCACTGAAATTTATTTTTTTAATCTGAAAAGGGACTTGAGTTGAAATAAAATATAGCGTTTCACCCAAACTGAAGTTTCCTTAAAAGATACAGTCCAGTCAAATGAACCCTTGATATGCATACGGAGAAAATAAAGAAATGCCCGTAGCAAAAAGAAAGAAGAAATGGCGCAGGGCATACATGACTAGGCCCAGAGTGGGGAAGGAGGAACAGAAAGGGTTAAGGCAGATCCAAGGGGTTTGTTTTTGTTAGTGGGGGTATTTTGTTGGTGGAAGGTTGAGAGTAGGTGGGGTTTCCTGTACCTTAGGGTGGGGGGTTTCAGTGAGGGGGCGTCAGTTGGAGCTGGACGTCAGGTGAGAGCTTCCCTCCCGCCCTCCCTGTTTTGGTGAGTATTGGGTCCCTCCAGGTAAAGGGGGGTAATGTTGGTTCCTGAGCGGTTGTTGGTCTTTGGAGGCGATTCTTATCTTGGAAGGTAAAAACAATGGTGTGGGACCCATCGGTGGTATGGGATGCCCGGGGACATTCCCAGTTAACCAAGGTTTAACTGGAAGGTGGTGGTGCTGCACTGCGGATGGTATGGTTGTCTCCGAGCTGGTTGGTTGCGGCTGGAGGCCTAGTGTATATGGTTGTCCGCAGGTGCATTTCGGCTTGTTTGGGGGTGCCTTCGAAGACCAACAACAATTCTTTGGGTTTCTGTTATAAGGAATGGTTGGTGTATTAAAATGTGTGTTGTTAATAAAAGGCCGTGTTGGCCATTTACTCCAAACTTAGTGTCATGTTTTTTGTAAGTATATTGGTTAAGGGGAAAGGGGGGGATTTGTACGGAACGGTCATGGTGGTAATGGGGAATGGACAAGCCTATCTCTGGTGCAATAGTCATGTATTTCCTCAGATTATCAACAGACTCTCCCATTCGCTAATGCAATAATCGAGAACCCCTGCTTTTGAGGAGTTCCCCCAGACACCCACTGGAGACTTCTTGCTGTCACTCTCAACCTGAATTAAACCTGTTTAATGTAGAGACAGGCAGAGATGTGTCTTGTCACCTTACTTGTTCAACCTATACAGTGAGGTCATCTTCAGAAAAGTACATGTGGAAGAAGAGTCTGTCGGTGTTAAAGTTGGTGGCTGAAATATGAACAACCTGGACTATGCAGATGACACAATGCTCATCACCAGCCGCAAAGAAGATATGCTGTATCTACTGAGAAAAGTTAAAGGATGAAACTAATAACATTGGATTAAAACTGAATATAAACAAGAGGAAGATCATGAACACAGAAAATGCCAACAATTGTGACCTTGACGGTGACAGAATTGAAGTTGTAAAGCATTTTAATCTCATCGGCTCTCTCATAAACAAGGAAAAATCCAGCAGTGATGAAATATTCTACAGAATTGCACTTAGTGGCTACACAATGAAGACTCTCAACAAAGTTTTCAAAGACAAAAGAATTACACTGAAAACAAACATCAGACTTGTCTATGCGCTCATTTTCTCAGTTGTCAATTACGATTGTGAAAGCTGGACACTACAGAAGCAGGATAGAAAGAAGATCAACTCATTTGAGCTTTGGTGCTGGAGAAGGATTTTATGTGTGCTGTGAACAGCTCATAAACTATATTGGCAAAAGTATTGGGACACTCCTTCAAATCATTGGATTCAGGTGTTCCAATCACCTCCATGGCCACAAGTGTATACAATCAAGCACTGAGGCAAGCAGACTGCTTCTACAAACATTTGTGAAAGAATGGGTCGCTGTCAGGAGCTCAGTGAATTCCAGTGTTATACCGTGATAGGTTACCATCTGTGCAATAAGTCTATCCATAAAATGTCCTTGCTTTTAAATATTCCACGGTCAACTGTTAGTGGTATTATAACAAAGTGGAAGCAACTGGGAACAACAGCAACTCAGCCATGAAGTGGTAGGACACGTAAAATGATAGAGCGGGGTCAGAGCATGCAGTGCGCAGTTAGTTCGCAGAAGTTACCAACTGTCTGCAGAGTCAATAGCTAAAGACCTCCAAACTTCGTGTGGCCTTCTGATTAGCACAGTGTCTAGAGAGCTTTATGGAATGGGTTTCCATGGCCAAGAAGCTGCATCAAAAACTTATAACACCAAGTGCAATGCAAAGTGTCAGATGCAGTGGTTTAATGCACACCTCCACTTGACTCTAGAGCAGTGGAGACATGCTCTCTGGTGTAAGGAATCACGCTTCTCTGACTGGCAATCCAATAGGCATGTCTGGGTTTGGTGGGTGCCAGGAGAATGGTACTTGCCTGACTGCACTGTGCCAAGTGTAAAGTTTGGTGGAAGGGGGATTATGGTGTGGGGTAGTTTTTCAGAGGTTGGGCTTGGCTTTTAGTTCCAGTGAAGGGAACTCTTAAGGCGTCAGCATGCCAAGACATTTTGGACAATTTTATGCTCCCAACTTTGTGGGAAGAGTTTGGGGATGGTCCCTTCCTGTTCCAACATGACTGTGGACCAGTGCACAAAGCAAGGTCCATACAGACATGGATGAGTGAGTTTGGGGTGGAGGAACTTGGCTGGTCCTGACCTCAACCCGATAGAACAACTTTGGGATGAATTAGAGAGGAGAATGCGAGCCAGGCTTTCTCATCTGACATCAGTGTTTGACCTCACAAACACACTTCTGGAAGAATGGTCAAACATTCCCATAGACACCCTCCTAAACCTTGTGGACGGCCTTCCTAGAAGAGTTGAAGCTGTTATAACTGCAAAGGGTGGGCTGACGCAATTCCTACGGACTAAGACTGGAATGCCATTAAAGTTCATGTGCGTGTAAAGGCAGGCCAACCAATACTTTTGGCAATATAGTGTAAAACTAATAGATTGATTTTGGAAGGGATCAAACAGGCTAGAAGCCCAAATGATGAAGTTGCAACTCTCCGCTTTTTGTCACACTATCAGCCAATGAAGAGGTCATTGGCTCCCACTGCTATCAGTCACAGCCAGTCAACCAATGAGGAGAGAGAAAGGGTGGGGCCAAGCCACAGCTGTGTGTGAATGGGCACACGGAGCAGCAGGTGCCCCCATAGCAAGCTGCTTGCTGTGGGGGCACCCCACAGACAGGGGGAGCCAGGAGAGCCTGCGGGGGACACGAGAAGAGGAGGATCCACTGTGCTGCTCTGTGCAAAACCACTGCACACAGTAAGTAACTATAGATATGTTTGTTATTTAAAAAAAAAAAGAACCACTTTTAGAATCACTTTAAGAACCTAACAACACTTATACCACCTGTAATTTTGTCCATTCATGAAGATCAGTCTGTAACCTTGAATATTTGTTTGCAACTGTATAAACGTGCAATGAAAACATATTCGGCCAACAAAAGCTAATGACCCCATGAATCTACTATTGTCTCCTAAACAGTTTTAATAAATAATTTCCTGAGTTGTTTTCCTTGTGCAGAAGTTTGATCCACAGAGTGTCTTCCAAGTTCCAAATCGCTTTATCTTCCCCCACTATTAAACACTAGTTTATTGCCTCTACAGAGTGATTCCAAAGTTGTAAACCTGGATAGATTGCCGTGTTTTCCTGTTTAACTGCCGCCCAATGGTTTATGCCATCTTGTGGCACGAGATAGTCGAAGTTGCAAGGTAAACATAAATAGTCATTGAAGGAACGACTACGGCAAATACTCTGTTGTTCTTACAGATCCTGAATGGTAACATGTGAGGTAGGAGAAGAGACATGTTATTAACTCGCTGGCATGCGCTGATAATTACCGTAACATCTGCTATGTTTTTTTTTTTGCAACACAATTCAAGTCCTGATGGTAGCTCTTGGCATCCCATGTTACCGTTTCATTTGCATTTATTTTCCAGTCTTCCATTTTTAACTAAGAACATATTCAGCTTTTGCAATGACTTAAGTACGAGTGTCTGGTCCTATCTTTACAGCCCACATTAGTCATTAGACAAGCAGTCGCATCGTTCACATATTGTACAACTGGTTCCTTTTCATTTTTTAAACCTGTTATTTGATTTTTTTTTTTTTTTGTCCTATGCAAGTCAAATCAAGGTGTTGGTAAAGATGTGTAAAACTCAGACATGAAATAAAGACAAAGCAATATCCCTCTACAGTGTTTACTTGTCTCAATTAAAGCGTTAAAAAACCCCGGACCCTGCATTCACTATATCTGGTCTCCCCGGACTCTGCATTCACTATATCTGGTCTCCCTGGACTCTGCATTCACTATATCTGGTCTCCCTGGACCCTGCATTCACTATATCTGGTCTCCCTGGACCCTGCATTCACTATATCTGGTCTCCCTGGACCCTGCATTCACTATATCTGGTCTCCCAGGACCCTGCATTCCCTATATCTGGTCTCCCCAGACCCTGCATTCCCTATATCTGGTCTCCCCGGACCCTGCATTCACTATATCTGCTCTCCCAGGACCCTGCATTCACTATATCTGGTCTCCCCAGACCCTGCATTCCCTATATCTGGTCTCCCTGGACCCTGCATTCACTATATCTGGTCTCCCAGGACCCTGCATTCACTATATCTGGTCTCCCAGGACCCTGCATTCACTATATCTGGTCTCCCAGGACCCTGCATTCACTATATCTGGTCTCCCAGGACCCTGC
The DNA here is from genome assembly GCF_062004578.1 of Staurois parvus. Taxonomy (NCBI): domain Eukaryota; kingdom Metazoa; phylum Chordata; class Amphibia; order Anura; family Ranidae; genus Staurois; species Staurois parvus. Next base: position 10,411,461 of record NW_028318294.1, on the reverse strand, counting down.
ATTCACTATATCTGGTCTCCCCAGACCCTGCATTCACTATATCTGGTCTCCCCAGACCCTGTATTCACTATATCTGGTCTCCCAGGATCCTGCATTCACTATATCTGGTCTCCCACAGTACACACAACATGGAAATGCAATTATTTTAGTAAATATAAACTGCTAAATACATTTTCTCAACAGCAGTTAGAGCAGTCTTGTGATTTCTGTCAGTGTTCGGCTGAACACTGGTTAAAGCTTCTAAGAGGAGTTTTCATTCTGCTCTGACTGTTCTATCAGGCTGCATGACCCCTGACCCTCCATCTGGACAGTGCTGATTCGCCCTGTGCTGATCACATGCACTCTCCCAAAGAAAAAAAAAACTCTCTAGCAATACACATCAAACTGAGCATGTGCAGAGTGACTGCTAGAGCTCTGTATTATCAGCAGATAGATTGGGGACTGTGGAAGAAGGGGAGGATCAGAGAAGACAGGATCAAACACACAATGCGGAGGATTAACCCCTTAGGTTCCACAGTGAGTATAACAAGCATGCTTTACTGCATATACAGACTGATTTTTCTGTTGTGGGTTTAGTAACACTTTAAGAGCACTAAGTGTCATTTCTTTCTGAGGCTGCATTGAGGTACAGTGCTGGGATCCACAGAGAGTTATTTTTTTTCCTTTTTTCCCTTCTTTTTAGCCTTTAACCTCCTTAGTGGTATTCCCGAGTGTAGCTCGGGGTAAAATTTGAGTACCAAGAGCGGTAACCCCGAGCTACACTTGGGCTTACCATGCGGCGTTGCTTGGGGGGTCCCTGCAGCACTTACCTTGTCCTTCGCTCCCCCGATGTGTCCCCTGCAGCATCCCCGGCCATCTCCTCCGGCTGATGCCGGCATCCGGCTTCCGTGTTCCGATCCCTGTGACGTCGGGACGTACGGGCGCCGGAACTTTGAAATTTTTTAAAAATGTCATTTTTGCTGTCATTGCTGTTTCAATGCATTTCACATATATTTTGTCCCTACTGCTTTGTCCTGTGCCCTGCCTGCATTTTGACTGTTTCTTTCTGCCAGGAAACTTAGAAAAGTCCATGGCGTCCAAAAAGCGTCCCTTTCTTCAAAAGCGGTTTTAGAACAGCGATAGTAAATCAGAACCACTTGCAGAATTGAGTGATAATGATTCGTGGGGAAATTCGTCATCAGACACTGAAAACGATTTTGCGACTTTGCTCAGCGATGTGCGAATTTGCCTCTGTATTTCAAATTTCAGTGTTTTTGGTTTGATTATATTATTGAATTAAATTTATTATTATATTATTATTTTTTATGATTATTTATTAAATTATAATTTATGATTTCGTGTTTCAAGTTTTATCATATCCGGATTGTTTACTAGACTCTTGTTCGGACAGATTTCAGTGAGTTATTCCTAAAAATTACAGGCCTACAATAAAAAACTACATATTTCCATGCAAAATAATGGTACCGCTTTCAGCACAAAAAATCGGAAAGAATCATACCGCCGAGGAGGTTAATTTTTTTTTTTTTTTTTAAAGCAGGGTTTCCTGAAAGGTCCACTTTGAAAAATACAAATGTGCAGCACCAAACTATATCATAAGGTAAACCCCCTCGAATACAGACATATTCTGAATATAATCAGTTAAGCGCCCATTATAAATATGAAAAACGCAGTCAAAGTAAAGTTCACAATAAAAATAAATCTTGAGTATGTCCACACCACACCCTTTAAGTGAAATGCAAACTCAGCAGATGGGTGTGATGCAATAAATACAGCACAGCCAGCTCATATATTAATATCCAGTTCAGCTTCTTCATCCACTGTCATCACAGGTTTCCAACCATGATATTGCCCATGTTGGGCGTGGCATGTTTATGATGTCATCACGTACTGGCGCCAATCTGTGCTGTTTGCAGGCCCGATTTACCGTTTTGTATGCCCAAGCTAACAGTCTGTTACAATAATGTTTCATTTAAGAAACTTCCACTATTTGCACCTTATTTAATGTGGATGTGGACACTCATTTTTACAAAATGAAAGGAGGGATTTTTAAGCATATTTCACAATGGGAGATTGTTTTATTTTGCATCCTTTGGTGACATCGGATGTTGAGGGCGTTTGTATGCCTGTGGTAAAGCCGTCCTTGGCCAAGATATATTGCATGTATAATGACCATTTATAATGTGATGGTCCATCTATTCTGATAAGAGGCGCTTTTAACCATGTCAATCTATTATTGGTGGATTATACTGCACTAACTGATGAATGGTGATCTCTGTTTACACTTTGTGGATTGGACTCTTTTTTTGGATATAGGATTTCTAGGGAAGGATTGTGTTATTTATCTTTCTTTTTGGATGCTTTCTGTATGGACACTTATTTTAGTGTTAATATTTTGTTTATTAATATTTTTATAATTTTTTTATGAAATTGTAATTTTGAGTTTATGTTACATGTTGATAATTGAATTTTTATTAGCGCTGCTTTTTGTTTGCATTTTTTTTTCTATAGGCAAGATATAGCATTTTCATGGAAGATCCACTTTGGAAAATACAAATGTGCAGCACCAAACTATATCATATATACAGTAAATCTTCTCAAATAGAGAAATATTTTAAATATAATCAGTTAGGTGTCCAATATAAATGTGGAGAAAGTTCATAAATGAAAGTAAATGTGTCTCCACCACCGTGCCCAGTTGGGATTCAGTCTTCTTCAGTATGCCCATACCCTAAAGTGAATTGCAAACTCACCAGGTGGTTTTGCTGCAACAAATACAGCACAGCTATCTCAAATAATAACATTCAGGTCAGCTTCTTTAACCACTGTCATCATAAGTTTCAAGCAAGGATATTGCTCCATCTGGCAACTAGGAACACTGCAAAACCACACAGCAGCTCATAGTGTTGCATTTTTAAAAGTTAGTTCCAGTACACAAATAAAACATCCAGAATCCAAAAAAGGCAAACAGTCTCACAAAACAAGCCACTGCTCGGCATCCGACAGCAGCGGTATGACGTTAGCGCTAAGACTTCACCGTAAGCGTTTTGTCCAATGGAACATCTTCAGGGGACTTCTGGAGCCATATTGTTGTAGTGTACATTATCCTGATCCCTTCCATATTAATGGAGAGTACCTCTTAGAACCTTTAGAGGATAACTACTGAGCTCTCAGTGGCCATGTTCTAGAAGCTCTATATCAATGTATTATCCACAGTAAACCATTGAATAATGCCATATTACAGTGGATAGAGGCCATTCAAATTTAACTAGGAAACACACCACCATATCCTTGGAAACTTCAAAACTTTGAGCTTTCTGAGGATAGAGTGATGTTTTTCCTGGATCCCTACTACAGATATGAAATATGCGTTCTTATATTGGTCCAAATTGGACCAATGTAACTATGCAATAAACGGTATACCTAGACTTCAGCTTTAACTTATGCCATGGTTACAGAATACCTACCTCTCTCCTTGTTCTGTAGCTCTCAGAAATTAAATGGGCAGGGCTGATATCACTGCTTGAGATTTCATTGCAGAGTGAACAAGACACAGGGCAGCATTGGATTTCTGGCAGGAACGACAGGAATTTTTTGGTGAATAGATTTAACAAACCTAAAGGAAACACATAATACACTGCATGTTTGTTGTTAGGGTTTATATACAATTTAATTATAAACTATTTATATTTTAGAGAAATGTAAAATGCCATACTTGTGGCAAATATCCTACTGCTTTTATGATGCTGTGAAAAATATGAAAAATTATGGTAGATTTCAAATTAATTTATGGGGATTATTAAAGCTCTAGAACAGCGGTCTCCAAACTGCAGCCCTGGGGCCATTACAGCCCTTTGATTGCTTTTATCCAGACCTTGGACCTTTCACTGATATGAGACATTATTCTGCCAACTGACACCAACACAGAGCACCATTTCTCCCAGTATTCCTCCCAATATTACCAACAATGGGACACTATCCCTCCCCCTAATACCAAATGTAGCAATGTTTGTGTCTGCTAATGCCAGGAAAATGTCCACTGCCGCTGGCCACAGTCTAGCCCCCCAAAAGTCTGAAGTATAATAAATGTACCCAAAGAACTCCCAGTTGGACTTCAATGTAGCAATAGGATCATACATATATTGAAAGAGACATTTTTGGAATTTAATATATTCTGTTTTTCATACCATCTTTCGTCCCACTGGGGGGATGTTCTGGTGCCCTTCTCTCAGTCTTTGTTGTCTGGTGACTTACATCTGACCACTCTTGCCCTCTTGGATGATGCACCCTGCTGGAACATGGTGTCCAGTCTCTCAGTCTCTCATCTTGGAAGTCATCCTCTCTTTTGCTCTGACATATGCTTTTGTAAGTAAAAAATTCTTTGGTTATGTGAAAAACATTTTTTTTTATTATCTGTTTATTTATTTTTGGTATACTCATTTATGATTGTTTATATATCTACTAGAAAGTCCTTTGTCTTTCATGCCCCCTGAGGAAAATCTAGAATGTGGAATTATCAAAACGCATCATGGTTTTTTCTTTCTTTTCTGTGTGGTATCATATTCTTGTATTAAGTGTTCTCTTGTAAGAATACTGTCAGAGCAATATTCTTTTTAGAAATCATGTATTTAATATTACAATGGAAATGTGTATGTAATAAAGTTGATAAAAATCTTCTTTAACCACATGTCTCTTTCAATATATGTATGATCCTATTGCTGCATTAAAGTCCCACTGGGTTTTTTTTGGGTATATGCATTCATATAGGGATGAGCAGCCAGATACTCAACCCTTTTGGTTATGAAGTACAATAAACTGGCCCTTTTTTTAGAAAGTTTGGAAATCCCTGCTGTAGAAGATCAAATAAAATAATTTAAAAAAAGCATTAACTAAATCATACATGCTACAACTAGATAACAATGATTTAAATTTTGATTAAGAAAATAGAAAAATGATCATAAAACGCTTACATGCATTTTAGATTTGAACAAAATCAGGTTACTGGATTATTGCAACTCTACACAGGCTATCCCCCCTTCAGTCTATCATGAATGCTCCTTCCAGACTCATCTACCTTACCTTCCACCATCCCTCTCTGTCAATCCCTCCACTGACGTCCGATTGTCCATTGAATGAAAATCAAAATACCAGCAATAAACAAAGACATTCACAACTCTGCCCCGAGCGACATCACCAATCTTGTCTCAATAGTTCATCCAAACCAGGGGCGCATTGACAACTCATGGGGCCCCTGGACAATAAAGGATCATGGGGCCCTTGTGTCCTTGCTCACACTCAAAAAAAACTATAAAAAGGGTACCAGGGGCATTTCATGGGGCCCTCTACTGACCCCGGGCCCTCGGGAAATGCCCGAGTGCTCAAATGGTCAGTCCGCCCCTGATCCAAACTGTTCCCTCCGTTCCTCCCAAGACCTCCTGTTCTCTAGCTCCCTTGTCTACTCTTCCCATGCTCACCTCTTGGACTCCTCCAGAGCCTATTTTTGTTCCTACCTGACCCATTGGGGTTTATATACTAAAGCTGGAGAATCCAAAATCAGATTCCCTTCTGCATAGAAACCAATCAGCTTCCAGGTTTCATTGCCAAAGCTTCATTGAACAAGCTGAGGTTAGAAGCTGATTGGTTTCTATGCAGAAGGGAGTCTGATTTTGGACTCTCCAGCTTTAGTAAATAAACCCCATTCTGTCTGGCTACCTCCTACTCTGTCCAGCTTTAGGCAATCCTTGAAAACTCAACTTTTCTGAAAAGCCAATTCCACCTCTACCTAAAAGCTGAACTTTGGCTTTCCCCATCAACTCATCCCAACATTTATTACCTTTAGTTCCCATTTTCTGCTCCCTTGTAGATTGTAAGCTCTTGTGAGCAGGGCTCTCCTCACCCTCTTCGACTGAATTGTATTGCAGCTTTACTGTCTCACTTTATATTGTAAAGCACAGGACAAATTGTTGGCACTAAATAAATCCTGTATAACAGAATAATAATAATAATAATAATAAAATGTGCGTACAATGATACATATGGTAATGATAATGTATCTGTGCCCCAACTCGGTATGGTAAGCAACCTTGGTTTGTAGAGATTTTTTAGAACTTGCTAGCAATTCAAAAATCTGCAGCATAAGACATTTTCCATCAGATGGCAGTCAAGAGTAGCAAAAGACCTTGATTACAAATTCTTCAGCAGGCAAGTGCGGCATTATTACTTGACAATTATACAAAGCTAGATGCCAGAATTGCGAACATTCGATTCTATAGTGCCGTATGAAACACTGTGACAGACAGACCAACAGTGAATCAGTGTCTTGGAGAAAACAAGTGTCCTTGCTCAGTAGTCTCAGAAGATTTTTAACCTTTAAAGTTGCAGCCATGCATAAGAGATGCGTTGATTAGACTTTTGATGTTTTTATAGCATTTTGCACAATCTGAATTGCGTCTTCATCTTCTTGCAATGGAAAGACACAGTGCACAAAGACACATTTTGAATCCTATATGAATCAGAATGATGCCATTCATATTTTTTATTGGGTGTTTGTCAAAAATTGGCTATGGTAAGAACTAAACTGCAAAAATGATTGTAAGGGCTCAATTATAAGAAATTACCTTTTTGTTAATGGAATGGAAAAAATGATTTTGTATATTGCTTCGTAATGTCCTTTATCTTGGTGATTTAGCTATAATTGTGACAATAATTTTAGAGTAATTTTCACCCAGAAAATGTAGATGTCTCCAAGTGCATATGTAATCTAAAGGTACAATCGTATTTATTTTATAATGGCCTTAGAGTTCTATTTTTTGTGTTATCGCTTGCCTGGCTGTTTTAAAAATGAAATGATGACCGGCACTGTCCTTTGCAGAAACTCTGTTCTGACCCCGGTCTTTTTCAAAGCTGAATGACAACCAGCTTCATTCAACACACTTGCTGTGAGCCCGGGCTGTCTTGGAAATACCTCCTGGGGGTATGTCAGCGTGTTGGCCTGGGTTTACGATACGATACTGCAGAAAACATATTGCATAGCATTAGTGCCTCTCTGTGCAGTTTGAAGAAAAGGAGGAAGACCTGAAGACATCACATAGACAGCTGGAAGATCCCATGATAAAGGTATATATTAAGGGGCTTTTTATAAACAAGTAAGGGACGTGGGGTGCAGGGGGGGGTAATTTTTCTGGAAACTGCCATTCTGTTTTAATTGTTTATAGGCTTTTATTTATTTGCAGTACTTGATTATGGTGTTATTTGCATATAAACTGATGTAAATAAATTGTTAATGCTCTGCTTTTCACCTGGTTCTGCAACGAGCTGTACTGTTCTTGATTGGCAATTACAGTCAGGTTAGTGTAATCTCTAAAAGTCGTTTTGTTCTTAGGGTATACATCACCCAGGACACTCTTGGCAGGATAAGTAGCAGGGGAGACATTTTTAAGCATAGTTAATGAGTTAGTGGTAGGCTGGAATTCTTCTTTAACTCAAAAAAGTTCCTTCTATTGTTCTCTGCCTCCTCCAAATCTTCAAATTCCTTTTTCTTGGTGCATATCCTTGGCAGAGTATTTGTGATAGAACTTTGCTCCTATCCACAACAAGACCAGTTTAAATCTAGATGTAGCACCCTCCTAGTTAGGCTGCTAGGTAAATCAATTATTTGACTTTGATTGTTGGGGCTTCAGGGCTATTCAGGGCTTCCTAAGCTCTAGAAACATCTCTAGAAGATGTTTCTAGAGCTTAGGGAGGTAGAATTCAAATGACTATTAATATAATGAATATTGAATAGGGTCTAGCCAATCCTTGGTGAGGTGTGTCCCGATGGTGGGTGAGAAACAACCTGGAGCCCTAATGATTTTGTCTTTTTCCCTCCTGGGGGAATAGATTGATGAGCTGAGAGGAGGGGGCTGCTTGCCCCTGGAGCCCTTTGGACTGGATGCGGGACTGCTCTACAAGAGGCTGCACCTATGGACTGATCCTGTTCCAGGATTCTAGAGCCTCCTTGTTGTTCTTAAAGTTACTTCATGGTCATTAGCCATACACCTGTGGACTATTACAGTCTTCCTTTACTTGTGCTACTGTTATTGAGAAAGAAGTGACCTCTGCTAACGATACCTAGATGTTTTGGTTTTATAAGGTTCTACAAGCAAGTACATTCTTAAAACACACCCCTTAGACTGTTTAATGAGCCACAACCCTTAGACTCTCCAATGAGTAGACAGTTTCTGTGTGCCTGACTGCCTCTTCATTGTTTCGGGGAACCTGTGAATTCACAGCAGCCCCTTCGAGGGTGTTTGTCAGGGAACGAGAAGATCGCCGCGATGCACGAATCTGCACATGCCTAGGATCCCGACAAGACGTACAGGCAGGCGGGCACTAGGACCCAGGCGCCTGTCACCAATGACGGCGCCGGGCAGGCACTAGGACCCAGGCGCGCCTGTCGGCGCCGGGCGGGCTATTTAAACCGGCTCTTGCAATGCTCACATTGCCGTATGGTCTTGTTCCTGTTTATCCTGTTCCTGTGAGAGTATCTTGTTGTTGCCGAACCCTGCCTGATCCTGATTACTGCTGACCATCTACTGCCCTGACTTCTGACTCGTTTGACCATTCTTCTGCCTGTCCCAGATTATCTGATCTCCTGCTGCTGAACATGGCTTGTGACCTGACGATTCTCTGCCTGCTGCTCTGTTCCGTTCTGCCTCCATTGATACCGACCTGGCCTGTCTGACTCTGCTACTGTTCACAGTGTGTTCCATCCATCCATCCTGCACGGATCCATCCGTTACTGTCAAGGCTTGTTCAGCCTCCTTACACCAGGCTCTTATCCAGCTACGTGCCACTGGCAGTTGCCTCTACTACAGCTGGGTGTACCCAGAGGCCGCGACCTGGTGTCAGCCTGCTCCAAGTCCATCCCCACCATCAGGGACTCTGGTGAACAAGCAGACTGGGGCTTAGACTCCACGCCCTCGGGAATCCCGGTCTGTGGATTCATAGAGCAACCGTCAGTAGGTACGTGACAGTGTTGCTACATATAAAAGATTGAGAGAAAGACCCTGAAGCATATTGGTGCTCTTACCACATTTGATTTTGGGAGGAGAATCATTCAGGCATCTATGTCTCGTGATAATAAATTATAACTTGTTCAGCATCACCCTTCCCTATCAGATAGTTGCCACCAGGAAACCGGAAAATTGTATCAAATACTTACTTTTGCTTCTTTGATGCCTTTCCATGGCAGCATATGGACTCATCCTTGGTCATGCTCTAGTTACTAAGAATGCTTTGGGGACTTCCGCTCTTTTATTGGGTTAAACTGGTCCTGTAGATAGGGATAGGGCCGAGCTCCACCACTAGTATGTTGCCATTGATAGGCACCACAAAAGCAAAATTGTATGATAAATATTTCATATAATTTTCCTTTTTTTGCTTATGTTCTGTTAGAGGGTTACTAAATGTATGAATATAGTCACCTCTAGTTCTTGCTCCTTAAATGAACTAGGGACTATGATATATGGGTTTGTAGTGTGTCTACAGCAGTACATATGACTACAACTAATGCAGGGGCGGACTGACCATTTGGAAACTCGGGCACTGCCCGAGGGCCCGGGGTCAATAGGGGGCCCCATGAGATGCCCCTGGTACCTTTTTCATAGGCTTTTTTGAGTTTGGGCAAGGACCCAGGGGCCCCATGATCCCCTATTGCCCGGGGGCCCCATGAGTTGTTTGTCCGCCCCTGAACCTACATGCTCATTCCAAACAAAAATGGCGGTGAGGGGTCAAAGGAGAGGTTTGAAAGCTTATGGAGGACATTACAAGGAGGCAGAAAACTGCAGAAAGCAATTTCATGAAAAATAGATTACAGGGCCATGAAGTAGTGGATGTGTATGCAGGGGCAGACTGACAACTTATGGGGCAATAGGGGATCATGAGGCCCCTGTGTCCTTGCCCAAACTCTAAAAAGTCTATGAAAAAGGTACCAGGGGCATCTCATGGGGCCCCCCACTGACCCCGGACCCTCGGGCAGTGCCCGAGTTTCTAAATGGTCAGTCCGCCCCTGTGTGTATGGATTATTTTTTGGAGAATAAGGATACTCTTTAGAGTGACTTTAAACCACAATATTTGCCGACATCAGCACTACCAAAACAAATTATTATTTTGAGGGGAAAAAACATACGTCTTTCTTGATCTTTTTGATATCTCTCACATACATCCAAAACAAACAACAGTTCTTCCTTAAGAGAGAAAAAAAATCAGCTGGAAGTGAACACGACTTACAGCAGGTAGTACTGTTCTAGTTGTTTTATAGCAGTATTCCCTCTAGTACAGGACACCGATACAGTGTAATAAAATTATTAAACCGATCCGGTGTACAAAGCGCTACAAAAATAAAACACACTCGACAGAACAGGATGAAAGGTATTTTTATGCAACGCAGATTCACAGCATGCTATGTCCTAGATTTATCAAGTGGGGGTAAAACGCTCTCCATTGAGACTACAACTCCAAATCCTATTATATAACAGTGCATTAGCAAGCCGTGACATTTTTAGGTAGTTTGATAAATCAGAATCACATAGTTTAAGGTTACGGCAGAAACTGCATCCACAATAGGCCGGGCCATTAAAGGGGAAGAGTGATCTAAAAGGAACAAGGGCTGGCACACACAGGTGAGCCTGTGACATTTTCCAGTTGATGGAGGGATGGCTCCCTGAAGCGGTGCTCTTTTTGTCTGCTGAATGGTGATAAATATGAGTTAAGAGCTTAATAACAAGTCCTTTTGTTGCCGAGATTTTCAGAAAGGTGGATATTGCTTAAAGCTAAAGAGCAACTCCAGGCTGTAAGTACAATTAATGATCTGCTAAAGGAAGCTTAGCCACTCCGCTGAAGCTATAAGGTCCCATTCATACTATAACATCATGCATGTGCATGGTTTATTTTGTGTATTGTAGCACTATACAAATAGGGTAGCCCGTTTATTTCAATATGCTACTCTACACAGCAAAGAATCTCAGGCACTTTTTTGAGCTTTACGCACTTTTTTAACCCTTTGAGGACCGTAAGATTTTGGAACGCCAAAAGAATCAATTTTTTTGTTTTTTAAAGTTCGCACACTTCAGTTGCTGTAACTAAGCCATTTCATGAAATAATTGGCAAAAAGCTAGATCCATTTGTTGTTTGTTGATAAGAACTAATATTTTGACTCAAACCAAAAAAAAAAAAAGAGTTTTAACCTCCCTGGCGGTATGATTATTTCAGATTTTTGGTGCTGAAAGCGGTACCATTATTTTGCATGGAAATTTGGCGTTTTATATTGTAGGCCTGTAATTTTTAGGAATAACTCCCTGAAATCTGTCCGAACAAGAGTCTAGTAAACATCCCGGGTATGATAAAATTTGAAACACGAAATCATAAATTATAATTTAATAAATAATGATAAAAAATAATAATATAATAATAATAAATTTAATTCAATAATATAATCAAACCAAAAACACTGAAATTTGAAATATAGCGCCAAGTTCGCACATCACTGAGCAAAGTCGCAAAATCGTTTTCAGTGTCTGATGACGAATTTCCCCACAAATCATTATCACTCAATTCTGCAAGTGGTTCTGATTTACTATCGCTGTTCTCTAGCTGGTCTAAAACTGCTTTTGACCTAAAGGGACGCTTTTTGGACGCCATGGACATTTCTCAGTTTCCAGGTAGAAAGAACAGTAAAAATGAAGGCAGGGCGCAGGACAAAGCACTCGGGACAAAATGTATGTGAGATGGTTTGGTACAGTAATGTTTTACTATGTGATTTTAGTGATTTTTGTGACTTTCACTTTTTGTAATTTTCAAATTTCCCACCGTTCCGTCCCCTGTACGTTCCAACGCTCGCAGAGGATGGAACCCAGAAGACAGATGCCTGCATCCGCCGGATTACATTGCCGGGGACACTGCAGCAGGGACATCGCGGGAGCGCAGGACAAGGTAAGTGACCGAGGGATCGCGGAGCAGCGCCGCATGGGAAGCCCGAGTGTAGCTCGGGGTTACCGCTTGTGGTGCTGAAACTTTACCCCGAGCTACACTCGGGAATACCGCCAGGGAGGCTACGTTCTTAATCAGATGATACACGCAATTAAAAACATGGGACAAATACGTCCCTTGGTCCTCAAAGGGTTAACAGTGAATTTTGGCATGATTGTTGTGTGAATAACACAAAATGCATGTCCGCTTGATATGTTTGGGATGTCATTAATAATGAATGGTACCAGAAGCATGACACACTTTTTTGTACATTCTGTGAACCAGGGGCGGACTGACAACTCATGGGGCCCCGGGCAATAGGGGATCATGGGGCCCCTGTGTCCTTGCCCAAACTCAAAAAGCCTATGAAAAAGGTACCAGGGGCATCTCATGAGGCCCCTTACTGACCCTGGGCCCTCAGGCAGTGCCCGAGTTTCCAAATGGTCAGTCCGTCCTTGCTGTGAACACAATCATGAGCTGCTATAGTGTAAATGCAGCATTATGTATACTCAGTTTAGAGTTTAATATGACCCATTCTAGCAATAAAGTTTCATTAGACTCAAGGGCAGGACAAGGGGTGGACAGGAGGGACAGCTGCCCAGGGCACAACAATAGGGGGGGCCCTTGTAGCGCCCAAGCTCTATATCAATGGTTAGTAAACAGAGCCAGGCTGTAGCTTCATGTTTGCTTTGACACTTCACACCCAATGCCAACCATAGACAGCCGGTGCAGGGGGGTAGTGAATGGGCACAAGGCGGTTCATCCATTCTACAGCATGCACTAGGAGTGGGGGAGAGGGTGCAGTTTTGAATCCTTGCCTAGGGCTCTAAATGATCTAAATATTGCCATTGATTTGCCAGTGATTTTGGTGATATACTGTATATAGGCTAGTTCTCATGTGGTTAAGGACATATAAGCTGCAATAAATCAGTGAGAGTCAAGTTAATAAATATGGGGGCTTCAAGTGCAACCCCAACTTGACCAGAGAGATGCACAGCAATTTACTTTTCAAGATAATAATAGTAACAATATTTATCTTGCTAAATTGTGACGAACTCAAGGAAAATATTTTTGTGGAAATTAATAATGTAATATTAAAAACCTATTTACATTTAGTGTTGCATTAATGCACAGTAAAACATGTGTTTTTTGTGCATTACAGCAATACATGTTAATACACGCACTGCTGTGCTCACATTGCAGTGCTATTAATTTTCAATGACACCCCAATGAACTGTTACAGTAGCAGTCAATGCACCTGTACTGCAAAACACCACAAGGCACATGCCGCATAATGCCATGTGCTGTGATGAAAAAAAAAATGTATCTGATTTTTGAGGCCCATTTACTTCTTTGTGGTGTATTAACAGATGTTATGTAACAAGCTATCGAGAGTTGCATTAAGGCAGCTCTATTCATTTTGAAAGTGCATAAAATAATGTGCAGAAACTTGCACATGACCTGTTTTCCTAATGCAATGCACTACTTTGCTTTATGGCGTGCTGCAAGTCAGGTGCATTCCCTTGGTGCTTTGTGGTGCTAGAGGCGGCACTAGGTTTTGTGAGGAGGCAACATTTAGACATGAGGCCCCACTCATGCCCATCTGTCTGTCCGTCCGTCCACCAGCTATGCAGAAGACCTTCCCAGACTGAGATCCTCGTGTGGTGGTGGAAGAAGGGTGACATGCACAGACGGTGGATGGGGGGTGACATGCACTCCAGCCAACGTCACCCCTTATTGGCTGGCAAACATTATATATTTTGTGAAAGAAGAGGCCCTGCAGAATAAAAATTGTGATATTTGCACATTGTTATGTCACATCATGGCTGCATTAGGCAAATTTGGTGGCCATGAGGCCCCTGTGAACACGAGACCTTAGGTGACCGCCTAAATTGTCTAATTAGAGAGCTGCCTCTGTGTGGTGCCATTCATTCTGAATGCATGAGTATCACACCACTAGTAAGCCACTGGTGAATTTGGTCCTATTTTTCCCTTAGAGCATGCACAGCCAGGTACACAGCATTTTCTTCATTCTTCCACTGGTACAGAAAACAGTCCAAAACAGTTAAGTGTTTTTATTGGGAATGATGAACTGGGATAGGGAGATGGAGCATGGAACAGTGGAACTGTAGAACTGGATAACTTGAGGACTCCTCAGTTTCTGGCTGCACTGTACTAACTACTGATTGCACAACCTAAATGACTGAATGTCCCATAGGATCTCTGCTGTAGGTGACCTATACTCCTTCCAAAGTTAAAAGCTACACACAGTCACTTTTCCTCCAGCACTGGGGGTCATCTACTCACTTAGCCACAGGATCATTGGTTGCCTCTTGCCGATATTCACCATACTCTTCCTAATGAGGGAGATGTAGCCTCACGCCACCATAGGAAAGCTGGGCTCTTTCCCACCAACTTCCTCCTGACTCTCTCCTGTGAGCTTCTCCAGACCCAGCTTGATCCCGAGACTTGACCTTGTGAATAGGCCCCACAGCCAAGCCTAGCTGGGACCTCAATGTCTTCTCAAAGGTTTCTCTAGAACCTCTGTCCCAGGGCAAAGCCCCTGCACAGGAGTCTCCTCTTGCAGGACTGGACCCAGTAACACTGCCCTCTGCTCCTCAGACCTCAGACTATATATGGGCTCTCTCACCACCTTCTGGGCACACCTCCCTAAATAACTATTCCCACAATGTTTTTAGAATCCTCTAAAAGACAGGGGGAAGTGACAGAAGAGCAGTCTGTGAAGCAGCCCTAACCAATCAACCCCTGTTCCTCTGATTACAGGAGAACCAAACTAAGTTTACCTAGCAGCCTACTCTATACTAGGAGGGTGCTACACATGTAATTTAAACATGTAATGTGCGCAATTTAGGGCCCACTTTATATCTGCCAGGCAGGGTCAAGCATTATTAGTCTGTGGGTTTTACCTTTCTGACATGAACTCTCTTTTCCGCTATCTGGAGCAATGCCACTCAATATTACCTCTATGCCCACAATGGGATGAACTCTGCATGATGAAGAACTCTCTTTTCTTGCTATCTGGAGCATTGCCATTCAATACTACCTCTATGCCCACAATGGGATGAACTCTGCATGATGATGGCGTAAGGCTGGCAATAATGCTATCCAGTCAGGAGTCCTCATCATGCACATCCTATAAAGAAGGAATAGATAATGGTAAATAGCTCCGAAGGAAAAGCTTATTGACCCTTGGCATGGGTCCACCCATCGGTACCACATGCTAAGAGTTTTAGCTGAGGCATCCTGCTAATAGTGCCCGAAGGGTGAATATTTTGTTGACTATAGGCTCTATGAGCCTTTTAACCCCTGGGCACAAACATGAGAGGATTGCAGGCACTGAAGACATTGAGGGCTACATACAGAATGCTGGTGGGCCATATGCACATGCGAAATACTTGTTCTTGGGTGAAGATACACTTTAAGGGTAATTTATAAAATGAGGGTGCCAGAAAATACAAGCTTTCATTACATTTGGTCCCCTTTTTTATTAAAGCCCAGCTCCATTCAAAAATTATTATTATTTTTTTTTTGTTTGGAGAAAGTGGGGAAGAAATAGAACCTCCACCAAGAGGTTTTTTTTTTTATTCTGTGTCCCTATTTGGGAGATTTCCAATCACTTCCTGTCAGACTACAGGGGTTGACCACACTGCAGTGATTTCACTACAGGATGTTTAGTAAAGACCTGTTTGCTGGCAGGAATCACCAGGTATTTATAACATAATCAGTAAAATAATATCTAATTTAAAAAGTGTGGTTTTTACATCAAAAGGTTGATTTATAAAGAATTTGCACAGTCATTTGCCCAGTAAAAGTGCACGTGCATTAAATTCCTGCAAATAGTGCGAAAAAATGGATGTCAAGAGCTACATCCTGTGATGTTTGAATATAATAATTTTACAGGCTAAATACCACATTTGACCAGTAGACAGCGCTCAGTATTACAGGTGATTCTTATCACACTCAGCGCCATCTAATGGTCAACTGCGGTATTTTCCATTTGAAATATTTTCTTTACATTTGAAAAGCACAGGATAGAGTAAGGATGGGCAAATGTGGCCCTCCAGCTGTTGTAGAACTACAAGTCCCATGAGGCATTGCAAAACTGACAGTTACAAGCATGACTCCCAAAGGCAGAGGCATGATGGGACTTGTAGTTCACCAACAGCTGGAGGGCCACAGTTGCCCACCCCTGGGATAGAGTCTATTTACAATATTTTTTTTTTTTTCCGAGTAAATAAATATTTATTATTTCAATGCTTTATAAATCAACCCCCAAATATATGTATAAGATGCAGATTTTTTATTTTTGTGTATGGTTGTACTTTAATAAGCACTGCAATTAACAATAACAATGTGTTCATATGGACAATGTGGATGGCAAACACAAGGACTGGTTTTTCGCCATTGGCAATAACAAATAGAGACATTCAGAGTATGAAAGAAAAACAGCTGAACTGAGAAGAGTGGCGAGGAAAGTCTTTCTGCGATTCAGCAGATTTACTGCAGCCAATGAATTGTTAAATCTTCTGTAACAGATCATCACACGATGCACCAGTTGCTTTTGTAGCTACTCCTCCTCTTGATATATACCCGGTGCTTTTCAGTGTCTGGGAACTACTGTATGCTTTCCACACAACTCATAGATGTCAAACTGCCATGAAAGGCTCACACATAAAAATGTACTGCCAGCTTCTCCTAGCAGCTCTTCCACATACTACTACATACTGTAAACTGTTTAAAAGGCCAAAACTGCACATCAGATCATTTTTGGTACTCCTCGCACATCATCATCAAATGTGATCGTGTATTTAAAAGACCAGATCTGTTTTTAATGGGCATTTTTTTAACGCCAACAAATTTGACACTCACACCAATACCCTGTAGAAGACAATCAATGCATTGGAAGCCAGGAAACACTCCCTATTCATTAGGGCTACAATAAAATAATATTGTAAATATTATATGTTAAATATTGTTAATAATATGATATAAATATAGATATTATTATCATACAGGATGTATATAGCGCCAACAGTTTCCGCAGAGCTTTATAATATAAGGGAGACAGTACAATTACAATACATTTCAGTACAGAAGGAATAGGAGGGCCTGGCTCGTGGAGCTTACAATCTAAAGGAAGGGGGAGGTGATACAAAAGGTGATAGCTGCAGGGGATGATCTGGCGGAGGTGATTCAAGTACCGTTCTTAGGTGGAGTTGGGGTAGGCTTCCCTGAAGATGTGCGTTTTCAAAGATCGCCTAAAGGCAGACAGGGTGGGGGCTGACCGGACATGCTGTGGTAGGGAGTTCCAGAGGATGGAAGAGGCTCTGGAGAAGTCCAGGAGGCGAGTGTGGGAGGAGGTGATGAGGGATATCATTTGTATAATTAATTACGATCCGGAAGATTTTACCCCCTTTATGGCCAGGGCACTTTTTGTTATTCATCACTGTGCTATATTTACTTGCAACTGTGCGGTCATGCAACACTGTACGCAAATGACATTTATGTCTTTTTTTCACACAAATATAGCTTTCTTTTGGTAATATTTGATCACCACTGTTTTTGTTTTTATTTTAATTATATAAAAGAAAAAAGAAAAAAAACCTATATTTTTTTACTATTGCTATAAAACATATCTAATATATTTCTTAATAAATGTAGGCCAAAGTGTATTCTGCTACATGGAAACAAAAAAAAATACATAAAAAATCCCAGTAAGTATAGATTGATTGGTTTGTTGATTTGTTTGTGTGAAAGTTATAGTGCCTACAAACTATAGGTACAGTATATACACTGGAATTTTTATTTATTTATTTATTTATTTATTTTATCAGTGACTTATATTGGGCATAGTACAGCAGGCAATCTGACAATGAGTGGAAGCTGAGTAACGAATACTAACTGACATCTCCAGTGACACTGTAGTAGTACAGTGATCAGTGCTAATACTGTACAGTGTTACTTTACTAATGACACTGGTTGGGAAGGGGAAGCATCTAGGGCAATCAAAGGGTTATCTGTGTGCCTAACTATGTGTAATGTGTGTAATTTGTGCTGCCCTGTAGGGAGAAACAATAGACACGTCATTGCTCCAGTGCACAGAGCCCTGTCTTCTTAGTAAACATAGAACTCTGTATCATGGGTGGACTGACAACTCATGGCGCCCCCGGGCAATAGGGGATCATGGGGCCCCTGTGTCCTTGCCCAAACTCAAAAAAGCCTATGACAAAGGTACCAGGGGTATCTCATGGGCCCCTTACTGACCCCGGGCCCTCGGGCAGTGCCCGAGTTTCCAAATGGTCAGTCTGCCCCTGGTCACAGTCATGTTTCTCTCCTTTCCAGCCGGGGATAGTGATGGTCGGTAGAGCCATGGCTCCAGCTGCAGCTTGTGTCTGCCTGTCTCTTTCCTCTTCTGCCCACTCCCAGTCCACTGCTATTGTGTATTAGTGACTGTGTGAACTGTTCTAGTCCAATCCGCATAGCAGTGACTTGGTGAGTATCAGAGACCTTCTTCTTTGGTCTTCTCCTAGAGTAGGCAGTCCTGGATGATGCAGAGAGCTCTGATGTGATTATATCAGTACCACTTTCTGCGTCAATGCACAGTCAATTGAATTAAAAAAGGCCCTAACTACAACTACACATAAGCTCTAGATAGACTGAAACACATTGGTGTGCTTACTTTCTGTCTGTTTGCCCCATGTTGGCATTGTGTCAACATGGGGCAGAGGGAGGGAGGGAGGGAGGAAGGAAGGAAGGAAGGAAGGAAGGAAGGACGGAAGGAAGGAAGGAAGGAAGGAAGGAAGGAAGGAAAGAAGGAAGGAAGGAAGGAAGGAAGGAAGGAAGGAAGGAAGGAAAGAAGGAAGGATAGGAAGGAAGGAAAGAAGGAATTAGAGAGGGAAGGATTGGTTTTAATACTATAAACATATTAATACAGAGACACTGGACAGCAGTACATTTATATTATTTGAAGGGCTTTATTCTGCTTGATTGTCAGTTGTTCCTGAAGAAATGGTGAATACAGAGAAGTGAATGATTCACATTCCAGCCAGGTTTTCTAATGAAGGACACTGACGTCCACAGCTGTATCCCGGAATCAAAGTCCGTTTCATTTAGCCGACTCCAGAGCATTGTCTACACCACACCACCAGAGCTCTACCCAGATGGCAGACATTTGTTTGAATTCATTTGCCTGCTCCCAGATACTGGCATGGCTTCAAATTGTAGATTTATGTGTCTGCTTGTCATATTTGGAATGTTAGGGACATTTCTAGAAAAGTTCTCTGAAGGAATACAAATGAACGTACACATTATCAATGATGAATTCACTTTTTAATGTTTATTTGGATGTTGCAGAAATCTCAGGTTCAGCATTATCACATTTTATGTACATTCATTTGTTATATTACATTTTAATGAGCTTTCTTTTACTCATTTTAACCCCCCTAACGGTCTGATTATGTCCATATTTCTGTGCTCAAAGCGGTACATTTTGTGCATGGAAATATGTATTTTTTTATTGTAGGCCTGTAATTTTTAGGAATAACTCACTGAAATCTGTCCAAACTAGAGTCTAGTAAACATCCCGGGTATGTTACAATTTGAAACATGAAATCATAAATTATAATTTAATAAATAATCATAAAAAATAATAATATCATAATAATACATTTAATTCAATAATATAATAAAACCAAAAACACTGACACTGAGCAAAGTCGCAAAATCGTTTTCAGTGTCTGATAGCAAATTTCCCCACAAATCATTATCACTCAATTCTGCAAGTGGTTCTGATTTACTATCGCTGTTCTCTAGCCGGTCTGAAACCGCTTTTGACCTAAAGGGACACTTTTTGGACGCCATGGACATTTCTCAGTTTCCAGGCAGAAAGAACAGTCAAAATGCAGGCAGGGCACAGGACAGAGCACTAGGGACAAAATGTATGTGAAATGGGTTGATACATTAATGTTTTACTATTGATTTTAGTGAATTTAATGAATGTCACTTTTTGTCATTTTCAAATTTCCCGCCGTTCTGTTCCCGTACGTCCCAATGTCGCAGGGGACGGAACCCCGATGACAGGTGCCGGCATCCGCCGGAGGACATTACAGGGGACACTGCAGGAGGGACATCGCGGGAGTGCAGGACAAGGTAAGTGAAGAACAGATCCCGGAGCAACGCCGCATGGTAAGCCCGAGTGTAGCTCGGGGTTACCGCTTGTGGTGCTGAAACTTTACCCTGAGCTGCACTCAGGAACACCTCCAGGGAGGCTACTGCTTCTTTGCATTCTACTGCACACCTTTCAAAATTTTACTGGTTGACGTTAGTGATAAAATTACCTATATAGAGAGAGATGTTAAAGGGAAACTGTTTTATGTTGGGTTTAAATAAACCCCTTACTGTTTCATATTTCAATTAACATATTTTATATGTGGGTTTGTTATAGTTCCCTCTAGTGCTAATCTGTATATCATGTACAACGCACCATGCTGCTCTGAGGAGGTTGTGAGTGAAGTGTCAGTATTTGACACTTTAAATAAAGCGATCCAAGAAGGTAGAGCTTGTGATGCACATCACACTACCCTGCCCCCTACTAGCCCTCACCCATGCACTAGTCTGAACTTCCAAATGCTGTGTTTTTCCACATGGGCTAGTGTGAACCAACCATAAAGGCTAAGTATACTATATTGCCAAAAGTATTGGGCCAGTCCTCCAAATCATTGGATTCAGGAGTTCCAATCACCTCCATGGCCACAGGTGTATAAAATCAAGCCCCTAGGCATGAAGATTACTTCTACAAACATTTGTGAAAGAATAGGTAGCTCTCAGAAGCTCAGTGAATTCAAGCGTGGTCCCGTGATAGGTTGCCACCTGTGCAATAAGTCCATCCATGAAATTTCCTCGCTAATAAATATTCCACGGTCAACTGTTAGTGATATTATAACAAAGTGGAAGCAACTGGGAACAACAGCAACTCAGCAACCAAGTGGTAGGCCATGTAAAATGACAGAGCGGGGTCAGTGCATGCTGAAGCACACAGTGCGCAGAAGTCGCTGACTGTCTGCAGAGTCAATAGCCAAAGACCTTCAAACTTCATGTGGCCTTCAGATTAGCAACAACAGTGCATAGAGAGCTTCATGGAATGGGTTTCTATGGTCTAGGGCAGTGGAGATGTATTCTCTGGAGTGATGAATTACACTTCTCTGCCTGGAAATCCAATGGACGTGTCCGGATTTGGTGGTTGCCAGGAGAAAGGTACTTGCCTGACTGCATTGTGCCAAGTGTAAAGTTTGGTGGAGGGGGGATTATGGTGTGGGGTTGTTTTTCAGGGGTTGGGCTTGGCCCCTTAGTTCCAGTGAAGGGAACACTTAAGGCATCAGCATACCAAGGCATTTTGTACAATTTCATGCTCCCAACTTTGTGGGAAGAGTTTGGGGATGGCCAGGGGTGGACTGACAACTCATGGGGCCCCCGGGCAATAGGGGATCATGGGACCCCTGTGTCCTTGCCCAAACTCAAAAAAGCCTATGAAAAAGGTACCAGGGGCATCTCATGGGGCCCCCTACTGACTTTGGGCCCTTGGGCAGTGCCCGAGTTTCTAAATGGTCAGCCCGCCCCTAGAGATGGCCCCTTCTTTTTCCAACATGACTGCACACCAGTGCACAAAGCAAAGACCATAAAGAATGAGTGAGGGTGCAGGAACTTGACTGGCCTGAACAGAGTCCTGACCTTAACCCGATAGAACACCTTTGGGATGAATTTGAGCAGAGACTGCGAGCCAGGCCTTCTCATCCGACATCAGTGCCTGGTCTCACAAATGCACTTCTGGAAGAATGGTCAAATATTCCCATAGACACACTCCAAAATCATGTGGACAGCCTTCCCAGAAGAGTTGAAGCTATTATAGATGTAAAGGGTGAGCCAACTCAATATTGAACCCTACCGGCTAAGTCTGGGATGCCATTAAAGTTCATGTGCATATAAAGGCAGGCGTCCCAGTACTTTTGGCAATAAACTGTATTTCAGGACTTTTGTAACTCTTTTTTAGCCATCCCAACATATAGATATATCATGATTAGAGTTAATGTTCATTTTTAAGTGTTTCTAAACCCAAGAACCAAAAAATAATAATTTTACATCTCACCCATCCTTAGATGTGGTGACTGTATTAGTTTTCTTATTTTCATGCTCTATTCCTTGATTTTCACTTGGTGATCCTCTTTCTTTTGCAAATGTTTGCAGAAACAGTCTGCATGCCTAGGAGCTTGATTTTATACACCTATGGCCATGCAGGTGATTGGAACACCTGAATCCAATGATTTGAAGGGGTGTCCCAATTCTTTTGGCAATATGGTGTATGTGTGTGTGTGTGTGTGTGTGTGTCTGTGTGTGTGTGTGTGTGTGAACTGGAATGGAGAGTGGGGAGATGAATGAAAGGTCCACCTCCATTCTTGGATCGGTTTTCATTGGTAAAGCTATAAAGGTATAGTACAGCTTCACTGATTAGAGGAGGGGGGGTGTGGAAAGGATATGCGTAGTCAGCACTCTTGATGAGTGTCTATGACAGGTCATGGAGTCTATAATGTATAATGCCTTTAAGTGGTTCTAAACCCTTACATATACTCAGTGAAGTGACTAGCGTTAGGTTAATACACAGCCATATCTGCAGTCACCTTCTCTTTACAGCCATTTAAAGTGCAGAATTTACACAGCATTTCTCAACTCCAGCAAGCTGGAGGCAGGGATCTGACATCACACACTGCACAGCTCAGAGAGGAGAACTGATTGTAATCTGAGGCCTGCATGGAGGGAATAGACACACCCCGCTCTATACAGTCTCATAGGTAAACATGCACAGCTGACGAAGCTACGAGGGGAGTGGCGTAACGCGTAGAAGCGGCGTGGTAACGCACTTCCTGTCCAGCGCCATCTTGCTACTCCAGAGTGCTTTCAGTACACCCTAGAGAGGTGATACACACTGCAAATGTTTTCCTTGCAAATTGTGAGTCTGTACTTGGCGGTTTTATCTTTATTAAACCTGTTATGCAGTTTTACACTATGGAGGATCTTTGTGTTTCTGTTGCATGATCTCAATACCACGAGTTTATAAGGGTATATACAGTACCGTCTGTCTATGTGAAACAACTGAAGGTGGAGTTAAGGCTACTGAGATTGCTGGAGCTATCTGTATCCTGAAAGGAGCGTGCAGGATCCTGGGTGATTCATAAGGCGTTGTGGCCCCCGTGGGTCGCTGGGGGAAGGTGAGCGGGCATGCCTGCCATTTAGGATATCTCTCACCACCTGCACCAACACAGGAGCATGTTTTAGAAGGAGTATGTGTGCCATTTATATGTGAAATCACTGGTTGCTGTGGACATTAGCTATAATATCACCTATTATGGTGTTTTTTTCCCTGTATAGGGAATTACCGTGTGCCACTTTATCTTGGAATTATCACTTGAATATTCTATTTTGACATGGATTGCACTAATTACTTACAAATGTCACTTGAATAGATTTGGGTGTTATCTTGTATCACTATAATATCTTGTATTACTATAACAACTTGCACTAAAGGTAACAGTTTACGTATAGAGCTACATCACTTTTATATTACAATATTTTTGTCCATCTTAAGGGGAGGATTGGATGTTAGCAGCTATGTGTGTTTTTAAAGGCATAGCAGCGCAGGAGGATTTACCAAATATTTTATGCACAGCTGAGGCTGTCAATCACTGGCTGTGTGTTGGAGGACCCCTCCTCTGTCCCCTTGAATACTTGAAGTCTTCACAGCCTGCAGGTATCAGAGAAATGACACAGTAGACAGAAATCACTCTCAGTGCTCGGTGAATTGAGGAAACTATTGAATTATATGCTTTGTTCATATTTCATTTCAAAGGTAGAATTAATTCCAAAAGTAGAATTTCATTCCAATTTTGTTATTTTAATAATGTTTGTTCAATTCTCTGGTTGTTCATGGGACCAAATTGACATTTGTTTTTGAACACAGTGACAAGATAATTTGAAGGAGCAGGATGGAAAATTTTTCTCGAACAAATTAATTTTTTAAAAAACAGTGAATATGGCCTTCATCCAGTAAAGTCCATTTATTCAAAAATCAAATGGTAAAGTGGTAGTAAACCAGACAAAAAAATAAAAAAAAAATCTTCTCCCTGCAAGTTAAGAGCATAATATACTAGTATGCAATGCATACTAGCACATTATGAAAGACTTACCTGAATATGAAGTCCTCCAGGGGAGCGCTGTCATGGCTCCCCGTGGCTACCATTCTCACCCTTTCTTCCTTCTGGGTTTGTGAGCTGCGACCATCTGATTGGCCGAGGCACGATGTAGTCACTTCCATGCACGCTGTCCATTGAGAGTGCAGTACGCGTGCCCCAGTGACATCACCGGCGCTTTTACAGTAAATATCTCCTATACAGTGCACATTTAGGTGATATTTACAGTACCTACAAGCAAATCTTATTGAAGGCATACCTGTAGGTAAAAGTTACCAAAGTGGGTTTACTTCCACAATTAAAGAGAAATTTTGAGTGACAATTGTCACGTCATCAAATGTACTGGGAATTTTTCAATGAACATTTGTTTTAAAATCTACTAGGCATGGCCGGCTTTAGTAGTGTTCTTCTCTTCCAGTTGGGCCAGGTTCTAACCCTTGTGAAATTCTGGCCCTGATTATGCTCACTTTGCCCTGCCCATCCAGTAATATCTGGTATTTCTGGGTTACCAATCCAGGTCTACTTTGTTTCCCTTGGTCACATTTTTTCCCTTCAATATCAGAACTAAGTTTTCTAATACGCTGACAAAACTACTTGCCTCCTCACAGAAGAAATTCAATTGTCAGTTGATAGAGAACTAATAATGAAGTGATAAATGAAATTTGGTTTAATCCTCGCATTCCGTGGTAGAAATATCACACTTCTCGGAATTAGAAAGTCAGTTCTGTGAGCTTAGTGACATTTTTTTCCTCTGTTAATCAAGTTGTTGAGGATAACTAATAGATGTGCTTGTAATGTAATCAAAATGTTTTGTCAGCTGAGCTTGTTATTCTGATCATTGAGATTTGCATTTGAGATGTGGAACAACATAAGCTGTGGGGAGTGGGGAAGAATCGATTTATGAGAAGGAAAGTTGCTGCAACAGAAGAAAAATATTGTGATATCTATGCATGCCTCTGATGAGCAATGACTGCAACAACTTCTGAGAGCAAGTGCTAAGTTCTATTTCCTTGAATTCCTATTTATTACAGTCTTTGGTTTGAGTCTTGCAATGCTTGATTAGGAGACGGGATTTTATGGAACTCTACAGTCAAACTTTAAACCAAAGGAGGAAAATACATAAGGTAGGGTGACCAGACATCCCCAGTTTCCTGGGACAGTTCCCTATCCGAGGTAGCTGTCCCTGGGAAAAAAAAGTCACAAACTTCCAGGGGCAGCCTGACAACTCATGGGGCTCCCGGGCAATAGGGGATAATGGGGCCCCTGTGTCCTCACCCACACCCAAAAAAGCCTATGAAAAAGCCAATGAAAAGGTACCAGGGGCACCTCATGGGGCCCCCTACTGACCCAGGGCCCTCGGGCAGTGGTCAGTCCGCCCCTGCAAACTTCATCCCTGGTTAAAAGAATGTGTATATATGTATATATATATATATACACCGTATATATATATATATATATATATATATATATATATAGCAGCACTCATGGGATTTAATTAATATCAATGTAAACCGAATATAAGAAAAAATTTTGCTCTGTCCCTTTTTCTCAATGAAACATAAGTGCTCAAAACCAACAAGATTGTAAATAAAAGTCCAATAAAGTCCAAATATATGATCTTCTTGTGAATCACTCCAGTGCACCACCACCATCAAAGTAACACAAACCAGAAGTTCTGACTCGTGAAACTAGGAGGTCTAAAAACACTCAAATATCAATCCTTGGTGCTCCAGACCACTCGGTTCACTCCTCTGGCTCACCCCTTTAATGGTGCATGCACAAGCATTAAAATAGGTTGACCCCGTTCAAAAATAAATTAGAAAATCCATAGTGTGATACAGGGGCAGACTGACCATTTGAAACTTGGGCACTGCCCGAGGACCCGGGGTCAGTAGGGGGCCCCATGAGATGCCCCTGGTACCTTTTTCATAGGCTTTTTTGATTTTGGGCAAGGACACAGGGGCCCCATGATCCCCTATTGTCCGGGGGCCCCATGAGTTGTCAGTCATCCCCTGGTGTGATATCACAAGGAACCATTTTATTAGACCAAAAAGGTACTCACAAAAAACTAAAAGCAAGATAGCCGCACCACTTGTGACAGCCACAGCTAGTGATGACATCATCACGCCTGCCTGCCACCAATGGAGTGGGCATCTTTACATGGTTACTTTCAGTTTTAATATGTGACTACCTTTTTGGTTTAATAAAATGGTTCCTTGCGATATCACAATATGGAGTTTCCTCTTTTATTTTCGATTGGAATCAACCTATGTTAATGCTTGTGAGGGACCATTAAAGGAGTGACCTGGGTGGTCTGCAGCACTGTGGATTGATATTTGAGCATTGTTAGACCTCCTAGCTTCAGAGGTCAGAACTTCTGTTAACTTGTGTTACTTTGATGATGGTGGTGCACTGGAGCAATTCACAAGATGGGAGGGAGGGGTGTTTATACTCCCGGCTGTGTCCAGGGTTATTGATGGTGTCACATGCTGATATTACATGGTCTTTCCCCATTCCCTTCCCTTTTGGTTTGTGCAGATTTCATTGCGGGAGTTAAGGATGTTAATTATCTGCTGCCTTAACTTGTGATGGTGGCATCTTCTTTTGCTGTCACCTCTGCTCCTTTTTCTCTCTTATCCTAACATAAGGGATACACTCTAGGGGTCCATTCACACCTTAAAGTGTGCGTTGAGCACAGGTAAACATATGTGCGGTGATGTGGTATGTTGCGTTGTGGCAAGGGCGGACTGGCAACTCATGGGGCCCCCGGGCAATAGGGGATCATGGGGCCCCTGTGTCCTTGCCCAAACTCAAAAAAACCTATGAAAAAGGTACCAGGGGCATCTCATGGGGCCCCCTACTGACCCCGGGCCCTCGGGCAGTGCCCGAGTTTCCAAATGGTCAGTTTGCCCCTGCGTTGTGGTTACTCTGCATTTTAACATGCACTTTTCGCTTTACTACCTGGAACCTGCAAGGGGTCTACAGCACAGCAAAAGAGCCGATCTTATTCTAGCCTCATTGAGGTGCATTGCATTGTGCTGATGCATCATACCTTGCGCTGCAACAAGTGGAGCTGAAAAAAAAAGTATGGCTTGCTCTACATTTTTCCTCCCACAAACCAGCACATATCAATGTGAGTGTGAGCTGCTCATATTCACATACCCTAGATAGAACGAACATGGAAGTGACATGCATTATGTCACTTCTGGAGTCACTTTCCCCAGCTGCTGTGTGTCTACTAGACCCTTGATGTCCCATTGAAAAGAACCTGTCATAGCGAAATGTTATAACATAGGGGACTTTTAGTCCCTTATGTGATAAAAATAAAGTCAAATGAAAAAAGTGTACAAAAATTATCCAAACTCCTCTCCAAAAAAATTTTGAACTCAGCACACCCCCCATGTACGTGCACATACGAATATAAACACAGGCAATGAGGGTGCCTACATATGAAAAAATGAGGACATTAGAGCCACTATTCACAGTCAACTCTAAATAGATGTTGTTTAGGGGCTTTTAAAGCATGGAAATTTTTGAGTACCAAAGTTTTTCGGGATTTTACAGACGCACAATTTTAAGCTTTGACATGTTGAGGATCTATATACTCAGCACAACCTCATATTATACATTTTCACAAAAAATAATTGGGTAATATATTATGCTTTTGTGCCCTAAAATTAACTTTAGTGTATTTTTACTAAAATTTGGGGGTTTAATAAACAGGTGTGCTAATGTTATGTAACTAAAAAAATTGGAAAATTTGGCATTACCATAATTTTATTCTTAAAGTGGAGTTCCAGCCATTTTTATGTTTATTAAAAGTCAGTAGCTGCTGTCTTTTGATAAACACTCACTTATCTGTCCTGGGATCCAGTGATGTACTCACACGCGCTGTCCCTTCTCTCCTTCTGTCCTCCACGGAACCTGCATCTCTACTGTGGGCACCAGGCTGTGACAGCTTGCGACTTCACAGCCTGGAGCCCACTGCGCATGCGCAAGGTGCACTGCGCCTCCTGATTTGTCCAACAGTCTCCTGGGACCTGTGAAAGTCCCCAGGAGACTGCGGGAGTAAGGACGGGGCCGAACTTCCGGCACACTTGCCCGCGGCGAACTGAGCCAGAAGTGGGAGCGGGTACCTGTCAAAACCAGGTTCCCACTCCCCCCTGCCCCCCAAAAGGTGCCAAATATGGCAGTGGAGGGGGGGAGGAGGAAAATTATTGTAGCTTCCACTTTTAAGTGGAACTCTGATTTAAGAGAGTTTTAAATGCAAAAATTGCCTTTCTCCATCATGCAGTTTCATGCTTCCTTCCTTTACTTGTTTGTTAATTCTATCAATTTATCAATATAGGTACGAGGGGGATCAATAACCCCACGAAAGAGAGGTCTTTAGCCAAATGTATTTCTGTGTGTATGTATTTTTTTTTTTGATCAAAGAGATTGCCTTATGCCCTTTACCTAAATATATAATTCATAATCACTATCCAATTCTTCCAAGTTTGGCTAACAGATATCTCATATTTATCCCATGTGTCAGAGGAGATTTCATGCTTCCACTGCCAAGATTAAATTCCACCGTATTCACAGGCATACTATATATAGAACAAGTCTAAGTAAAAGCTCAGGGAACTTCTTTCTGTAATTTCCAACACTACAAGACTGGCTGAAATTCATCCTTGTTATGTCCATTTCCAGTACTACTTCAAAGATTAAATATTTCCATTGGGATATTAAATAATGTCATATACTAGGAGATGCAGAGATGTGCCAAGCAGGTGTTTGTAACCCTTTTAACCTATAGGAAAATATATTACCTTAACTCTCAATGGATTGCACTCTGTAGGCAAAATATACAATTCATCTGTAGCCAAGTAATGCAAATATACCATTCATATTACAGAATATGGAGTCACAAGTCACAGTGCAGTGACAATTCTGCTGTTCTGCAAGATACATAGACTATATAATGTGTATATATATATATATATATATATATATATATATATATATATATATATACAGTTGCAAGAAAAAGTATGTGAACCCCTTGGGATTACATGGAGTTTTGCATGAATTGGGTATAAAATGTGCTCTGAACGTCATCTAAGTCACAACAATAGAAGAACACAGTCTGCTGAACATAATACTACACAAAAACATTAGATGTTGCCATGGTTTAATTGCACATAACATGTAAACATTCACAGTGCAGGGAGGAAAAAGTATGTGAGGTCCTAGCTTAATGACTTCTCCCAGAGCTAATTGGAGCCAGGAGTGAGCCAACCTTGACTCCAATCAATGTGATGATATTGGATGTGTTGCTGACAGCTGTCCTGCCCTTAAAAAACACACACCTGTTTTGGGTTTACTGGTTTCAAGAAGCACTGTCTGATGTGAACCATGCCTCGCAGAAAAGAGCTCTCAGAAGACCTACGATCAAGAATTGTTGACTTGCATGAAGCTGGAAAGGGTTGCAAAAGTATCTTCAAAAGCCTTGATGTTCATGTGTCCACGGTAAGACAGACTGTCTACAAATGGAGAAAGTTTAGCACTGTTGCTACTCTCCCTAGGCGTGGTCGTCCTGTAAAAATGACTGCAAGAGCACAGCGCAGAATGCTGCATGAGGTAAAGAAGAATCCCAGAGTGTCAGCTAAAGTCCTACAGAAATCTCTGGCACATGCTAACATTTTTGTTGACACATCTACAATAAGGAAAACATTAAACAAGAATGGAGTACATGGGAGTACACCACGGAGGAAGCCATTGCTGTCCAAAAAGAATATTGCAGCACGTTTGAAGTTTGCAAAAGAGCACCTGGATGTTCCACAGCACTACTGGCAAAATATACTGTGGACAGATGAAACCAAGATTGAATTGTTTGGGAAGAACACACAACACTATGTGTGGAGAAAAAAAGGCCCAGCACACCAACATCAAAACCTCATCTCCACTGTAAAACATGGCGGAGGGAGCATCATGGTTTGGGGCTGATTTGCTGCCTCAGGACCTGGACGGATTGTTGTCATTGATGGGAAAATGAATTCCAGAGTTTATCAAGACATTTTGCAGGAAAACGTACGACGGTCTGTCCGCCAACTGAAGCTCCGCAGAGGATGGGTGATGCAACAGGACAATGACCCAAAGCATACAAGTAATTCAACAAAACAATGGCTGCAACAGCACAGAATACTCCTTCTGGAGTGGCCCAGTCAGAGTCCTGACCTCAACCCGATTGAAATGCTGTGGCATGACCTTAAGAGAGCGATTCACACCAGACATCCCAAGAATATTGCTACACTGAAACAGTTTTGTGAAGAGGAGTGGTCCAAAATGACTCCAGATTGTTGTGCAGGTCTGATCTGCAACTACAGGAAACGTTTGGTTGAGGTTATTGCTGCCAAAGGAGGGTCAACCAGTTATTAAGTCCAAAGGTTCACATACTTTTTCCTCCCTGCACTGTGAATGTTTACATGTTATGTGCAATTAAACCATGGCAACATCTAATGTTTGTGTAGTATTATGTTCAGCAGACTGTGTTCTTCTATTGTTGTGATTTAGATGACGTTCAGAACACATTTTATGCCCAATTCATGCAAAACTCCATGTAATCCCAAGGGGTTCACATACTTTTTCTTGCAACTGTATATACTGTATGTTGCATATACATACTATGGCTTGCCTATAGGACCTATTTGCTATATTATACCATAAAAGCAGAGATCTCAGTCCATACATACTGTATATTGTACATTTTAAATATATTTAGAAGCCACAAATCATGATATTTGTGCAGATTTTGCCTTAAAATGGAACCACAAGCAAAGAGTGGAATACTTGGTTGAGACAGGTATACAGTATATTTACTGTTCTATTTGCCAGAAGATTTGTAATTCTGTGTTAATAGTTTGATTTTGTTCTGGGTCAGTGACTTACTAAATAGAGAAACAAGAATTAGCATAATAACCTTGAAAAGCTTAAAAGCAACAGAAGTTTTCAGATTTTCTTCAAGTAGACCTGTGCTTTATTAAAGCAATTAAACAAGTATAGAGCTTGGACTGGCCATAGATGAGTCTTTTTTTTCATTCAACCATTGGGTTGAATGAAGGAAATTATTTAATTCCTCCATCCTCACACTTGATGTGGATGGAGGAAGTTATTGTATTCTGGCAGCAGGAAGACATTAGCACTGCCGGCTATAGCCAGTGGTGCTGATCAAGAGAAAATGTTCTATCAGGCTGGTTGCTGATTGATAGATGTACAACTAGCCTGCCCATACATGGATCAAAATGTGGCCAGTCTCTGCTGCACCAGATGAATTTTGATCCAGGTATGGCTGGCATTACTTAACCAGTTCAACTCCCACACCTGTACACCCTATAGACCAGAGCAATATTTATTTTTGCTTTTGGTCTGTTTATTCAACAATAACTTTGTTATTAGTTAAGATTAAAAGTGTGTATGTGTATTTATGTGTATAAAGTATATATCCCATTCACCCCTCCCTCTTAGATTGTAAGCTCCAAGGAGCAGGGCCCCCAAATCCCTCTTGTATTGATCTGTATTGTCTCCCACTATAATGTAAAGTGCTGAGCAAACCGTTGGCACTATATAAATCCTGTATAATAATAATAATAATGCTGTTTCAAATGACACTAAAACTATGATTCTAGTATGATTCATGTCATTGGCCTCCTATTCTGCTGCTGAACATTGTTTTTAGGTGACCCTATGACCTA
Source organism: Staurois parvus (assembly GCF_062004578.1). Classification (NCBI taxonomy): domain Eukaryota; kingdom Metazoa; phylum Chordata; class Amphibia; order Anura; family Ranidae; genus Staurois; species Staurois parvus. The sequence goes on along the minus strand of NW_028318294.1, from coordinate 10,379,468 downwards.
TGAGACAATAGCGAATGCCCTGGAAGCATTTGTTAAACAGGATGCCAGGCTTGGATGGCCTCCCAATTAAGTGGTACATAACCATAAGGAATTTATGATACCCCATTTACCTGCTTTATATACTTATGTTTTCCAGAAGAAAATGCTTCCCCCTCAATGAAGGAAGCCCTGATCATACGGATTCCAAAGCCTAACCAGGATCTTAATTATTGTGAGTCATACAATATCAATATCCTTAATATACCAATATCCTTAATTAATACTGATCTCCTTGGTGAACTCGGACTAAACAGGATTTATTCCTAAAAGGTCAACCAATCTTAATATCCAATAACACTTCACCGTTCTACAGATCCTTAACTCACCCAAGTACCTAGAGCTCTTGTGGTCTTAGATACTCATAAGGTATTTTACTGTATAGAATGGCTGTATCTATTTGTTGGCCATATTTGAATTTGGTGAAACTATATAATTCAATACAAATACACATCCCCAAGCACAATTACATATTAAAGATTGCATTTCCACGTCCAATGTGATGAGGGACTATGCAGGGGTGTCCCTTTTAACCCCTGATGTTTGCTCTTGCAATAAAACCATTGATGAAGGGTATGTAGGCTGGTATGTTGGGTAATGGGTCTTCTTATACTCCAATGATTTGTTGTTTATCTGTCTGACCCTTAGCATACTATTAGAGATGAGCGAATTATTCAAAAATTCGATTCGGCTGATTCGCCGAATTTGCGGGAGAAATTTGATTCGATGCAAATTTATTCGCCGCAAATTTAACTTATTTAAAGGGTTTCTAGGCTTCAGAGAGCCTTTATATTAGTGCAGAACACTGTACCTTTAATTTAAATGCCCTTGGAGTCTGCTGGGGAAGAGAAATAATACTGACAGTCAGTATGACATGCAGATGAGTGCCGTCGATCTTAGAATCACCGCACACTTCACTCATTTGGGCAGTCACGGGGCACGACGAAGAAGAAGAAGAAGAAGAAGAAGAATGAAAAGAAGAATGAAAAGAAGAAGAAGAAGAATGAAAAGAAGAAGAATGAAAAGAAGAAGAAGAAAAATGAAAAGAAGAAGAAGAAGAATGAAAAGAAGAATGAAAAGAAGAAGAAGAAGAATGAAAAGAAGAAGAAGAAAAATGAAAAGAAGAAGAAGAAGAATGAAAAGAAGAATGAAAAGAAGAAGAAGAAGAATGAAAAGAAGAAGAAGAAGAATGAAAAGAAGAATGAAAAGAAGAAGAAGAAGAATGAAAAGAAGAAGAAGAATGAAAAGAAGAAGAATGAAAAGAAGAAGAAGAAGAATGAAAAGAAGAATGAGAAGAAGAATGAAAAGAAGAATTAAAAGAAGAATGAGAAGAATGAAAAGAAGAATGAAAAGAAGAAGAAGAAGAATGAAAAGAAGAAGAAGAAGAAGAATGAAAAGAAGAATGAAAAGAAGAGGAAGAAGAATGAAAAGAAGAAGAAGAAGAATGAAAAGAAGAAGAATGAAAAGAAGAATGAAAAGAAGAAGAAGAAGAATGAAAAGAAGAAGAAGAAGAATGAAAAGAAGAAGAAGAATGAAAAGAAGAAGAAGAAGAATGAAAAGAAGAATGAGAAGAATGAAAAGAAGAATGAAAAGAAGAATGAAAAGAAGAAGAAGAAGAATGACAAGAAGAAGAAGAAGAAGAATGAAAAGAAGAATGAAAAGAAGAAGAAGAAGAATGAAAAGAAGAAGAAGAAGAATGAAAAGAAGAATGAAAAGAAGAATGAAAAGAAGAAGAAGAATGCAAAGAAGAAGAAGAAGAATGAAAAGAAGAAGAAGAATGAAAAGAAGAATGAGAAGAAGAATGAAAAGAAGAATTAAAAGAAGAATGAGAAGAATGAAAAGAAGAATGAAAAGAAGAAGAAGAAGAATGAAAAGAAGAAGAAGAATGAAAAGAAGAATGAAAAGAAGAAGAAGAAGAATGAAAAGAAGAATGAAAAGAAGAAGAAGAAGAATGAAAAGAAGAAGAAGAAGAATGAAAAGAAGAATGAAAAGAAGAAGAAGAATGAAAAGAAGAAGAATGAAAAGAAGAAGAAGAATGAAAAGAAGAAGAAGAAGAATGAAAAGAAGAAGAAGAATGAAAAGAAGAAGAAGAAGAATGAAAAGAAGAATGAAAAGAAGAAGAATGAAAAGAAGAAGAAGAAGAAGAATGAAAAGAAGAATGAAAAGAAGAAGAAGAAGAATGAAAAGAAGAAGAAGAATGAAAAGAAGAAGAAGAAGAATGAAAAGAAGAAGAAGAAGAATGACAAGAAGAATGAGAAGAAGAATGAAAAGAAGAATGAGAAGAATGAAAAGAAGAATGAAAAGAAGAAGAAGAATGAAAAGAAGAATGAAAAGAAGAAGAAGAAGAAGAATGAAAAGAAGAAGAAGAAGAATGAAAAGAAGAAGAAGAAGAATGAAAAGAAGAAGAAGAAGAATGAAAAGAAGAATGAAAAGAAGAAGAAGAAGAATGAAAAGAAGAAGAAGAAGAATGAAAAGAAGAATGAAAAGAAGAAGAAGAATGAAAAGAAGAATGAAAAGAAGAAGAAGAAGAAGAATGAAAAGAAGAAGAAGAATGAAAAGAAGAAGAATTCCAGTACAGCAAAAAGTGTATCTGCAGAGAGCTCCGCTATTTCTGACAGTTCTCTGACAGTTCTCTGACAGTTCATTTACAGCGGTTGAAACATTGTATCTATTTATTTCCGAATAAAAACATCTGTATCCTAAATGGAAACAAATAGATACAATGTTTCAACCACTGTAAATGAACTGTCAGAACTGTCAGAGAACTGTCAGAAATAGCGGAGCTCTCTGCAGTGACACTTTTGCCGGCTGATCGGGGAAAATTCGATTCGTGCATCCGAAGTTTGCTAAAATTCGGATTCGATGCGAATCAAATTTTTCCTAATATTCGAAACGAATTCCACTTCGCCAAGTTCGATTCGCTCATCTCTACATACTATAGCTAAATAGTTACAAATTGTTCAGATCTTTGGCCATTACTCAGGCCTCGAAGGTAATAAAAGTATTCTGATACTTACACAGGATACATTACACTCCACAACGTCTATTCCAAATTTATAGGAGGGACACACCCACCTGTCACTAATGTTCTAAAGAGCCTGGAAATTTCCTTCATATGGTCTAGAACTGTAATAGAATCAGACCCCTTTGGTCTCAAAATACTGCCTTTATTTCTACCACTCTTCAAACTCCCCAACATCTGTAATCCTAAATGGTGCTTGTTATTGGTATTTTCAAAGGCTTAGATATTAGTGCCACGCAAAAACACTTCTTAAAGATCCTTCTGTACTATGCTAGGACTGGCACCTCAGTGGATACATAAAAACGTCTTCGTATTGGTATGTTGAAAAAAATAATGAATCAAAACTTACCCTTATATAAACTGACCTACAAGACCAGAGCCTGTTCAGGGAAATGTTTTAAAATTTGGGGTGCTCTCTTGTTGATCACTGACCCAACCTCCTAAAATCCACCCTACACCCTGAAGTATGATGAAACCACATAATGGATGGATAGATTGATCCTCTACAAATTTGTTTATTGAGAAACTGATAAATACACACATAAAACTGGTTATTTTATCTGTTTGTATGACGGTTCTTTTTTTCTGTTTTTTTTTCATCTGTTTTCTATTTTTGTTTCTTTTGCAGCAATTTATTATAACTGCTGTTTGTAGATATACATATATTCATAAAAGGATCATTTGTTACACACACTCTGAATGATCATTTGTACTAGACCTACTGTCCTTTTGAAAGATAATTCTGTCACAAGCTCATTGTACGGCATATTATTTTGTATGATTTCTTTTCTTGTGTATTCACAATAAACAAGTTGAAAAAGAAAAATATGATTCTAGTAATAGCATGGCAAAAATATTCACATAATAAACAAATGTTTTTATTGTGCAGATTTTTTTTATGTGATAATAACTAATAAACAAAACACAAATAGATGAAAAAAAGCTTTAATACTAATGGTTAGAAAACAGAAGTGAACAAAAAAATCAGTAGGAAATTATTAGCTTAGGAGAGAAGAAATTAACTAGGGCTGTTTATGTAAATTAAGGGTAAACAAGGGGTTAAATAAGAACAAATTTTAATCGAAAAGGTTTTTACCTGACAGGTCCCTTTAATCGACATAATATGCAAATTAAAGCTCATCCATGTGATCTTCAGATGAATGAAACAGAGTAGATAGAAAAGTAACTATGTTACCTGGTATCTCTCTATATCTAGACAGGGCAGCCCAGTGGCTAAATGGTTAGCACTTTCACCTGGCAGTACTAGAGTCATTGGTTTGAATCCCAACCATGGCACCACCTGCCTGGAGTTTGTATGTTCTCCCTGTGCCTGCATGGGTTTCCTCTGGGTACTCTGGTTTCCTCCCACATTCCAAAGACTTGCTGGTATGTTATTTGGATCCTGTTTAAATTGGCCCTGGTATGTGTATGTATTAACCTCCCTGGCGGTATGATTATTTCAGATTTTTGGTGCTGAAAGCGGTACCATTTTTTTGCATGGAAATATGTATTTTTTTTATTGTAGGCCTGTAATTTTAGGAATAACTCACTGAAATCTGTCCGAGCAAGAGTCTAGTAAACATTCCAGATGTGATAAAACTTGAAACACAAAATCATAAATTATAATTTAATAAATAATCATAAAAAATAATAATATAATAATAACAAATTTAATTAAATAATATAATCAAACCAAAAACACTGAAATTTGAAATATAGCGCCAAGTTTGCACATCACTGAGCAAAGTCGCAGAATCGTTTTCAGTGTCTGATGATGAATTTCCCCACGAATCATTATCACTCAATTCTGCAAGTGGTTCTGATTTACTATCGCTGTTCTCTAGCTGGTCTAAAACCGCTTTTGACATAAAGGGACGCTTTTTGGACGCTATGGACATTTCTGAGTTTCCAGGCAGAAAGAACAGTCAAAATGCAGGCAGGGGACAGGACAAAGCACTCGGGACAAAATGTATGTGAAATGTTTTGAAACAGCAATGTTTTACTATGTAATAATAAATATTTTTCAAAAAATGAAATTTGCCACCGGTTCCGGCGCCCATACGTCCTGACGTCACAGGGACCGGAACACGGAAGCCGGATGCCGGATGCCGGCATCGGCCGGAGGAGATGGCCGGGGACGCTGCAGGAGACACATTGTGGGAGCGAAGGACAAGGTAAGCGCTGCAGGGACTGCCTGAGCAACGCCGCATGGTAAGCCCGAGTGTAGCTCGGAGTTACCGCTTTTGGTACTGAAACTCTGCCCCGAGCTACACTCAGGAATACCGCCAGGTAGGTTAATGTAAGTTAGGGACCAGGGGTGGACTGACCATTTGGAAACTTGGGCACTGCCCGAGGGCCCGGGGTCAATAGGGGGCCCCATGGGATGCCCCTGTTACCTTTTTCATAGGCTTTTTTGAGTTTGGGCAAGGACACAGGGGCCCCATGATCCCCTATTGCCCGGGGGCCCCATGAGTTGTCAGTCCGCCCCTGTTAGGGACCTTAGATTGTACACCCCTTGAGGGTTAAGGACTGATGTGAATGTACAATATATGTATGTAAAGTGCTGTGTAAATTGACAGCACTATATAAGTACCTGAAATAAATCTGCGTTTATAAACACTCTGTAAGACAATCTATTGTTAGACAACGGCACAGCTGCTGCATTTACACAGAAACTCCAAACTGTCACTGAGTTGGAAATTGGTTTGTCATAGGGGAGGGGCGACAGCAGGGTAGAAGGATAGGGTGTACTACAAACTTCTCCCTTTTTAATTTATTTATGTTTTTCTTTTTTTTTTTTATAGATCTATGTTTGTCCTATGCAGGTAGAATCCACTTACTGTTAATGGGCTCACTACCTTTGCTGGAAGTCTCTAGAAAGCATCAATTACACTTTCCGTAAAATAATACCGATATCATCCAAACCCATCATGGTATAATTACTAAATTAAATGTTAAAATTTTTAACCATTTAGTGTATGATGAATTGGTGGCAAACACTACATGTAGCATCTGCTCAAAAATCACATGTATTGTATTATTTATTTGCTCAATATTTAAATTCAGTCTCGTTTATAGGGACAGATCACAGGCACCTAATAAATATGGAATGGCTGGTACACAATATGCTGAATGATTGCACTCTATGATGTATGTGGGGAAAACTATGGAAGGCTGTAGAAATGAAACATTGTCCTGCTTGCCATCAGCTGTGGAGACTTCTAATAAAAAATGTTACATTGCAAATCTAAAATGTTCTCATAAAGAAGACTTCGGACATTCATCATGTCCACAGACCTAAGAACACGTTCACATTCATTAAATGTAGGGGAATATGAGCAGATGTAGCCTAAACACTAAGCCATTTGTAATGTGTCATGATTTCCCATCTCTGGTCTGCCGTATCTCAAGGCTAGTGAAAGTTCATATGCCAAAAGCATCAGGTGTCGTTTACTTTGTGTTATAGGTTAGTAAAATGGAGGCGTTAATAATCTACTTCACGTTGTCGGAGCCGGTGGCTTGACTTGAGGGATTGGCAGTAACAGCCTTATAGAATATTCATTTTTAACCCTATTTTCCTTGATCGTCCTCCCGTGCTACATTAAGTCATTTCACGGATAAATCTAGGTGATTGGCAAAGATGCATTTACCCATTTCCTATGAATAGTACTAGAAATATTTACATCTGGCCTTGGGTCCTATGATGTGCTGCTTCTGGAAAGGACAAATTATGTGCATGTAAAGTAACAGTTTATAAAGAAACGCTTTATTAAAAAAAGGAAGGAATGATAAAGAAAAAAATGGTCACACCACAGACAAGAAAGAGAACCATTGGTGGCAAACTTAGTATTTTTTTTCTTTGAAACCTAAAAATCCACAGGGCTTCCCTCTCCTAGAACCATCTCCTCCAATCGCCCCCTCTTCCTAATGGAAAGACTTTCTCAATGCCATGATAGGAAAATGATGACATTACACTCTACCAGAAAGTTTTTAGACATGTATTAGTGATAGGGGGCTGCTCAATAACAACCACCAATTATTTTTCTGGGAGGTTGGGTGGTACATTCCATACCACACTTCGAACAAAAAAAATCACATAAACTACATATCTCCTACAATTAATAAACTGCCATACAGGAAAAGTATTACCTGAAACCACTGAATGGATAACCTTAGTTTTATGTAACCTTAGTGTTTATCACAATACCTACAAGTACTTATGCCACAATTTAAGGGACCCTGTAAGTGAAGGCAAATATATTCATTCATTTTGGATGGATACTCATAGTAGAAGAGAAAAAAAAAAAGTTCCCTCCTACTTGAGATTTAAAGCAGAACACAGGGCAAAAGGTTCTTTACAAGTCCTTGTTGCTGATTTGCTACCTTCACTGAATATGTCACCATCTTCTGCTTCACTCATTAGTTGCAATGAAATAGCCTATTCATTTTTAAATCAAACCATTAATTCTCTTTGGTTTCCTGTTTGTAAGACTGGTGGCTACTATTTCTCCTATTTTCCTAGCCACCGGTCTTGGCACACCCCTTCTGTAGTTCTTTGTCCAGAAAGCTGTGATGTAATTCTGCCCCACTTGCAGTGGTGGGTGGGCCGAGGCTATCATGCATTCAACTTGTACAGGCCCAGTAGTGTATTTAGGTTTTGTGATGCCGGGTCCGGGGAGAGCGGGTAGAGTGAATGCCGGGTCCAGGGAGAGCGGGTGCAGTAAATGCCGGGTGCGGGGAGCCTGGGTAGAGTAAATGCCGGGTCCGGGGAGAGTAGGTAGAGTGAATGCCAGGTCCAGGGAGAACGGGTAGAGTGAATGCCGGGTCCGGGGAGAGCGGGTAGAGTGAATGCCGGGTCCGGGGAGCCTGGGTAGAGTGAACGCCGGGTCCTGGGTTTTGTTACACTTTTGGCAGTTTTTGTACTTGCAAAAGCTGTGCCATTTGCAGCATATTGACATATTTAGGTATTTGTTGCTGTAAGGACATGCTGGAATGTTTAACCCACCCATGGCTGGCAGAATGGCATTTGCCCGTAACTGCTGTAATGTGATTTCTTGTGTTGTGGGGGTGCGTGGCAAATCTTATGCCATGATCTTCTAGTTTAGGGAGATGTCTTTTTCTCACTGGGGACCCTGAACCCTGTGGGCACATCTGAGAAGGGGATGGGGGTCATAAATGTCCTTCCCACCTTCATGGCTCAAATATCTGTCATGAATAAATATATTTATATCCAATTGCGGGGGGAGGGGGAGGAATCACGGTGACTCTTACGCTGGGGTGAAGGTTCAGTTTAAGTTGTTGCCATCATGCAACTCTAATTATTGTTACAGGAAAGCAGAGGAACTTCTGCGCCTGTTGCAGTTAAAGTGAGCAGGACTCTCTGCCATGTCTACAGTGACAAGTAGTGCGGTCATGTGTCTTCAGTTCGCAGCTGCGTCACTGAATCACCCTGTGGACAAGGTGAGAGCTCAGTATGCAAACTTTCGGGCTGCCCGATTGCCAGCAGATGTCCAGTGCGATTAGTCATTTTCCATACATGGGAAAGCTGGGCATGTTTTCAGGATTTCCTTCCTCCACAGGTGCTTTAAATTCCCAAGACTTGGTCTGTTGGGTGTGTACTTGAGGGTTGAGCTTGGGAACCACTGCTGTATGGCATGGTCTACCAGGAGCAACACCTATCAAGGCCTTTGTGGTAGGTGCAAAGGCCTCCAATTCTGTCCACCTTGGGTTTTACCCCAAGGACTGTGGCTGGCTTGGAGCAGTGGAATTGGATATCCTGGACGATTTAGGAATCCTACCCCCCTCCATTTTTCTCTCTGTGGTCTTAACTACCCTGACAGTTTCTTCCTTTTCAACCTTAGGAAGGACAACCATGCCCACAGGTTTAGTAGGACTGTTCCGTTTTGTATGACATGGCCAGCTTGCTCTTGCTTTCTTCATAAACCAGTAGAAGAGATGGCTCACAGTGCTCCTATGCTGTTTGATCAGCAGTGCTATGGTGCATTCATTAGGCCCTTGTGGGTGTCTGGTGATGGCTCTATCCATGTATGAGGACTGAGCTTCACCTGGTTCAGTTTTCATATGGTTGTTCTGCTAGATTGTTCTGCCGCCGTCTGACCGTTTATATACAACGGCCGGATGGGAAGTGGTTAACTGTTACCATCCTCTTAGGATCTGCTGTGTTTAGTATAAAACCCTTTTCGTTTTTCAGGACTATCTGGTGCGGCTGTCTGGACTCAACAAAAAGGTCTATCAGAACTGTTTCAAGTCCTTTGAGTGTTTGCTTGGTGCGGATAACAAAATGGGCATCAGAGACCTGGCCGTACAACATGGCTGCATAGAGGCGGTGAATGTTGCATCCAAATTACTCAACAGGTCAGAAGGAAATTGGATTTGTACTTTTGGATCTGTGTAGCTTTAGGCCTCTGCAGACATCAGAACATTTACTCAAGCTGGCCATTTTTCTGGTTGGTGAGCATTGTCATGTTTATAGACCCTTCCATGACTCTTGTTGAGTCTCCTCTGGTGGAACTTAATTGGCTGCATTTCTCCAGCCAGTCACCTTAGTTTCCCCCCAAAACTGCTCCAGTGCTCCTTTTTCTACTCTGTAGGCCAAACGGGTTAAGTGGAATCCCAGACTACAACTAACTAAGCTTAAACCTGCTCCCACCCACCTTCTAACACCTATACCAGTGGTCTCCAAACTGTGGCCGTGGGGCTGGATGTGGCCCTTTGCTGGCCTTTATCTGGCCCTGGGGCCGCATGTGGCCCTTTGCTGGCCGTTATCTGGCCCTGGGGCCGCATGTGGCTCTTTGCTGGCCTGTATCCAGCCCTGGGCTGCATGTGGCCCTTTGCTGGCCCCCATCCGGCCCCGGGGCCACATGTGGCCCTTTGCTGGCCCCCATCTGGCCCCGGGGCTGCATGTGGCCCTTTGCTGGCCCCCATCCAGGTCCCATTTTGGGTCATTAACAGGACAGGGAGATTAGCAAACGGATGTTCACTGATCTCTCCTCCTCCCCTCTACCCAGCAGCACCCACCATACTAGTCCCAGATCTGCCGATGGACACGGGGGAAACATGGCGGTGGTGCATGAAGGCGCTCCCGGGGTGGCTGCACTGCACAGACTGCTTCCATCTGACAGCCAATAGTAATCTTGGAAGATTTAAAGACAATTCGGGTGGTAGTAAATGGGTGACATGAAGCACAAGATATCCTCACTGTATCTTTAGTTCCTGATGGTGTGACTATTCGATTTCTTTCTCTGGATGACCTTCCCTTCATTCTCATAGCTTGCTTCTCTCTGCTTGTCTGCACAGATTCAGAGGAGGAGATCCCACGCAAACAAGCGCACTTCGAGCCAGAAAACAAAGAGCGAGATTACAAGCAGTGGAAGAGGAAAATACTGCAAAATGCAGCAAAAGCGGCCAGTGGAGAATAACGCCAGGCAGATGGACATTTTTGGGTTCATTCAGTAATACTGAGCAAAGAGCAGTGACACCCTAACCCAGGGGTAGGCAACCTTCGGCACTCCAGCTGTTGCAGGACTACAAGTTCCATCATGCCTCTGCAAGTCATAGCTGTAACTGTCAGTTTTGTAATGTTGCAATGCCTCATGGGAAATGTAGTTCCACAACAGCTAGAGAGCCACAGGTTGCCTACCCCTGCCCTAACCCATGACAGCCAATCAGCAGTCTTTTTTACAGGTTTTGTTTTTTTTTATTATTAATAGCTGCTGATTGGTTGCTTTGAGTCCCTTTGAACATTATGCTTTGTGACATGTTTCTAAATAAGTCACACGTGTTTTTAACAAATCAGAGAGATAGCCGATGATATGATGTAATCCCTGATGTTACACCTTCTCCTTGGCAGAGCAGATGCTGTTATCTTTTGAATTACAGAGATGAGGTCATGAAAATTCATTTAGACTTTTCTCCTAAATGGTAAGGATTTTCCAAATTGTATTAAGTGTTTAGTGTTTTGTGTAGGGGTAAAATAATGGGTGATTTTTTTTTTTGCCTATCCTGGAGTTCAACTTTAACATCCATCTCTTAAACTGCATGAAGCTTGCTGTTTGCATACATAATGTTTAAAAAGAAAAGAAAGTGCAGCGCTAAAATATTGCAAATTAATACTTCCAGTCCATAAACCAGCTGAACATATGATAAAAGTTAAAATCATAGTATGTTAAAATAAATGTGTAAAACGGTGACAATCTGTGGTAGGTGATGGTTGCAGGAGATATAAGTGACTTCAATGTTCCAGGTGGCGAGGTGATAAAATAGCTAAAATATGCACTCACCAGATGCGTATCTTATATATGCATATGATCAATAACCAGAGGTTCCCCTCAGGGATGGGATGGATGAGCTGAACCGCTTATAACGGACTCTCCCCCTCTTGGTATTGGTCTGGTCAGTAGTCGTCTCTCTTGGGAAATCACCGAGTACCACCGTGGAAGCCTCTCAAATATAGAGCCAGGTGGATCACCCTGGATCTGGCGTGGTAGTGATAGGTTGGTGTCAGCAATATAAGGATATCTCCTGTGCCAAGGGGTGTGGGCTCTAGGAATGAATTGTTGACTCTCAGGGGAGTCAACAAAAATAATAGCCCATAGTGTAGTATTTTGATAAAAGTAATTTATTAATTTATGTGGGTAAATGGTAAAATCAAGATATGTAAATAGGTAAACGTACACTGACCATACAATGTAATAAAGGGGGCCACAGGACCTATAACAGGAGCCTGGTGGCAGGACGTCACGGCGTTATGGCTCCTTGGACGCGTTTCGTGCAATTGCACTTCCTCAGCAAGGTATAGCTATTAGGAAATATACAGTACATGGCAGGAAATTATAGTCATAATATTTAGATAATATCCATACCTAGATACCAAATTTATCTGTGATTCACAGGGGGTAGTCAGATGGCAGGATAAAGGGAAGTCCTGGGTCCATTGGGAATACATGTGATTTGACCCAGTTAACTTCAAAGCCTGAGTAATGGCCAAAGATCTGAACAATTTGTAACAATTCAGCTCAGTCTCCATAACTATGGTCTCCAAAAAAATAAAAAAATATATACATACTGTATGTGTTACCTGCCTAGTTGTGCAGTGTGGACAGTGGGAGTAAATCACGAGGATAGCTATACAGAATTATGACTTAACTACATGGGCATTTGTTTGTATCAAAACTTTTTTTCTCCTCATTTGAATCATTGTGAAGCTTGAAAGGGACTCAGTAGCATCTCAAACTGATCTCAAATGGAAGCTGAATGAACCTGAAAGCACGTTGCCTTTGCCCATCTACACAAGGTCTTACAAATCCTTTGACAGGTAAAGCAGTACAGATTTATGCATTTCAGCTGTGTCTTTAGCTATTTGCCTGGAGTTTTGCTTAAAAAAAAGAAAGAGAAAAACAATTGAAAATGGGATTTTTTATAGACCAAAGGGAGCACTTCAGAACAATATTTTATTTATACTTCGTTTATCACTTAAACAACAATAAAGCTTTTACTGTTGGGTGGGATGAGTGCCTTTTCAGCAAGCATGGATCCCAAAGCGAATGTCGGGAATAAATGTTATGCTTTTCTGCTCTGTGTATTGTTGTCTGGTAGTATCTGAAATGTTTAAAGTAGGTGCATAATGTTCTCAATGATTTTGTTAGGTATCCATGTGCAAGACAGCTTAATTTTAAAGCGGTATTAAACCCAAAACCAATATGTAATATATTGCAGCCAAGGGCGGAATGACCATTTGGAAACTCGGGGTCAGTAGGGGGCCCCATGAGATGCCCCTGGTACCTTTTTCATAGGCTTTTTTGAGTTTGGGCAAGGACACAGGGGCCCCATGATCCCCTATTGGATGGCCCGGGGTCAGTAGGGGCCCCATGAGATGCCCCTGGTACCTTTTTCATAGGCTTTTTTGAGTTTGGGCAAGGACACAGGGGCCCCGTGAACCCCTATTGCCCGGGAGCCCCATGTGTTGTCAGTCCGCCCCTGATTGCAGCTTACCACTCATTAGATGTCATGATGCATTGGATTTCTTTTCTTCGGCTTTTCCCCCTCTGATTTCACCTGGTGATCTGGCCAGTAACACACCTCCTGCATTAGAGCGCCTCCACTCTAGATTAAGGAGCACAGGAGCCACAGTAGACAGCAGCATTGTCAGTCTAGGGAGTGGGGGATTGTTCGATGTACCAGCAGATCTAAATACAATGACAAATTGAAGCCAAACTCCACCTCACACTTTATAATCAGTTACAAGGAAAGACAGGGGGAAGCGCCCCTAAGTGCAGTTTGAAAAGAGACTTTAATTAGCAAATGGTAACATCAGGGGCGGACCGACCATTTGGAAACTCAGGCACTGCCCGAGGGTCCGGGGTCAGTAGGGGGCCCCATGAGATGACCCTGGTACCTTTTTCATAGGCTTTTTTGAGTTTGGGCAAGGACACAGGGGCCCCATGATCCCCTATTGCCCGGGGGCCCCATGAGTTGTCAGTCCGCCCCTGGGTAACATACACTCACAGGAATTAGTGAAAAATGTTGCTCATCATAAATCAAAGCCAAAAACATTTATTTCCATCTCATAGGACCCTCTGGTGTGCATGCTGGAGCTGTGGATGGAGTGGAGTAGAGCCAGGACACCATGCAGAGTATCCTAAACCATTTTGGAGCGCACAAGTGGGCTGATGTGCCTACAGGGGGTAGGGCCAAGGCCTGTAGAGGAAGCAGAGAGCTCCAAGCACATAGCCTGCCTTCTGACACCCCGACTTTCCCCCTGTGATGTCACATCCGCCCATGTGTGCGTTCCAGGCTGGTTAACCCCTTGGCGCCAACGTCACATAAATATGTGGGCTCACAGAACTGGGCTTTTTTTTCTGTGGGGCCGCATACTTGCGTACCTGTCTTTGTGCTGGGAGCACGACACAGCGCGCCACAAGCACAAAGACAGGGGGTGTCACTGAGAGCCTCGTGTCCTGTTCTAACGATAGGGACCCAGGACTTATGGGTCACATGATCGCTGTGATAGCCTCTGATTGGCCATGACAGTGATCGGTCACTTATTTTTTTTTTCCTCTCTGAATAGAGGAAAGAGATACATTGTATCTCTCTCTCTCTCTTTGCATAGAGAAAAAAAAATCTGTGTTACAAAAAAAGATAAATAAATAATTATTTAAAAAAAAACAAATATAAAACCTAGATCAAGGTTTAATCTAGTTCAGTGCCAGGGTTAGTGTTTAGGTCAGGGTCAAAGGTCAGGGTAAAAGGTAATAATTATTTTTTTTAAATTGGTACCAGTGTCAGTTAGTGTCAGTTAGTGTCAGTGTGTTTTAGGTAAAAAAAAAAACATAAACAAAGTGCAGGACTTAAAGGGAAATCTCACTAAGGCCCTTTCCACATGGGGAGGACTCTGCTAAGAGTCAGCTTGCTCAGTGGGGAATATGTCGGCGGATGGCTGGTCTGTGTCTGCTCCACTTGTGCAGAGCGGACACAGAAACAGCCCACTGTCCTCAATGGGCAGTCAGATGTAAACTTATCGCCTATCCGTTTACACCTGACTGCCATCCAATCTGGTAGACAGATGGGGAACAGATCCCCATCCATCTCTTTTTAGCAGATAGGATCGGATGTAGGTGGGTGTAAATGGTCACAAATCCATTTACATACACAGCTTCATAGAGGATAATGGAGTGTATGATCAGGTCCACCTAAAAAACTGACATACAGACCCAACCATTGTTTCTGGGCTGTACTGTGAGTACAAACAACAAATAACATACACATCTCTACAATCGTCAAGAGCTGGAAAATTTATTTTGGTTTTTCTTTGCTGGTAGGCTATGATATTAACAAGAAACACTTAGCTACATTTAAAAAAAAGATATTTTTTAGCTATTTTGAGCCAGTTTTCCTTTGATAATAAAAAAAAAAAGGAGCTATCCATTATCATTTACCACCAAAGGAAAGCCCAATTTGTCCTGAAAAAAAAAAAAAGGTATACTTCACCTGGATGTACGAAGTAGTTGTGATGATATGTATGGTTTTACCAACACACGTCAAAGTTGCAAAATTGTGCTTAGGTGTTCAGATTTGTTTTACTCTTAGGCATGAAGGGTTTAAATTATCCCTTCTTTTTATGTACAGTATATGGATGATGGCATTGTATTTATTTTAATTAAAAAACTAAAAATCTAACACCTTTTTCATAATCAATATATAGCTGTCATGTGGCCCAGCTCTTTCCCAGCCTGTCTGTGGGGACGCATCAGTAGAAGGAGGTGTTAGTTCTCTGCTGCCTGCCACATGTTAAAAAAAAACAGCCTTCGGAATACAGAGGAAAAACACATTATTAATCTCAAATAAATGCTTTCAATTGTCATACAAACATGTATTTGAACTCAAATCTTCAAAAACATGGCTGTCTATGGGAATGTCCTTCCAATCACAGCCTGTTTCACACCCCTCCAGCCTGTGTCTATTGTTTGTATATACCTAGAATTATAGGGGGTGAAGCCTCCATCAATTAACATGTAATATCCCACCCTCATTGTGTAGAGATATATAGTAGGCATGGAGGAAAAGGGGGGGATGGACTGTCATTTACCAGGCTGTATACACCCAAATATATAACTCTATAGCCATGTGGGCTACACAAATAAGAAAAAGGAGGAAATGAAGAACTTAGAAGGGAATTGAAACTGGAGCATACTCAGTAGATGACAACGGCTGGTCTGTATAATCTCAGGCTGCAGCAGGGACACAGACAGGGACAGTGAACAGAAAGATCAACCAAATTTTTTGCAGCATACAGAAAACGAATCCCACAATGAGTGAGTATGAACAGCACTTTATACATCATGTACTGACAATTTTTTAATGATGTGGATTTAATGACACTTTAAGCAGAGCTCTTGTATTAGTTAATCTGCAAAAAAAGCAGGAAAAGAATGAAAGGAAACTTGTAGTAATGTGAAAAATTGTATCAAAGTGGACCTAAAGTATAACTAAATGCCCCTTGCATGACATTCTAAACACGTACCAAATCCAGTTAGTGTGTGATACATAGGCTTCATATAGTCAACAAAAGCATTCCTTTAAATTCTCTGACTAAGCCAAATCCTCCTCCATTTGTGTCTCCCACGCATCCTCTCCCAGACACTGCTCACAGTAGGAGGGTTTTTACAACAGAGGCAGTACTGCCAATCCAGAAAGCAGGGGGTGGGAGTAGGTGTGGCCATTGACACACTACAGGCTTGTAAATCAGCAGTGAGATCCACCCCCTGCAACAAATTTTTCATCCCATTCTATTGCAAGCAGGCACAGCCTACATGAGAGCAACAGTGCTTGTCAGGAATGGACTCGCCAATGGTGGTGGGACTCACCTGCCTTGAGGGCTGCAGTACCAGGGCTGGCCAGCGAGTGCTCTCAGCAACCAGAAGCTCACTCCTGCAGTCAGCCATCACCTGAGGCTGATTGCAGGAGGTGTATTTAAGGAATGGCCAGACCTGCAGTCAGTGCCTTGGTGTTTGTTTCCCATGTGCCCTGTTTCCTGTATCCTGTCTCCTGCCTGCTTGACTCTCCTGCTTGACTCTGACTCTGATAGAACTCCGCCTGCACTGACCCGAACATTCTTCTGCCTGCTCCCGTTGTACCTTTCTGCCTGATTGTTCCTGACCCGGCCTGCCTGACCACTCCACCTCTCCAGCCCTGACTGCACCTGTACCTATTAGTTTAAGGTTTGTTTTGCACTGTGTTTGTTTATTTTGTGCAGCTCATAATAAATATTATTATTATTTAATACTTTCTGAAGCCTGCTGTTTCCCTGTGTCAGTCCACACATCTCTGGTCATACCTGGATCCCTGACAGTTTTGCTTTGAATTCAGGAGCAGTGCAGCATCATTGCCACTCCATCACAGAAAGCTGCAGAAGGTACATTTCACTGGCAGAATCTATAGGTATTTGTGGGAATTTGAAGAGGGACTAGTACAATACTCAAATGACCTTTCCTTTACAGTCTGCTGCCTCTGTAAATGTCTGTAAAATTGAATGCAATATGGCAATCTGGAGGTTTTCTGTACACAGTTGGTGTACAGAACGTTCACAAAAATGTAATTTCCTACTTGTGTTATTGGCTCACTGATTTTCCCAGAAGTTTTCACTAAGATATGTCAGGTTTTAGGTATCCTCTACAACAAAATGTTATTTTTGGTCAGATATACTTAAATGGTTAATAACTTCTAAAGGGATGCAGAACCTGCCACTTTGCTCATTAGAACACTGCTAATGAATCAGCTGATTAATAATGAAAAAGTCATTCCCATTCAAATTCACTCTGCAGACAGCAAACAGCTATGTCTTCAGAGCAGAAGGAATCTGCAACACAGTTTATTAAAATGTTTCCAAGTGCTTTGATCACCCATGTGAGATGTTTTTTTCTCAACAAAAGTGGAGTTACTCCACATATTTTGGTGGAAGGCCCTAGTCATACTCTAAATCATGGGTAATAAATTGATATTCAAGGAGGCCAGGTCACTAGAATGTTCTTCCAGCTGAGGTCCGAATCTCACTTTTCAAGTAAAAGAAAATAGAACCACCTTGCATAAGGTTTCCTCAGTAGAGTACCTCTTAGTTCAGATGCACCCTTCAGAGTACCTCCTTATATCAGGTGTCCACTTCAGAGTACCCCCTTATATTAGGTGTCCCCATCAGAGTGCTCCCCATATATTAAGTGTCCCCATCAGAGAACCCCCTTAAATCAGGTGTCCCTATAAGAGTGCCTCAATACATCAGGTGTCACCATACAAGAGGATTCCATGTCAGTGTGCCCTAGGGGCATCCCTAGGGTTGGTGTCACCCGGTGCGATAACACTTGGTGTCACCCCTCCAACGATCCCCGTAGGATGGATCGGATCTTCGGACTGAGCATAATGGATCAGAGTCCGATACATTATGCTCCCCAATCCGCAGATCCGATCCATCCTGTGGGGATCGTGGGCTTGCAACCTATATGGGGTTAACTGATCTCTCCACAAGCTCCACGAAAATGTAAGTTTTAAAGCAAGCCCACGATCCCCTCAAGATGGATCAGATCTGCGGATTGGGGAGCATATTGGATTGGACTCCGATCCATTATGCTCAATCCGTAGATCCGATCCATCCTGAGGAGATCATCGGCTTGCTTTAAAACTTACCTTTTCGTGGAGCGGGTCCGGTGTCACCCTGTGCGATAGGTGTCACCCGGAGCTGCGCGCAACCCCTGCACCTGCCTAGGGATGCCACTGGTGTGCCCTCATATCAGGTGTCCCCAACAGGGTGCCCCCTTACATCAGGTGTTCCCATCAGGGTGTGTCCATATATCAGATTCCCCCATCATAATGCTCCCATATATCAGCTGCCAAAATCACAGTGCCCCCATACATCAGGTGTCCCTCATTAGAGTGTCCCCATACATCAGAGTCCAACTATAGATCAATAGAGTCCATTGAAGCCAGGCGGGGGCAGGAGCTGGGAGGAGAAGCATGATGCAGGGGGTGGGGAAGACACATGACATCATTGGCTGCTATAATCCTAACAACCAATGACTGCAGCTTAGTGAGGATCCAGCATTGCAGAGTGGTTGGCTGATGGTCTGGACTGGGCTGTTAGAAGGTCTGGATCCAGACCGCGGTCTGCCATTTAGTGAAGGCTGCTCTAAATGCTCCAATGATACATTAATATATGCACTTAGTAGAAAATAGTAAATGCTACTTTTTTTCTTAATTCTTCTCCTTTGCTAATCTTGTTATCAGTAAACATATAAAATTAGTACCTGGTGTCGGTAAATTCAACCATCTCAGTGTCTAGATATATAATCCAAGTCCGGTTGTACTGAACGTGAACTGTAAAAGAAATGCATCTTTTTGGCACCATGCTGGTAAGGTTCATTGGCTTTGGGCGGATAACTAACAGTCACTGACACTGTGTTCCTGGTCATCCAGCAATAAAAAGAAATGAAAAGAAGGCATTTCAAAGGCTTATTAGCAGTGGGGTCAGGCAGATGAACCTCAGGTGCTTGTCAGACCACACTCGAGAAACATTTCATGCTGGACGAAAAGAGTGGCCTGGTACAATATGTTCATGGTTAGAAAAACCAAGTTGCGCAAAGATGTATTTGTATTTCAGCCATTTGATTTCATATTAAGGTAAGGAAAGCCAGCATTCCTTTTAGAATAGTGCTCCAAAATGAGGAGCTCCTAGGGGTTGATTTACTGAAGTTAAATAGGCTGTTCAGTTTCCTAGAGAAGTTGCACTTTACAGGGGAATTTTCTCCAGAGCTCAGTGAATGTGGTAACATTTCCCTTTTCAGTTTTTTGTTTGCACATGATTGGATGATGGAAGTCAACAGAGCTTTACCTTATTCACTAAGCTCTGGAGAAAATTCCACCGCAAAGTGAACAGTCTATTTGCTTTTAGTAAATCAACCCCGTAACATCCAATTGATGTTTCATGTGTATATAAACCCAAGAACAAAAATGTTCTGTTATTCAGCTTGTCAGTCCTTACATATGGTGGCTGAATTTGCTTTCTTTATTTCAGAGTTTGAAGTTCATCTATTAAAGGCAAATAGGCCGTTCACTTTGCAAAAGTCTTGTGTTGACTGTGAATTTTTCCTGGAGCTTGGTGAATGTAGTGAAATTTCACTATCCAATCATGTGTGGGGAAAATAAAAAAAAACAGCATTTTTTTCTTGAACATTAATGAAGGAAGTCAGCAGATCTTAACCTCGTTCATTAAGCTCTTGAGAAAATTATCCTGCAAAGTGCAACTTTCCTTGCAATGGGAGCAGTCAAATGAATGGGTTAAAAGTTGCACTGAATCAGAGGAATCGCACAGGAACACAGAGGGTGTTCCTGTGCAATTCCATTGTGAACCCGCACTAAAATAGTGCCATAGTTCACCCTAAAATGTATACCCGACCAAAACTTTTATTTCTGGATATTGTGGTGGGGAAATTCAGGTAGTTGTAAAGCCTCAAGGTTTTTTAACCTTCTTGCATTCTATACATGAAGGTAAAAAACCTTCTGTGTGTAGCTGCCCACCCCCCAATACTTACCAGATCCCCATCTCAATCCAGCGATGTTCATGAGAGCAGCGCCTTTCTGGGATCTCTCCCTCCCACTACTGTCAATCACAGCCAGTGAGTCAATGAGGCGGTTTGTGTGTGAATGGACACACAGAGCAGTGGCTCGGGAATGAGCCTGCTTAGGGGCTCCTTAGCAACCTGCTTGCTCTGGGAGCCCTTGGCAGGAGGGAGGGTAAAGGAGCACTGATGGGGGGAACATTTTAGCTCTGAGGAAGGAGGTTCGTCTCCCAAAACGCGTTAGCCTATCCCATATAGGTGTTTGAATCCATTGGACTGCCCTTACGGATTACCTGTTCTGTTTTTAACCTTTTTGGTTTGTGAGTATATTTCTACTATTTTTCAATAAATACGTGGTGTACCACATTAATGCACGATGGGAGTGCACCCTTGTTTGTTTTTGTTCAGCACTGATGGGGGACCTGAGAAGAGGAGGATCTGGGCTGCTCTGTGCAAAACCACTGCACAGAGCAGGTAAGTATAGACATGTTTTCCTTTAAAAATTGCCTTTACTATCACTTTAAAACCCTTAATTGGTTTTCACAGCTTATTGTCCTGATGACAAGGGTTTCAGTAGACAGGACCACCAAATCACCAACAGAGAAATTTAGAGGTTGTGCTAACTTCCCTTGCAATTGATTAGATATTCTTCACAAAGTGAATTTTCACTTTATTTTCACCTAATTCACTAAGATAAGATACGTGAGCATTGACTTTGAACATGAACATACTCTACACTACAAGGTGGCGAAGTAATTGATCTGCTGACTTAAGCACCAAGGCCCATCTGGCCAAGCGCCTAGGTTCCTCTGTCTAAACGGTGCTAATGCCATTAAACTTTACCATTCAAAGTGTTTTGTGTGGCTTTGCAGCAAAACTTCTGCTGATTGATAATTATCAAACCCTTTTTAGAATTCCGATTGTTGGAGTCAGATAAGGTTGATTCTGTCTCCAATTCACCTTCATGTTAAATCGTACAGTTGTCCGTGAAGGTCTGCCAAAGGGCTTTTGTTGTTTGATGAAATGTTTAGTCAACAATCCTCCCAGGGGAAAACTAAGCGGGAAAAGCATATGTGTTGAACCTGCCAAGGAATCAGACAAGTAATACTTCTGACACTGTTTTAGCCAGTCTCTGTTGATGAAGGGACCTGTATTTTCCTTCCAATTTTAAAGAGCTGGAAAGATCATGTATTGCACTTTGCTTGACTGTTTTCCAAATTTACAATTGAAAGAAAATCCAGAAGTCATATTATCAGATTTTAAGCCAAGATTCTTTGAAGTGCCACAATATTCTCCAATATATTTAAAATGCAGTAGAAAGAAATAAACTATATGAATTAAATTGTACAGGCACTTCTCCATCAGTCACCAATACAAAGAGGTAGTTTTCTACTTGCTACCAAATTAAAGAGGTGGTTCTTCATTGACTACCATCGCAAGAGGGCACTGCACTGACCACTGATGTAAAGGAACTCTAAACATTGCTGTTTCTCTACAACAGTGGATTGTAATGGTACACCCAGAGGTCAATCAGCTTTCCATAAAATCATATATTTTATTCACAAATATTTTAAAACATTGCATTAAAATTATACATAAAACAAAATGTACAACAGCTTTCATAAATGCGGAACAGGACACCCTGGTTGCCTTTAAAATAAGCTGACAGGGTATCCTTCCCATACAATCGTCAATGCCACTTTGTTATGACAGAACAATTGTTGTATGAAACACTAAACATAATAAAAAGAAAACACTCACACTGAGGGATATTATTTTTTTTCTATTATGTTTAGTGCATCATACAACAATTGTTCTATCCTGAAGAAGGGTTGGTGACAGAGAAACGCGTTGACAATTGTACAAGAAGGATGCCCTGTCAATTTCTTTAAGAGGCAACCAGAACATTGTGTGAACTTCTGATTATTGATACCTCTCAGATGTCCTGTCCCGAATTTATGACCGTTGAACATTTTCTTTTATGCATAATTTTAATTGCATATATCGGAACTGTGACCCTCACAGTTTTAAAATTCTTATGAATAAAATATATGATTTTATAGAAAGTTGATTGGCCTCATGTTGCTGTTAAAATCCAATATTTTAGAGCACGGGTGTCAAACTGTCGGCCCTCCAGCTGTTGCCAAACTACAAGTCCCATGAGGCATTGCAAGATTGACAGTTACAAACATGACACCCAAAGGCACACTCATGATGGGACTTGTAGTTTCGCAACAGCTGTAGGGCCGCCAGTTTGACACCCCTGTTGTAGAGCAAAAGCACTATTTTCTATTTCGAGTTGGGTTTAGAAAGTACAGATGTGATACAATGGGTGTATGTTTGGTAATGTCACTGATGTAAAGACGTATTTTTTTCACTGACCACCAATGGAAGGGGGCAATTCTCCATTGGTCTTTAAAGAAATAGTTCCCTTTTTAAAACAAAATAATAAATGCCCATTTTTTTGCAGGTAAAAAAATGTGCATTTACAATTTTTTTTTGTAACCTGGAAAGCATTGCACCAATGATCAGCAGATCGCTGGTGCTATGCTGGACTCCTGTAAACTGTCAGTGTATCTGCTTGCCCATATATCCCGTATGGGCAATCAGATACAGTCTGGCAAGAAGACTCAATGAACTACCACAGCACTCAACAGCACCGTGGTAGTTCTAGTGGTGAGATCTACAAATCGACAGCTGCAAAGGCTGTAGGGGCTTGTAGTTCATTTATTCACAGAACTCTGTGAATGAATGACACAGATCTGTGGGCAGAGCCCCACACGGCCGCACTGTTTTTAAAAACTGACAGCTAGTACGGGGAACTTCTCCTCATACTACTGTCCCAGGGAAGGGGGTGATTGAACAGTGGCTACAGCGGTGGGACCATGTTGCAAGTTCCACCATGAAAACGGGTGAAAAATATAACATGTTACCAAAGGTGAACTTATCCTTTAAAGGGTTCACCTGTACTTATCTTCCCAAAAAGTTCCCTATGCATTACAGTGTCCTTAATACCTTTGTACATTAAAATGTTGTGCTCCATTTTGCAAAAAAAAGCTTCGTTTTTCAGATGCTAATATGATTGTTCTCCCATCAGGATGTACACAGCAGCTGAGCTGTGAGGGAGAGTAGACTGCGCATGCGTGAATATTAAAAAAAGCTGGGAGCGCTCATTTGTGAGTTCCAGGGGCCAAACATCCAATATTGGGTACATTCTGCCATCTTCATAATGGATGAGGGAGGATAATAATATAAGCACCTGAAAAAGTAAGCATTTTATTGCAAAACACACAGTTATGCATAGAATATTTCAGTAAAGGTTAACAAATCCTATAACTGAAAACTGCAGTCAAAAAACCTAAATATGACACCTACCACTATAACACTTACATATGTAGCACCTTCTTGACCTCAGAGGCATGGTGGTACCCCCAGAGACAGGGTGGGCTCACATTTCACCACAGGGGTAGATTACTTAGACATAGTGGAACCAGGGGCGGACTGACCATTTGGAAACTCGGGCACTGCCCGAGGGCCCGGGGCCAGTAGGGAGCCCCATGAGATGCCCCTGGTACCTTTTTCATAGGCTTTTTTGAGTTTGGGCAAGGACACAGGGGCCCCATGATCCCCTATTGGAGGGCCCGGGGTCAGTAGTGGGCCCCATGAGATGCCCCTGGTACCTTTTTCATAGGCTTTTTTGAGTTTGGGCAAGGACACAGGGGCCCCATGATCCCCTATGGTCCTGGGGCTCCATGAGTTGTCAGTCCGCCCCTGAGTGGGACATGTAGAAAGATGGGTGCCAGTCACTTTTAGGTGAAAACACAATAAGGATTTTATTACTCAGCCCATAGGAGAAAAGGTTAGGCTTGCAGATGCTCAGAACTAAAAGCATAACGCCATCACATCACTTGTCACAGCACAGGAAAAAGGGACTTTAACCCTTTCGCTGCCAGAGCCAATTTTTTTTTTTTTTTTGCACACATGTTTAAAAAAATAATTTTAGGCCTGAAGATTACACAAAAGCCCCCAAAATGATATATTTTCTGAAAGCAGACACCCTACAGAATAAAATAGTGGTAGTTCCAATTTTTTATGTTACACAATATTATTGCAAAGGTCTAAGAAATGCTCAATTTCAGCAAAAATCACACTAAAGTGAATTTTAGGGCAAACAAATGCAATAAATTCTTGGTAAAATATAAAATATGAGGTTGTGCAGAATAAATAGATACCCAACATGCCAAACCTTAAATTTGTGTGCGCCTATGAAATTGCATCAAACTTCAGTATCCTATATTTCCTATAGACGATGCTTCAAAAGCCCCTATAGATCATCAGTTTAGCATTACAGAGGAGGTGCTGGAATTATTGCTGACACTCTGGCATGCCCAGCAATATGTAACGTTTATTACATTCAACATTTTCACTCGTAGGCACCCCAATGTGTGCGTTTACGTTTGTATGTGCTTATATGTGGGGGTGGGGGGGCTCACATTTTTTGGGTGGGAGGGGGTTGTTATATGCTTGGGTGTGACTGTATTTTTTACAGGAATTTTTTTTTTTTTACTTAAAGTGATACTAAACCCAGGACCCTGCATTCACTATATCTGCTCTCCCACAGTACAGAGAACATGAAAATGCAATTATGATAGTAAATATGAACTGCTAAATACCTTTTCTCATTCGCAGTTAGAGTGGTCTTGTGACTTCAGCAGAGCACTGGTTAAAGTTTGTAGAAGGAGTTTTATTTCTGCTCTAGGAGGATGTGAAACCCCTGACCTCTATCTGGACTTTGCTGATTGGCCCTGTGCTGATCACATGCACTCTCCAAAGAAAAAAAAAAACCTCTCTAGCAATACACACCAAACTGAGCATGTGCATGTGACTATGGATTCAGTCTGTATCAGGTGGTCATTTCAACAAGAGGAGGGGCAGAGAAGAAAGGATCAAACAACGTTTTTACACAATGAAGAGGATTAACCCTTTAGGTTCCACAGTGAGTATAACAAGCATTCTTTACTGCATATACAGGCTGATTTTACTGTTGTGGATTTAGTAACACTTTAACTTTTGTTTTTCATCATATAGGGGACACAAAATTCCCTATGTGATGATTTTTTGGTGGCAGGTTCTCTTTGTTAAGACATATCTCCTCTGGCACCACTCGATGTATTGCAATGCAGACCACATAGCAATGCATCTTTCCCCAGCTATTCTAGCAAGGAAAGTGACAGTTGCGACCTGGAACTGACGTCTTCTTCCAGGTCACACAAAGTAGAGGAGGGGAGCTAAAACTCATCTACTCTTGTCTTTCCCCTCCACCCGCCGGCATCCACCATGTCAATCCCCGGGCCCTCAGATGACCCAGCAGAGCCCTGGCTTGGCGTGGAGCAGGTGGAGAGGGAACCACCACTGGGAGCTGTGGAAGCAATCAGCGACAACAACAGAGCCTCCTGACTGTTTCCACCTGACAGGCAGATGTCTGCCTGTCAGTTTTATGCACAATCCCAGTGGCTGCAGCCACTGGTTTATGTATAAACTCCCCTGCTGTCAGGTCCATATGGTGTACGGACCTGGCAGCAAAACGGTAAAGTCAGATCTGATGCTTCTGTGGTTTAGCATCCTTCTGTGAACCATGTGATCAATACACAATTTATCTCCAGGACAGGCACCTATCTCCCACACCTGAGTTTCCAGCATACAAGCTCTGCAGACATCTCCAATGGGATCCTCCTCTGGGTCTCCATCCTGATCCAGGTCTTCTGCAGGAGAACCAGCCAGTGTTCATGGGACTCAATCCTGCCTCCAGTGAAGATCAGCAGTATCAGGTCCTAGCTCAAGTCCTCATCACTTTCCAGGCCTCTTCAGGCAGGCCTAAATAAGTTGCTCCATTATGGGCACCCTCCCCAAGCCGATGCCGGGAAGAAAATGAGCTTGCATCAGCCATCTCCAAATATTTATACCCTTTACCATAATGCACCACTGGCAAAGGAAACTACTAGTGGTGGGCTTGGAACAGATATGAATATTCATATTCCATACCTACTGCAAGATCTCTCACTTACACCAGTGACAATGCCATCTACGGACAGCCGGGCTGAACTTAAAGAAAGCCAAACAAACCACTAAATTTATAGACACTTTCGCTTAAGGCAGGGTGGCTAAGCAGGTCATATTCCTTCCTGCAAGCCTTCTTTTTTTTTGCTACCTCTGTTCCATTCAAGCAATTTCCTTCACTTTCTACCCTGTAAATACAATAGAAGATGAGAGCAAATCTCTCCAAAGTGAGGTAACTTTGAAGTTGAAAAATAAAAACATTTTGCTTTAGATGCACTTTAAATAACACATTTTAAAATGGAATCCATTGGATGCATAAGATCAGAAGGACTGACAGTGGTAAAGAAGAAGAGTCGGCTGACAGCTCACCTGTGATTTCCCTTTACAACTCTAGAGCTTCCTACTTAAAATTCCACTTTAAGTTTTGTGTGTAAAATAAGTTTCCGTCTATGATATGCAATCAGGTCATTCTTCTTATCCCCTTTAAAACCAGTCGTGGTATCTAGCTGGATTTGGCAATTATTAATTTAAGTACTGACAGTAAAATGATTTGAAGGAAATTGGTGTTTCAAATTTATGAACTTACTTTAATTCATTTAATTGCAATCACTGCTCAGATTTCGACAAGGAAATTGAATAAGTGAAAAAAAGTTTGTCACTTGTCAGACATACTTAAATATGCTAATTTTATATCTTTGGCTTGCTAGTCATTCTGCACATTTAATAGAAAATTATAAAATGGGAATTGCCAGGATAATATAACTGTATTGTCGTGGTTCTATCGAACATAACGTAACTTGTATCAG
This sequence comes from Staurois parvus, assembly GCF_062004578.1. NCBI lineage: Eukaryota > Metazoa > Chordata > Amphibia > Anura > Ranidae > Staurois > Staurois parvus. Next base: position 10,352,427 of record NW_028318294.1, on the reverse strand, counting down.
AAATGATGCATTCATTGCCTGCCATGCACTCAACTACATGGGGGAGAACTTTACAAAGTTTGAGACAAGAAGATAGTTAGGTCCTATTCTCTCTTGCAAATGGTACCGTTAACAATTAAATGCAGGAGACCCAGCAGTGGGTCCAGGTGATTAGCTGATTGCAGGAAGCCCAATTAAATGTAACAAGAGGCTGACGCAGCTAAATGTTTCAGTTTGCAAGTAATCTTTTATGGAACGATTCCCTGAAAATGATTGGCAAAGGATGCAGGTAGCCTACAATTAAATATGGGCAATCACAGCACAATTGGGCAGAGCTAGCGGTGATGTCGGCGGTGATGCCAGACCTGTTAGATTGCCAGCAAGTCAGTTCATTAGGTTCGAACGTTCGACCACAAACCGAACATGGGGGTGTTCAGCCCAACACTACTGGACAACTCACTGTATGATCTCACAGGGAGTTGTCCAGCATCTCAGGACAATCTTCCCTTGTGTCTTGTTTCTGGTAAACCTTGAACTCTTTGCTCCTTCCATGAACTTTCTGATTTAAGCCTTGTCTCTGCACTTCCTGTTTTCCAGATTATTGTGCTCTCTACAGCCAATATCTTGCTCTTGTCACTCCTGCTGTTGTCCTTATCTCTACTACCACTTGTTACCAACCTTTGGTTTGTTCTCGACTATGCTTCTGCTTTATCCCAACCTGTAACCATGTGTTACTGACCTTTGGCTTGTTTATTGACTATTTTTCTGCTTGATTATTAACTGCTATATCTTCTACTGGACCCTGGTTTGCTCACCTCATGGTGGGGTGGTCCTGAAGATCATGACTTGGTAGTAAAATGCAGGAAAACCCATCTCCACCATCAGGAGCTCTGGAGGACACCAGTTAGTGTTTAGACTCCACACCTTGGGTGAGCCTGCTTGTTAATCTATCCTGCTGGTCAGTGGGAGTTTCTCTATTGCTATAGCTACTGGTCTTTGAGCCTGACCCCTGACAATGATGGGAGCCCAGGGGATTGTGAAAATCCAGATGATTGTGGAATTTTAGGACCCTGTGCCCCCTCACTAGGTCATGTGGAAAAAAAAGGCTCTCCAATACATTAGGTCGGTTTTAATCAGGGATAATGAACTGAACTATATTAGAAACAAAGATTACAGGGTGATATTTACTACAGGAATTAAGAGACTGCAAATTATACAGTAGTGTAAAATTGGCCAGCAACCAGAAAATTAAAATGAGTAAAGATAGGCCCAAATTTACAAGAGAGAAATGGCACAAGCTGGGGTTTTACCACATAAACAAAATTAAGATATTGCAAGTTCATCTATGAGGATAGGAGGAGTGGAGAATGTGCGTACTATCATGTGGAAGGGTTTAGCAATACATTGTTCAAGAGTTTTTTCTAAAAATGGATGCATGCAACCAGGGTACTTGTCTGTTAATTCACCGGATTTATTTATATATATATATATATATATATATATATATATAAAAATAGATATATATATATATTTTATATGTTTTATTTAAATATATATATATTAAGATATAAATATATATATATATATATATATATATATATTTATATCTTAATATATATATAAATATATATATATATATATATATTTGTAATATATTTAAATAAAACATATAAAATATATATTTATATATATTTATTTATATATATATATATATATATATATATATATATATATATATAAATAAGTCCGGTGAATTAACAGACAAGTACCGCAACCAGAACTCCTCAGCTTAGAGCACCACAAATGGAGTGCAAACCCCAAAATACAACCCCTAAAACAAACACCCACATTTTTTATAGGGAGTCCTTGCAGCAAAAAAAAAATCTCCCAGGTGAGTCTGCACAAAATTTTCTGGAACTTTGATTCTTGAATCCGCAGGATTTACCTTGATCCCACGGTAGGGGCGAACCTCCAGATCATCCCGATTGTGCGTTTACCCTTTTTCCTGGAGTATAGCTACATGTTACTTGGAGCCCTTTTTTCTTGCACATGAACTTTGTGATCTTTTATATATTTCTCTCTAGGCATCAATGGCAATCTTCTTTTATTTAGCAGTCAACCATTTGGGATGCAGATACTGAAAGCAAAGCATTGTACTCTTTTGTATTTTCCGATGGCTGTCATAAATTAGCTGAAACCTGGTAACTGGATTGTATTAGCAGTAACAGATGACAGGGTGGCACTGAAAATAGTCTCATTTGCCACTCAGATGTTATGCTTGTCTGTTTGAATCAGGCCATCTTTGCTGATGTAACAGACTTTAGTATTTGTTGATGCGCTAAAGTGCAACACTTTGCATTTTTATCGCTGATTTTTATTTTTGTCTACGCTTTGATAGGTCTTCACATAAAATATGCATTCTTTTCATCAAATTATACTGTGGGATTATATTAAAATATTAAAACACTCTCAGCTCCGGATGTTATAAACATAACTTTAATGTTTATCATTTCGGCATACGGAAGAATTCATAGTTTTGATCTAAAAGTTCTGTGTGGAGGCCATAGCTAGTTTAATGGCCGGTAAAATTGGGCTAATTGCCATAAATATACAAAAATACGCTTGCAGCACATGTATAATTCAAACAAAAAAAAAAAAACAGTTTTAAAAAGTTGAAGTGGAGCTGTTTGGAACTGGATTAGTACAGACTTCTATTGACATTTCCCTTTGCTGATCTAAAAATGGTAGATGATGGGTTGGCTCTGCCTTTAAGGCCAGTTGCATAGAGACAAGTTTATCAATGATTTATTGATGATTATACTCAGGATTTTATTGATAGAAAGATCCCGAGGAAAATGTTCCATAAATACCTTGCATGACTGCACATAAAGCTGTGTATGTGCAGGGGCGGACTGACCATTTGGAAACTCAGGCACTGCCCGAGGGCCCAGGGTCAGTAGGGGCCCCATGAGATGCCCCTAGTACCTTTTTCATAGGATTTTTTTAGTTTGGGCAAGGACACAGGGGCCCCATGATCCCCAATTGCCCGGAGGCTCCATGAGTTGTCAGTCCGCCCCTGTGTATGTATATACATACTTTAAATTCTTCCTCATTGTTAGTGTTGCAATATACATGCATAAAAATGCTCATAGGCACCTAAACACTTGTACACTCATAAAGTTTTGCACGTATTTATAACATTTTCTGTTGGCATTTTTACTCAAGTGTGCAAGAGGCTTAATACTTTCTAAGTAGAGAAGGCCCCTTTCGCACGATGGATCCATTCAGGTCTACCTGTCAGTTTTTCAGGCGAACCTGACTGGACCCTCCATTAAACCCTATGGACCACCGCGTGTAAAGACTTTTACACCCACCTACCTTCAATCCGATCCGGTCAACTAAAAAAATGCAGAGGTATCTATGTCAGCTATGACACAGTGATCACATGCAGGTTGGACGCTTAACTAACAAAATAAGCCTTCTGCCCTCAGATAGCACTGCAGCATGACAGTAGTGCTGTTTATTTAATGCTGTAATTGTTAAACACAATTACAGCATTAAAAAGCAAATAAATAACATTTTTCACATTTTTGTGTGATTTTTTTTAAACAGTGTATCAAATGAATGCCTTGTATGCCCTTTAATAACCACCTCAATACTGGACACTTTTATCCCCTTCCTTCCTGGGCCAATTTTCAGCTTTCAGTGCTGTCACACTTTGAATGACAATTACTCAGTCATGCAACACTGTACCCACATGAAATTTTATTTATTTTTTGAGACCAATAGAGCTTCTTTTGTTGTATTTAATTACCACTGGGTTTTGTTATTTTTTGCGCAATAAATAAAAACAGACAACATTTTGAAAAAAAAATGTTTTCTTCATAAATTTGACCAACATTTATACTGCTACATTTCTTTGGTAAAAGTAACCCACATTAGTGCAATTTATTTGGTCTGTGCGAAAGTTATAGAGTTTACAAGCTATGATACCTATCATTGAAAATAGACCACACCTGATGTACTGACTGCCTATCTCATTTCTTGAGGCCTTAAAAATGCCAAGATAGTACAAATACCTCTCAAATTACCCCTTTTTGGAAAGTAGACAGTCCAAGGTATTTAGTAAGAGGCATGGTGAGTTTTTTTAAGTTGTATTTTTTCCTACAATTCCTTGGGAATTTAGGAAAAAAAATTTTTCCCCCAAAAATGTCATAATAATATTTTTTTTTCACACACGGCATAGGCATACTTGCAACTACACTCCAAAAAACATTCTGCTACTCCTCCCAAGTATGGTGACACCACATGTGTGAGACTTTTTCACAGCCTTGCCACATAGACCCAACATCCAAGGAGCACCTTCAGGCAGTATCCACTTTAAGACCAGGCCTTCTTCTGACACTTTTTGTTTACAAGTAAAAATTTGTAATTTTGCTAGAAAATTACTGAGAACCTCGCAGACAATGGTGGGTTTTGCAATTTTTTTATGTCACAGGTTATTTGTGCAGTGTTTTTTCAAATGCAATTTACACACTAATGCAAAAATACTCTTTAATGAATTTTAATGTACACAAACACAATATAATACCCAATTTTTGGTAAAATATAAAATATGGTGTTGTGCAGAGTAAATAGATACCAAAACATTTGATGCTTTAAAACTGTGCACGCTTGCGATGGTGCCAAACTTTGGTATTCAAAAATCTCTGTAGGTGATGCTTTATAAGCCTTTACAGGTTACCATTTTAGAGTTACAGAGGAGGTCTGGTGCTAGAATAATTGCTTTTGTTCTGATGTCCGCAGCAATACTTCACAGGTGTGCTGCAATCGTGTGTGTTTGCCTTTGCACACAAGCATGGGGGGACAGGGGAGCTTTATATTTTGTATTTATTTTATTTATTTATTTTTATTTTTACACTGTTTCTTTAAAAAAATTATCACTTTTATTGCTGTCACAAGGAACGTAGACATCACTTGGTGAGACCGATAGGCAGTGGCAGGTACTATTTATGGAAAGGTCTGAGGTCTATTAGAACCCAGATGTTTCCGCAGTCTTAAAAGCATCTGATCACACCAGCATTGGTACACTGTGACAGATGTTGATGGGACACTGGTGCACTGACAGATGTTTTTGTGCACTGGCGGACACCGACAGATGTTGACTATGGACACTCACAGATGTTGATGTTGCAACGGGACACTATTGCAGATGTTTTTGTGAACTGGTACACTGTGACAGATTTTGATGTGACACTGATACACTGTGACAGATGTTGATGGAATACTGGTACAGATGTTGATGGAACACTTGGACAAGGACTGATGGTGCTTGGTGTACTGTGGCTGCACTGACTGTGATCTGTGTGTAGCTGAACAGTAAACTCATCAGCTACACACAGATATGACAGGCTGCATCCTCCTCATCTCCCCTCCCCCTCCCAATGAGCTCTCATGGAGCTCAGCAGGAGAGCCACTACAGAGACACATGTCTCTGGTTACATTGTGTGATGGCTGTGCTTGGACACAACCATCACGTGATTGAGAGCGCCAATCATCGCGCCTATGTCCTGATCTTTGATTCCCAGGGGACACAGCCATCACAGAATTGCCCCACTGCACAGCCCGAGGCACAGGTTCCAACAGGATATACGGGTACATCCAGGCACAACAGTGAAGCTTCCACCCAGCCATTTATGTATAGTGGCTGGATAGGAAGCGGTTAAAATATAAAAATTATTTAGGTATGCATTTTAGTCATAAAGTCACTGTCAAGTTAACTGACAAATGCTGACGCTGCTAAATTTGGCCTGGCCATCAATAGCCTCTGGTTACAGTTAGGTTAGACAGACAGAATTAAAGAGGCATCTGGGAACTAAACACTTTCAGAAAAGACATTTCATACCAAAAATGCGTGGACACCAATATTGCCACTGGCAAAATATACTTATCGCTGTATCAAAAAAAGAAATACAAAATGAATGATGTGCAGTTACTTTTGCGGTAAATGTTTGAAAAATTCTATTTCGACTTACAATATACAAAATGTTTAGATACTTATAAATATGTATTTGTTTGAATATACCTTTTGTGGATATATTAGGGGAACTACCTGAAACTGAAACATTCAAGACAATTACTGCAATTTGTTTTTATTGTGGCTTAAAAGAAATACATATAAACTGTGGCAGCTCATAGTTCTGAAAAATATATGCAAGCCCAAAGCAAGTTGATATAGAATGATTTGCATGGCTCTTACAACTGTCCTAAAGTAAGAAATACTGTCGCGGTCAGGGTTCAGGCTTGGAGACCAGTAGATGTAACAGTAGAGAGGCTCCCACCAACCAGTTGGATAAGTGCAGCAGCAGGTCACCCTGACAGATGACACAGGCTGACCCAGCGTGCAAAGTCTAGCACAACCAATGTTCACTAGAGCTCCTGATTGTGGATAATGATTTTGCTATGTGTTTGTACCAGGTTTAGATCTTTGGGATCGCCCCACTAAGAGGTACGCAAACTGGGGTCCAGTAGCAAATATAGCAGGTTGGAATCAAGCAGAAGCTTAGCTATTTAACAAACCAAAGGTCAGTAACAAGCGGTTGCAGGTTGGGAACAAGCAGAAGTGTAGTTGAGGACAGGGGCGGACTGACAACTCATGGGGCCCCGGGCAATAGGGGATCATGGGGCCCCTGTGTCCTTGCCCAAACTCAAAAAAGCCTATGAAAAAGGTACCGGGGGCATCTCATGGGGCCCCCTACTGACCCCGGGCCCTCGGGCAGTGTCCGATTTTCCAAATGGTCAGTCCGCCCCTGGTTGAGGAACAAGCCAAAGGTCAGTAATGAGTGGTAGCGGAGATACGGACAGCAGCAGGAGTGACACAAGCAAAATATTGGCTGGAGAGAGTACAGTAATCTGGCAAACAGTGCAAAAGCATGGCTTAAATAAAAAATTTGTGGGAGGAGCAAAGGGTTCAAGGTTCAAGAGAAACAAGGTTTAAGGCACGCTCATTCAAGAAATAGTTGAGGGAGCTGTCCAACATCCCAGGTGGCTGAACAAGAAAATAAATTGCCAGACACAGCAAGGTTTTCAGATTATATATCTATAAATTAGCGAAGCGCTATAAATTATATATATATATACCATAGTGCCATTAATAACTCATAGTGCTCTGTGATAACAAGCTAATGAATTCCAAAAATATTATAATAGGTGACAAACAAATAAATAAGTGATTTAATATATCTTGTGTATCCAAAATAATTCATAAATCCAGCTATTAGGCTGATAACTGTGGATCACACAAATAAATCATCCGCGTAAATGTAAAAAAAACAAACAAGTCCATGCAGGTGTAACTTATGAAAAAAAGAGGGTGATCTTCACTTCTAGTGCACAAAATCCTCAAATGGCAGCAGTGCCTGCTCACCTCCCCACACTGACCCACACAGGGCCAAAGGGCTATTAATCTCCTCAATGACCGATCCTTATTGCAGATTGCTCATCCAGGGATCGCAGGATTTCCACTCCACCTCCACTCAATGGTTATATAGGACACAAAAAAAGAACCTCCCATAGTGCAATATTGTTTAATAAAACAAGTTTAAAACATAATGGTTACACTCACATTTCTCTCCTTGTCAAAAACGGCATTTCAGCTCATCCCATAGGTGTATAACAGGAAACAAGGGAAACCAATATGGCCGCTGCATCCGGACATGCGTCCCCACGTGACCGAAAATGATGTGGCCCAAAACCGGATATGGCATACCGACGCGTTGCGTCACGTGCGTCATGACTTCATCAGGGTTTTCAGATTCAGACCTGGGTTCTGACAAGTACACGCCTTGTTTTTTGGAAGTGAGAAATGCGTACTGAATGTAGTATGTAGATATACTTATTCCTAATACATTGCTTGAGTGTTCAAAGGGGACTGGTTTTATACAGAAGAGAATAAGACAGTCAGGCATGGCCACTGCAAAATATCAAAGCCAAGCTCCAGCCAAAAATTATGTTTTTTTTGTTTTGGATAGAACTGGAAGGAGTAAAAGCCTCTATCTGCTTTTGTAGCCTCCTGACTCCTTTGGCAAATGAAAGGGCATAATGGAAAAACTCTTCAATGGGGGCACAGAAAAAAAACCAAAAAATATTTTTTTGGTAGAGTTAGCTAAACTCCATGAATGTACTAGTAAACAAACCTTGCAGTGAGCCCCCCCTTGTTTGCAAGGGTTAAGTATTTGTTATGCCTAGGGGTACACAGAGAAAAAGAAAAAGCTAACCTTACTCCTGGTTTCGGCAAACTCCCTTGACCTATGCGACCAGGCTTCGCAGTTTCCTCTATAAGACATTTTGGGGTGTGGTCACATGCTCTCTCCCACCAGTACAATGCAGGGAATATAGGCCTGCATTGCACCTGATGATGTCAAGGCCCTGCCCACAGACTGGAGACAGGGATATGAGGAGAGGTCAGGAGGCGAGTAACAACAATGACTGTTCAGCTACTCCTGAACAAAACAAGCATTTAACCCTTGCAGTCCAGGGGGGGAGGAGGAACTACAAGGGTTGTTTTCCACATTCCTAAAGTTCAGCTTTAACAGTCCTGACAAAGTTTTTTAATGCTGCCTACTCCTTCCTGTCCCTGTGAAAACCACATTGTCCACTTGTTATTTAGGGGTCACAGACAGGGAAAATATCCCCAATCTGGCACAGACTGTAATAAAAACCTGATGGAAATGTAATTCTTCCCCACTCTATCCAAAAATTAATCAAATGGCAGACCACTGTGGGTCAGTCAAGGAGGAAGAGGACCCTTTAAAGAAATAGCATTTTTTAATTTGTTTGATAATTTGGATTTGGATAATGAATGGTTCCAAATTTCGTTCCATTCTTTCATTTGCATTAAATCAAAAAATTTAAAATGAATATAGATTGTTGCATTTGTCCATCCTAACTCTCAGTGTGGTGCCTGTTCTTGACATTAACCTCTTCTTGACCACACTATAGCCGAAAGACACGTACAGTGCTGTCTTCCAGTTCTGGGAGGGCATCCATTGATGTCCTCCTGAGAATTTGTTCCCTGCGTGCCCCCTAAGGTGCGTATCTGGGAGTGTCTGTGATCGCTTTGTCCCTTGGACACAGCACTTCACAGATCTCGGTAAATGGCCAATCACAACAGCCGTTTACACACAGTGTGAGAGACGAGTGTGAGATAAGGAGAGATATCTGTGACGAGTTTTCCTGCTGACAACCACCTTTATACAGTGCCAATCAGTGTCACGCAGTGCCCATCAGTGTCACACAGCACCCATCACTGCTGCTGATCAGTGCTGCCTCATCAGTGGACCCTTATCAACACCCATCAATGCCACCTAATCAGTGCACATCAGTGCAGCTGATCAGTCCAGCCTCATAAGTGCCTCTTATCAGTGCTGCCACTTCAGTGGAGTCTCATCGGCACCCATCAGTGCAGCTGATACGTCCTGCCTCATCAGTGCCCATTAGTGCCGCCTATCATTGCTGCCTCTTTAGTGGTGCCTCATCAACGCCCATCAGTGTAGCTGACCAGTGCCACCTCACCTGTGCAGCCCCATCTATGCTGCCTTATCAGTGCATATCAGTGCCCATAAGTGAAGCCTGATCGGGGTCCATCAGTGCAGCTGCATCAGGACCCATCTGCGCAACTGCATCAGCACCCATATGTGCAGTCGCAAACCATCACATCAGTGTAGCTGACCAGTGTCACCCCATTTGTGCAGCACCATCTGTGCAGCCTCATCAGTGCATATCAGTGCCCATAAGTGCAGCCTAATCATCACCCATCAGTGTAGCCTGATCAGTACCCATCTGTGCAGCCCCATCAGCCCCCATCTCTGCAGCTGCATCACTACCCATCACATCAGTGTAGCTGACCAGTGCCTCCCATCTGTGCAGTGTATTAGTGCACATCAGTGCAGCCTCAACACCCATCATTGCAGGCTCATCAGTGTTGCCCCATCTGTGCATACCAGTACGCATAAGTGCAGCTTCATAAGCATCCATCAGTGCAGCTTCATCAGCACCAAGCAATGCAGCTGCATCAGTACCAATCAGTGCAGCTGCATCAGCACCCATCAGTTCAGCTGCATCAGCACCCTGCTGTGCAGCCTTACCAGCACCCATCAGTGCAGCCTCATCATCACCAATCAATGCAGCTGCATCTGTCCCAATGCCCGCAACACAGCTGTGTATCACCACAGCCCACAGTCACCACTATGTCTAAAAAATGATTTACCACTGAGGAGGAATACCAAATTCTAAGTCTGACCAATGAGAGCAGATTTTGATCCTGATTAGTGCTAAGTAGTGGGACTGTAACGGAATCAAGAGAGGAGGAAAGTGTGCCCACCAAACAAAGGTGTTCTGACAAAGAGCAGGCTACCACCAGTAGTGCAGTGGCATCCACTAGTAGCACAGTGGCATCCACCAGGAACAGAGTACCTCTGCAAGAAAGGCCATGTCCACCCAAAAAGGTTAGGACCCATGCCAGTCTACCAGATGCCCTTGAAAACCCTCCATGGTTTATCACCTGAATCAGGAGCAGCTAATATTCCCCCTTTTTACCGCCAAGGCAGGAGTCCAGACTTACACAGAAAATGTTGCCCCCATTGATTTTTTAAATGTAGTTATCACTGATGAATTATTAAGTTAAATTGTGGATCAGTGTAACCTCTATCCTCAACAATTTATAGATGACAACCCAATTTACAGTTATGCCCATCTCTATGAATGAAAACCAGTAACAGTGGAGGAGTTCAAGATCTTTTTGGGCCTCATGCTTAATATGGGACTAACAAAAAAAAAATGAAGTCCACTCTTATTGGTCAACCCACCCCATGAACCACATGCCCATTTTACTCATCAGTTATGCAAAGAACACAATATCTGATGATCATGTGGTTCCTTCATTTTAGTGATTACACCCAATGCCCTCCCCGAGATGACCCAGCATATGATAAGCTGAATAAAATTATTTATTAATTAATTATTTTTTCAGAAAAATTTGCTCAATTATTTATCCCAGACAAAAACCACCTGTGTGGATGAATCACTGGTCCAATTTACTGGCAGTCTGAGCTTCAAGCTGTTCATCTCCAGCAAAAGGGCCTGATATGGGGTGAAACTATACAAGTTGTGCAGGGTACGTGCATGAATTCCTTGTGTATGAAGGAAAGGACACCCAGCTGCATCCCCCTTAATGTCCAGAATATACAGTATAGGAACCAGTGGGAAAATCATTTGGAACTTGTATTTCCCCTCTTCAATAAAGGTTACCATCAAACACTAGCTTGTGACACTGTGAGAGCTAGTAGGAAGGGCTTCCCTCAAAGGCTGGTAAACACAAGACTACAAAGAGGGGAATCAGTGTGTTTGCGGAATGAGGAAGTATTGGCTATGAAGTGGAGGGACAAAAGAGATGAGTATTTTCTTTCTTCAATTCACAATGAAACCTTTGTGCAAATCCACAGAAGGAATGGCCCAGTTCAGAAGCCCCAGTGTGTACATGGGTACAATATGTTCATGGGGAGAGATGATCTTAATGACCAGATGATTCAGCCCTTCATTTCAGAAGAAACCACCACTGGTACCAAAAAGGTTCAATGTATCTTTTCAACTTGGCTGTTTATTATTCATACGTGATTTACCCACTGAAAATTATTTTCCATTCCTAAATACCAGGAGAATATTGTCACTGCCCTTGTGTACCTGGAAGGCCCACCAGAAAGCATTGTCTCAGATGCAGTGAGCAAACTCCATGAACGCTTTTTTTCTGATAAAGTCCCTCCAAGAGAATCAGGTCAAAAACATAAAAAAAAGTGTCAAGTGTGCTCCAGAGGGGAGTTAGATGAGACACCATTTATTATTGTCCCCAGTGTCCTTCCTAACCAGGCCTCTGCATAGGTGAATGTTTCTGCCGGTATCATACTTGTCTGCAGTATTAGAGGATTCCCGCCTTTTCCCATTTGACCATTTGCCTTCACACTCATCATTCCACTGCTTGCTCCTGAACTGACCCTGGCCTGTTATTCAACCACAGCTCTGCCTGTCACCTAAACTGACCATAGATTTACCAGCTTGGAACGGTCCCTGGCCTGTTATTCAACCACAGCTCTGCCTGTCACCTAAACTGACCATAGATTTACCAGCTTGGAACGGTCCCTGGCCTGTTATTCAACCACAGCTCTGCCTGTCACCTAAACTGACCATAGATTTACCAGCTTGGAACGGTCCCTGGCATGTTGTTCAACCACGCCTCTGACTGCCACCTAAACTGACCATAACCTCTGCCTGCTCAGGAACTGACCCTGGCCTGTTTATTGACGATGCCTCTGCTTACCGCCTGAACTATCAACCATGATTTTGCCTTCCACCTGAACTGATCTTGGCCTATTAATTGACCACATATCTGCCTGCTGCCTGGACCAATGCTTTGGCTGTACTGTCAATATTTCTGACTGCTGCCTGTATTGATCATGGACAGTATTCCTGCCTGCTGCTTTGACCAATGCTCTCCTCTGTGGACAGCTGCACTACTAAACTACAGGTAATTTTTTGTTTAACTTTTGCTCAGCTGAATGTGACTGGTGCTCCTGGCCTTCAAAAATGTGATGGCCAAGTTATGGAAAAGTCTCACACATGTGGCATCCCCATACTCAGGAGGAGTAGCAGAATGTATTTTGGAGCATAATTCTTGGTATGTACATCCTGTGTGTTAGAAATATCTTATAAATTGACAACTTTGTGTGAAACAAAATGTTTTCTTCTTCTTTCAACACTTTCCAAAAACTCATTATGCCTCATAGAATATACGCTGGAGTGTTTGCTTTCCAAAATGTGTTCATTTTGTGGGTGTTTCCACCATCTTGGTGCTACAGGCCTTCAAAACTATGATAGGTAGTAAGGAAATTAGATGTGTAATTTATGCCCCTTTTATGCCCTAGAACGCCTGAAGGTGCTACTTGAATGTTGGGTCTCTGTATGTGGCCAGGGTGCGGAAAAGTCTCACAAATGTGGTATCCCCATACTCAGGAGGAGTAGCAGAACGTGCTTTGGAGCATAATTGTTTGTATGTACATCCTGTGTGTGTTCCAAATATCTTTTAAATTGACAACTTTGTGTAAAAAAATATGTTTTCATTTTGTTTCCACATTTTCCAAAAACTTGTGGAAAAAAATGACTTGTTCGAAAGACTTGTTATGCCTCACAAAATATATGTTGCAGTGTTTGCTTTCCCAAATGTGGTCATTTTTATGGGTGTTTCCACCATACTGGTGTTCTGGGCCTTCAAAACTGTGATAAGTAGTAAGGAAATTAGATGTGTAATTTATGCCCCTTTTATGCCCCTAGAACGCCTGAAGGTGCCACTTGAATGTTGGATCTCTGTATGCGGCCAGGCTGCGGAAAAGTCTCACACATGTGGTATCCCCATACTCAGGAGGAGTAGCAGAATGTATTTTGGAGCATAATTCTTGCTATGTACATCCTGTGTATTAGAAATATCATATAAATTGAAACTTATAGGAAAAAATAACATGTTCAAAAGACTCATTATGCCTCATAGAATATACATTAGAGTGTTTTTTTTCCAGAATGGGGTAATTTTGTGGATGTTTCCATTGTCCTCATGCTCCAGGGCCTTCAAAACTGTGATAGGTAGTCAGGAAACTAGATGTGTAATTTATGCCCCTAGAATGACAGATGGTGCTACTTGGATGTTGGGCTCCTCTATGTGGCTAGTCTGGGCAAAAGTCTCACAAATGTAGTATCACTACACTAAGGAGGAGTAGCAGAATGTGTTTTGGAGTGCAATTGCAAGTATGCCAATGCCGAGTGTGAGAAATACCTTGTTAATTCGACAATTTTGTGTGAAAAAAAGAAAAAAATACTATTATTTCTTTGTTTTCCAAACAATTGAGGCAAAAAATGACAACTTCAAAAAACTCATCATGCCTCCTACTAAATCTCTTGGTCTCTATACTTGACAAAAAGGAGTCATTTGGGAGCTATTTGTATTTCCTGGCATGTTAGGGCCTCAAGAAATGAGATTGGCCATCAGTACATCAGGTGCAGGGGCGGACTAACCATTTGGAAACTCGGGCACTGCCCGAGGGCCCAGGGTCGGTATGGGGCAGCATGAGATGCCCCTGGTACCTTTTTCATAGGCTTTTTTGACTTTGGGCAAGGACATAGGGGCCCCATGATCCCCTATTGCCCAGGGGCCCGATGATTTGTCAGTCCGCCCCTGATCAGGTGTGATCAGGTATGATCAATTTTCAATGACTGGTACCTTAACTTGTAGACTTTATAAGTGCACGGTTATACCGGTACGATTTCAGGTGAGATTTGTGAATTTAAATTGCACACGAAATCGCATCTAATGAATGTGAATGTCAGTGTCTGCAGAGCGATTTCTAAAGTAGTTCAACGTTTACTTTTTTTGCAGTTTTTTTGCAATTTCACATACATGAAATGTGATGAAAATTGCACTACAAATTGCAAGAAATCATTGAAAATCTTCACAATTAGCAATATTCTTCAGAAATCACAATGCAATTGCACACAAATTGCATGATTTTAAATTGCGGCGGTGTGACTGGTGACTAACGTCATACAGACTAAATAATACACACTTATTTGTGTTATTTTTACCAAAGGAATGTAGCAGTATAAATGTTGGCCTACATTTATGAAGAAAAATGACTTATTTGCAAAATTGTATAATAGAAACTAAGAGAAATGTGGGTTTTTTTTCAATTTTTTTGTAATTTTTTTGCTTCTATCTCCAAACATTAAAAAAACCCAGTGGTGATTAAATACCACCAAAAGAAAGCTATATTTGTGTGAAAAAAATGAAAAAAAAAATTGTTTGGGTACAATGACTGAGTAATTATTATTCGAAGTGTGGGAGCACTGAAAGCTGAAAATTGGCCTGGGCAGGAAGGGGATAAAAGTGCCCGGTATTGAAGTGGTTAAATAGAAAAAAAAAGTTTTTGCTTCACTGCACATCCACAGTAAAAATCACTTTTATGACATCGCTTTAATGCCATTATTTATTCAAATAATTATTTATGCAAACAAGCATAAATCATTTTAGTGAGCGCTACCCTTTACATAAAATTACATTAGCTTACTTCAAGCTAATGAGCTGTCATTCCAAAGTAATATTGCTTTCAGCTTATGTAAATAATCACAGCCGAGACAGGTGTAAAAGATAATTCCGTTATAGGGGAAAAATAATAAAAATGATCTCTCCCCGAAAAAATAACGACCAATCCATATTCACTTTATTTGCCCTAATTTCATAGAACCTACTAAATCTAGGCCAGAGACAGTGCTTAATAGCCCCCTAAGGCTGCAAGAATAAATGTAAATAGAATTTATTGAGCATAGGATAAAAATGACAGTCGCATGCAAAATGTTATCACACTTGTTACAGCTGACATTCTTGTGTCACCAGTTGGGGTTGCACAGATCTTAAAGAGAACTGACTATAAATATTGTAAATGTTTTTGATGTGGACTGATATCCCTTACATAATCAGCATATAGACCCTTATTTAACCCAGACTTGAAGATTTAAAATGTCATCTCATTTTTCAAATTTGGCTGAATTTAATTTCCAGGGATGGGGCTGCTCTTTCTTGGAGACCAAATTAAAGGGAAACTCCATGGGCACTAGGGGAGGTCATTTTATTTTTTTATCATGTTTTATTTTATTTTTTTAAATAATTTTATCAAAGCCTTATTCACAAACTTTGTAATACTAGGTGCACCCATAATAATTTCATGAGGAAGTTCAAGAGAGATCTGTTTAATTTTAGACTCTCTTTCTAACCGAGAGTCCAAAGTTTGTTCTGGATGAAAAGCATCAGAGAGATGCATGATGTGTTCCTGGACAGGGCTTGAATTGGCACATTCTTCATTTTTCTTCTTCTTTGGGCACTGTCACAATCAGGGGTCAGGCTTGGAGACCAGTAGCTATAACTGTAGATATATTGCCAACGACTAGCTGGATAAGTAGAACAGCAAGTCACTCTAACGGATGATGCAGGCTCAACTGAGATGCGGGGTCTAAGCATTAACCGGTATTCACCAGAACCGGTATGGGTTTTCCTGCATGTTAGAACCAGGTTGTGGTCCTCAGGATTGCCCCACCAGAAGCTGAGCAAGACAGGATCCAGTAGCAGATATAGCAGGTAAGTATCAAGTAGAAGCATTGTCAGTAAACAAACCAAAGGTCGGTAACAAGTGCTTGCAGGTTAGGATCAAACAGAAGCATAGTTGAAGAACAAGCCAAAGGTCAGTAACGAGTGATAATGGAGATAAGGACACCTGCAGGTACATAAAGTAACAAGATGTCACAATAATCTGGAAAAAAGGAAATACAAAGGCACGGCTTAAAGAAAATGTAAACCCAACATTTCATATTTTTGATATGTGCCTGTTGTACCATGTACGTCTATGAAAAAAGTATCTATCTTGTTCTCTTCATATTGCTTCCTTTGTCCACAATCCCTGGTTTTCCTGCCAGTCCCTCTGCTTTCCTATTAAAAACTGACCACACTAAGAAGCAGGAGAACACACCATTGTCAGTTCTAACTATGCTGAGAACTCAGTCTGCTCTCCTCCAATGATCAGACTTGTCCTGACACCCCCAGCCTTTCACTAGGAATATTAGTATGTTGCTGTTTCTCCTTCCCTAGCTCTTATGCAGCTGAGAACAGAGGAAATGTGATCACTTATAAAAAAGGGAAAACAAGTATTTATAATGTTTTTTTAAATCTTTACACAAATGTTTTGCCTTTCATTTATATTTTAAATGGGTTGTTTCACAAGGTGAGGGTTTACAATCACTTTAAATAGGATGTTTATGGGAGGAGCAAGGAGTTCAAGGTTCACCAGAAAAAAGGTACAAGGCAGGATTATCTGATAACTGATCAGAGTGGGTGCTATCCAGCATCCCAGGCAGCTCAGCATGAAGAGCTACTGTCAGGTACAGCATAGATTGTGGGTTCAAATCCCAGTCCTGACAGGCATGGTACAAGTGATGCAGATTTACGCAGGGGGAGACCAAGCACTGCATTATGCATCTGTCCCTCAACTTAAAAATACTTTTTCACTTTTGTAGACATTTTGAATCTTGGTGTTTTAGGAACAACATGCTAGCTACCTCTCTACTATCACCAAACACTCCCTCACCCAACATCTCCCCACACTCCTAGGCAGCCCCTACAAACTGCATTTCTAACCAAACTCTCCTTTTGCACCTTGTCTGCAAATCCCCTTCTATCAGCACCCATAGCTTCCTTTCTATCCCAACCCTCCTCCTACAATTTCAGCCAGTGATACCTTCCCTCTATCACTAAACCCATCCTCCTGCAATGTCACTAGCCCTACCCCCACTATCCCATAACCCTCTACCTCCAGCAATCACAGTCAGCTTCCCCCTTATCATCCCACACCTTCCTGCACTCTTCAGCAGCCCACCACTGCACTCTCAACCTCCCCAGACCCACTTTTCTTACAATCCATCAATCTTGCATCCCACTTTCTCACAGCATCCAACCTGTCAAGCTTCTACTTCATTTAGAGTCCACCACACCCGTAGCCCCCCTGTTCTCATCACCTACTGCACCTGTAACCTTTTTTCTTTCACCAATCACCGTGTTGCACCTACATTTTCTCAGCACTTACCACACCTGCAACTATATTTCCCTTAATGCTTACTGCACCTGCAGCCCCTTTTTTTCCAGCATCCACCATGCCTGCACCCTCCTATTTCTCAGCACCTTCTACAACTGCATTTATCTTCTCTAACTGCCAACCATCTGCACACCCCCTTCCCTCAACATCATCTGCATCTCCTTTCTATCACCTCATGCCTGCACCTGCCTTTTCAAAGCACCCTACATGCTAGAACCTACCTTTTATCACCACTATCCACACCCTCCTGCAGCCCCTTTCTCACCAAGCATGTGCATGCCTCCCTCCACCTTCACTCCATGCCCCCCTTCAGTTACCCTATCTCTGCTGGAAGCACATCACCCAACCATGCTCACACCACCATGCTCTGAAACAAATATACTATATACTGAAGACGGGGAGCTGCATGGTGCAATTAAATAGTTGTATCAAGCAGTCTAGTGGGCTCCAGTCACCACCTAGAATATAGACAATATCAAACAAGGACTGGGAGCAAAATGCAATTGTAGGAATTATTTAATCTATGAATCTGCTCACATAACAAAGTGAATATGAAATAATGACAATTTTGGGCATCCCCATCCTTCCTCAAGTTAAACATTTCGAGAGCTAGGACGCACCTGAAGGACTCTCAGCAGGCTTTTATGTGTTTTGCACTGAGGAGAAGCTTCTGTCTAGCCAATCTGCCATAAAGCCCAGATCGGTGGAGGGCTGCAGTAATGGTTTCCCTTCTGGAATTTTGTCCCAACTTCACACAGGAACTCCAGAGCTTAGTCAGCGTGACTATTGGATTCTTGGTTACTTCTCTCACTAAGCTCCTTTTCCCCCGAATGCTCAATTTGGCTGGGTGACCAGCTCTTGGAAGAGTCCTGGTTGTGCCAAACTTCTTCAGTTTGGGAATTATGGAGGCCACTGTGCTCTTGGGAACATTCAGCGCAGCAAAAATGTTTTTGAAGCCTTCCTTAGATCTGTGCCTTGCAATAAGCCTGTCTCTGAGCTCTGCAGGCAGTTCCTTTGACCTCATGGCTTTTGCTCTGATGCAGAATGCATTGTCAGCTGTGAGACCTTTTACAGAGAGGCATGTGCCTTTCCACATCATGCCCAATCAATTTAATTTACCACAGGTGGATTCCAATTAAGGTGTAGAAACATCTCAGCAATGATCAAGAGAAACAGGAGTCACCTGAGCTAAATTTCAAGTGTTATTGCAAAGGGTCTAAGTACTTATGCCAATGCGATATTTCCGTTTTGTTTTTTTTCATTTTAATAAATTCAGGAGACATTGCTAAAAGTCTGTTTTCTCTTTGGCATTATAAGGTACTGACTGTAAATTAATGAGAAAAAAAATGAATTTTAAACAACTGTAGTTTCATCATCAGTAGCATAACAACACTGGAAAAAGGGGGGTCTGAATACTTTATGAATGCACTATATATATATATATATATATATATATATACTCATCATATACAGTATTGTAAAATAGGCAAAGGTTATCAAAATCTGTAAAATTGAAAAAGGGCTGCTTTTAAGGTGAAATAAAACAATACAGAGGTGTATTTTGTCCATGATCGATACATACCTCAGGAAAAAAATCTATTATTGCTTGTTGGGAAACAAAGAGCCCATCCTGCATTTTTTACTGTAAAATAATATCCAAGCTCATATTATAGCAAATATAACAAATTGATTTATATAAAAAAATAGAAATGAACGAGGGGTCCAGATTTTCCTCTAGTGTAGTTTTGTATTTATTACCTTTTGTTGTGCAACATCACAGAATCCACTGACATAGCAGGCAGCTGTAATTGGGTTTCTGCTTAAAGGCAACAATAAACATGGAACCAGGAACGTAAAGTGTACTGCAGTGTCGGGTGACCTTGGGAAGCAGTGCCTGAGGCACCTTGCTGTGGTAACTGATATCATTAACTGTGACTGTGATGCCTGGGCTTTTGGAGTAATCAGACATTGCAGGAATGTTTCACAGGGGGCACCTTATGGAGGTCAATCTTTCATGCACTCATTATGATGCCCTACGTGTTTGATTATATGAGAACAAGTAAAATCTACCTTGAGGCATATCAAGAACTCCAGCTGGAGGTATTAGAATTCTTGACAGAGTAAAGTAGTGTATTAAAGGCTTTGCCACCAAGGATCCTCTTTAAAATGGGATTCCGAGCCCACTCTCTGCATAGCATGTTTCATCCGAGACATCAAATAGCTCGCAGGATTCCTATCAGTCTTACAGTAAGATGACTATTTTCTTTAAGAAGAATTTTAACTTGGGAAAAGTTTTTTCTTTTTTTCTAGTCTCTCTTTGACGCAAGAAGAAGTAATTCACTTTGAACAACTTGCTTGCCATTTTTTTTAATAAGGCAGAACCCCAGCCAAAAATAGCACGGTAAAAATGAATAGACCCTTAAAGCAGTATTAAAGGATAAGTTCGTCTTTGAGGAAAAATGCATACATATTTTTGCAGAAAAAAAATATGCATTTATTATTTTTTTTCCCAAGGAGCCAGCAAAGCATTGCCACCGCAATCAGTGGACCGTGGGTGCAATGTCAGGCTCCTGCAGACAAGCCCTACAGCTTTCAGCCCATACCTCTGTATGAACTGTCAGTTTGAAAGCCGCAGGGCTTGTGAATGAGCAAGAGCACTCATTAGCCTCCTCGCAGTTCATTGAGAACTACAAGGCTTCTGCTGCAGTGGCAGATGGGACTTGTAGTTCATTCATTTACAGATTGCTGTGAATGAATGCCGCGCTGTTTTTGAAAAGTACCCGTGGATGTGAGGAGGTACTGCTGGGGGGAGGGACCCCCTCCATCCCTCCCACCCATTATCGTGGGAGGGGATTGTGGGGGGTGCGAGCTGGACTGCTGGTGCATGTTACACCCTAAATATGAGTGTAATATGCTCCAAAAGGTAAATTTTGCCTTAAAACAAGAAAAAAAAATACATTGCAGTTTACCAATTTGTAGATTCAATGGTTTTCTTTTCTTTTCTTTGTATTCACCTGGTAATCTGGTCTGTAAGTGTCATTTTTCAACTTCCTTAACGTACCAAGCTGTCCAAATAAAATTTTTAGTTAGAAGGTTGAGACAAACTCTTTACCACTGACAGGAGTGCTTACAATGATCAGCTTTTATTCATGTATGTAAAACCTTTAATTCAAAAGGAAGATAAAATCTATTGTTCTAACTGCTTAAAAATTATTAGCTGGAGTTGGCCTTTATTTTGTTAATTGCATCCACCTAAATCTGCTAGTACATCTAATTCTACCCTCTCTTCAGATTGACAATGCTGCCCTCCAAAGGCATCTCCACTGCTCCACCAATGGAGTGGAGACACCCTAAGACAGGAAGTATGTTACTGGCTTGATCACCAGTTGAAAAAATAAGAAAAAAAGCTTAAGAAAGAAAATGAATGCAGTCACTGAATTTATAGATCAGTAATTTGCAATATGTTAAATTTGGTTTGAGGATTAATAGTTCTTTAAAAAAATAACAAAACCAGCTTTTGATGCAGTCCACAGATTTCATATGTAGTACTTTTTTTCTGCTGCTAGATGTCCTCAGTCTGACGGCCAGCATTATTCAACCCACGTTCTCTGAGCCCAGGTTGTCCTGGACCCACCACAGCCTGTGACTGGACAGTTAATGGGGAAGAAGCACACTGCTTAGCAAATCCCTCTGTCACTCTGCTATCTCCTCCTTTCAGCATGCATCTTGTCAGACTCAGCACATGAACTGATTGGCTCCTTGTACCAGTTTTTCCCTCTCCCACTCCAGCCTTACT
The DNA here is from genome assembly GCF_062004578.1 of Staurois parvus. Taxonomy (NCBI): domain Eukaryota; kingdom Metazoa; phylum Chordata; class Amphibia; order Anura; family Ranidae; genus Staurois; species Staurois parvus. Next base: position 10,330,917 of record NW_028318294.1, on the reverse strand, counting down.
GTACAGGGACTGGCTGATACCATAACAAATTGAGCATTTAAAAAATACATTTGAAAAATAACTGTACTTTAAGACAAAGTGTAATTTTCATTTTTGCCCATTTCCCCATTAACTAACCTAACCCACCCTCTGCCTCCTTAGATGGATACTTACCTCGATCTGAAAGTTGTTGGCTCTGGTGTATGTGTACATACACTCCACAAGTCTTACTGTCATTACAGCCCCATATGGGGTTCTATAGGGCTGTCTCCCTTCTCCAGCATCAGGGTACAGCCCAATAGAAGTCTAAGGAGCTGTAACGTGCAGGCATGAGGTTAGGTCAAGGGAATGGGGCAAAAAGGATGTCCTTCAAAGTTCCATTTGAAGGGGGGGGGGGGGGAGACTATGCTGAGGTGTGTAAAATAGAACTGATACTCAAACTATGCCATGTTGTGGGTGGGGCCTAAATCACCTGTGCTGTGCACTAAAGGTACTCATCTATGCCTGGGACCAGTCAGGAACTGTGTAAAAGTCTAACATTAAGGTAGGCTCCCGACTCAGAGATGACCAAACACTGCATGTAGTGATGTAGCCAAGTTTCTCTCTAAGGCATCGTCCCATAGCTCTACACACAGTGACATAGATGTGCTCCACCAGTTAGCGTACCTCCACTACCTCACTCCCAGTAATGGAATGGAACTCCACTGGATACATAGTGTGGATCCCATACATTTCCCTAATTCATTCTTCCTTTTCCATACCATGCAGTCAGGTTGAGGTTCTCCGAAAAGCTGGACTGCTCCCAGTTACTATGGGAGATGGCTAGCAAGGGAGGGAGCCTAATTATCGACCCCGTCACCTTCCCCAGGTACCACACCTCAACTAGCTGCTTAATGCCAATATAATGTGAACGTGGTTGACCTTGGTAATGGTCTTGTTCTTTCTTAACCCTTTCACTGCCAGGTCCATATGGCGTACGGACCTACAGCACTGCTTCCAGCAGGCCAGCTCTGTATGCCATATGGACCTACATTCCTCTTCTGCTATAAGCTCATGGTCACTTCAGTGACCATGAGCTTACAGCAGAAATGTTCAGCAGACTCTGCTGAACAGAACAATAGCTCTGATTAGTGGCTACAATTCTGCTGCTTAGAGCTGTTCACCTAAAATGACCCATCCCTCGTGCCAATACCAGTGCCGCTGCCTCTCTATCTGTCACCCGTTGCTTCCTTCCCTCCTGCACTTCCCTGGCTGATCTCCATTCTCCCCCCCACTGTCCCCTGCTTTAACACCAATTCCCCCCACAATTCTCACCTCCCAGCACCAGCCCAAACCTTGTCAGCACGGATCTCCACAGATCCAATGCAATTGCAAGTTTCCTTCCACTGCCACTACCGCTGACAATTGTACTGTAATTTAGTTTTCATGTGTGCCCCCCCTGCTGGAACCCCCCCATCAGTGCCCCCCCTCACTCACTGATCTCCGATGCCCCCTCCCCCCCAGGCAGCTCTTCTAGCTGGCTTTCCCTCCACCTCTCCCGCCAACTGCAGCTGCTGCCCCGGACACCGGAGATCTGTCAGAATGACAGCTCACGATCAGGATGGAGAGCAGGGATCTGGTAAACATGTGTTTACCAGACCCTTTTCTTTGCTGAATGAACACAGTGATCAGTAATGATCACTGTTCATTCATCCCTGGCACATAGTGAACTGTGTTTATTATGTGTCAGTTTGTGAATGAATAGGATGGAGTCTCTCGCCACTGCGTGCATTGCATATATGGTTTGAGGGGGTCTTTTACAAACTCTGAAAGCTATAAGGGAGAATTGAAAAAACAATGGAACATTTGCAAAAATGGTCCGGCCAGGGCCTGGCAGCAAAAGGGTTAAAGTGCATCTTATTTGTCACTGTAGTACCATGTACTGCATATCCCTCTAGTGTTTAACAGGCCCAGGTCCTTTGTATACACCAGTCCCATTATGCACCCCTTTGAATAACTTCAGACCAGGCTTTAGGACGAGTTTAACCGTCCTTACGAAACTCAAAAGTGCAAAGTGGTAACATGCATAGGGTAAACATTTTTCTGCTGAAACCCTAACTAATAATTGGCTGAGGCATACCTTTATGATATGGAGTATAGTATTTGCAGCAGCACACAGTTGTCCAGAATAGCGGACTCCCACCAGGGGCTCTCGGGCTCCACCCTTCCCCCTATTTTATTACGGGTGGGCCAGCTGGACCTCAAAGAGCCCCCAAAACTGGAATCCAGATGTTAACTCTACCCAACCCAGCTTGGGCAGGTACCTGACTAACCTAATTTTTTAACCTGCTTATATGTTTAATGTGCACTTATTCTTTAATGATGTTTTAATGACTGTGTCTTTCATATCTGCCTAAAGTTTAGCTACAATAATGCATGATTAAATTGCTGTTGCAGATGTCTTCTTGGCTTGTCACTTAACAATCAAAACATATTTATTTCCAATGACACGTTTTTAACTTAATTGAAGACTGATTAAGTGATTAAATGATCCTGTCCAAAAAAAAAAAGGAGAATGATTAGAGATTTAAAACATTCAGTATGTTATATATGTCTCTTTCGTAAACGTTGTATGCTTAAATATTTTCATATAGCTGTTCAAGATTTTATCATATTATCATTAAATGTAATTATCTGACTGCAATGAAATATTTAAAGGCATGCTAAATTTTATGCCTGACTTAAAAATAGGCTCTGGATGATTTTCCTAATGGACTAAGTGTAATACAGACCTAAAAGTACACCTCCATTTGAGAAATACATACCTCGGAACTGTCCCAACTTTTGCAAGACTGTCCTGGGATTTAAACTAAATCCCAACCAGGGGCGGACTGACCATTTGGAAACGCGGGCACTGCCCGAGGGCCAGGGGTCAGTAGGGGGCCCCATGAGATGCCCCTGGTACCTTTTTCATAGGCTTTTTTGAGTTTGGGCAAGGACACAGGGGCCCCATGGTCCCCTATTGCCCAGGGGCCCCATGAGTTGTCAGTCCGCCCCTGATCCCAACAGACCCACCCCATCTACCAGCTCCAGGTGCAGGAATGCTCATACCCACACCTAGTGCAAATAAACACTGAGGGAACGGTTGCCTGGTTTATGGGGACACCACACTCTAGGAAGGTAGTGGATAGTCTTACATGGTATCCATCCCATGACAGACGTGTGCAGTTGCCAAAAGAGATTCCCTCGCTGCCTGTGGACATTAAGAGTATGGTGGGCATGGACAAAAAAAAAGTAAGGGACTCATGCACTGCAGAACCTAGAAGTGATGTTTTACACATTGCTTCCAGTTTCCTACTAGGTAGAGGAGAACTGTGAATGGACTTTTGCTGGTCTTCCTTCCCTCTACCCAGTGGCACCCACCATGACAGTCTCAGGTCTTCGAATAGGAGTACAGGAAACATGACAGAGGTGTGTACAGCTGCCTGATTTCTTCCACACAAACCAGGAACGTTCATATCCCCTCCATGTTTCCTGTGTTCTGCGCCCCTATCAGCGGACCTACAACTGGCATGGCTGATGCCACCAGGAAGATGGGAGGCAGACCACTGAACATTAATTCACTGATCTCCCCCAACTAGAAAAACATGGAAGCAAAATGTAAAACATCACTTCTGGGTTCTGTGGTCACTTTCCCTATCTGCCGTGGTAGAGAAAGAAGCTAATGGAGCACGATATACACTCCAATAGCTTAAATGAAGGTCAGGAGAAACATTAGGTATCTAAAATACCCTTGATGTTTCATTAAAGAGGAACTGTCACAAAAAAGTATCACATGGGTGATTTTTTGCCTCCTATGTGATTAAAAGTAAAATGTATTGAGAAAATGTGTAAAAAAAATAAATATATACCCCAGCACCACCCCCAGTCCACCCCAACCCACAGATACTTGCACATATGAACATAAGCACACTCATTGGGAGTGCCTATGCACAAAAATGTCAATAGTGCTACACATGGACACACGCTGAAGAGAGAGCTGGAGTGAGAGCAATAATTCTAGGGCTGTTATTTATTCTACAGTCTAAACTGATGACTTGTAGGGGTTTTAAAGCATTTTATGCAGTTTTAGGCTTTTAATGGGTAATATATTGCATATGTATTTTTCAGTGAAATCTTGGGATTGGTAAACAGCTGCACTAATAGCACTGTAACATAAAAAAATTGGAACTACTTTAACTACTGGCTGCTGCCGACGTATGACACACTGTACATAGGTGACAGTGGAAGGGTTAACTCCAATATTGAGTTTTTTATACACACCCATTTTCATAAATATGCAAGCCACATTTTTTTTAACTACCCCTTTTTTTCATGTTCCAAAATTGGGATGTATGGAATTATAAAGACTGCTGATGTCTCTTCTGAGATTGTTGTTCCATGGCTGTCATGCTGATTCTTTCTCTTCAATGCTATTTGAGTCACTGACCTCAAAAGGAATTGTGACACTTTTCTGACACCTTTAATATGCTCATTCTGAGTCTTTCACTGAAAAAAAATATTATCACTCAGTACAGCCAGGACACAAAAATTTTAGAATGAGTCTAGCAGCGGCTGAACCAATGCTTCACTCATGACAGGGTCACTTTAATCAGGAACTACATGTATCATTTGCCTGTACAGTGTTGAAATGTGTGTAAATCATACAACTGGCAGCCTCCATACTTCTCCCATGACAGGTTTAGTTTATAGAACATTTGTAATAAAGGAGTAAATCGTTGTTCTGTGAAGGAGAAGGGAAGGAGAGGTAGACACTGTACTTTTGGCTCTTTGGTTTTGGTTTGGTTGGTTGAACGTGTCATGTTTAAAGGACACATTTAGATGTATTGTGTAGCAATTAGCCCCTAAAAAGCCACTGATGCTTGGGGCCCCTTATTCTGGATGACAACAACCTTTCTGGCAATGCCACATCATTTGATACACCGAGGATAAATATGGAGGATTTTTCAGATGGACCTGATCAGATGATCCACCCCTATGGACTGGCGGGTGTAAACAGACATGTATTCGTTTACAGCCGCCTACCACCAGTTTGCTAAAAAAACAGAAGGAGGTCTGTCCCCCTCCATCTTGGCAGTTCGGATCAGAGGGCAGTCAAGTGTAAACAGACAATGGAGTCCATTTACTCCCTGCCACTCATAGAGCAGAATATGAAATATCTGTGTCTTCCATCCACCCTGCCCTGCAGATCTCAACAGAGTCTGCCCTGAGTAAAGGGGGCCTTATTTGAGAAATGTTCTCAACAAGGCAACAACACAGAACAGCAATATAAATAAACAACAACAGATAATATGTTTAGATAACACCAGAAAATAACAAGAGGAACAAGTGGACCAAGGGAGGTCTTAACTAAAAGGAAGATTCAAGTCCTTCAGTCAAACCCCTGCCACTGACTAATGTAGTTTAATTGTTAGAGCCAAAAGTTCCTGCTTTTAAGGCTTAGGTTTAAAAGAGATCCCACAGTACTGGGTGTAAGTACGTGGTATCCTTTTTTGTTTTTTAATATTTTTTTATTTTTATTTTTGGAGGATTTTCTTTTATAGATTTTTTTTACCATAATTTGGGGTATCATGATTTGATTAATTTACAATTCTGATGTATTATACAACTGAGATATTTATTATCTTTGCTTTTCTTTTCATCCATGAGGACATGGTGGTATTTGACCTTTTCATGGGATTGCCAAAGCTTCTAATATGTTTGCTCTCTAATAATATGGCAGACATGTAAATCATAGGTTCTGGTTCTAGCCCTGAGTGGGAGATGTTCATGGTCTACATAAAAATGCTGGTCTGCTGATGATAGAGGTCCCTTTGAAAATGTTCCATTGGATGAAATGCGTAGGGATGAAACTTGTAGCACTGACGTTGCACTGCTGTACTTGGATGCCAAGCAGCAGCTTTCTATGTGAGTGGAATCTTTTTTTTTTGTCTTTGATTGTTAGCTTATGATGATTGGATCAATAAAGTACTGCACTATGGTTTTATCATATTCGTTTGTGGGTTGAGTTTTTTCTGTTCCAGTGTGGTTTTTGGCTGGCTGTTTTCTCTTACCTGGAGGTCATCTCACATCCTGGGTCTGTGCTATCAGAGGAGGTGTAAGCAAGTTGTGATTATCTAATTGCTCTGGTTTGGGCTGTATATTATACAGATACATTTTCTGGTGAGTTTGCTATTCACTTGAGGGTGGGTTTTGGAACAAGTTGCTTCATCATCTGGACACGGTGGTGATTCATAGATTATATCACAGATTATATTACAGGCCTTTTATGTGTTTAGATTTGTATGTGTTCAAAGCTTAACGTTATATTTTTTTATAATAATTGGCACTACACATTTATTTATGTAAGGTAAGGTAACACTTTCTCTTTGAGACTTGCCCAAGAAAGTTGTGGCCAGCAGCCTTTCACCACCAAGCAGTCTGTGATTACACCTCCTTACGTTTGTCCGGGAGTCAATGATGTCAGTAGCAACTCAGGACCCAGAAACAATGATCTCTAATAGAACTGGTGATAACATTACCTGCTAGGGACATGGCAGTGTTGATCCCTCACAGCTGTGACCTCTATGTAAATGTGGCAGCAGAGTTTCTCTCTCTCTCTCTCTCTCTCTCTCTCTCTCTCTCTCTCTCTCTTTCTCCGACACCACAGTGAACAATACAGCAGCAGCAGCTCTTCAAGAAGCCCACTCTGATGGTCACCTCTCACTTTCCTCCTGAGACTGCCCTGAGCCAGAGATTTTGAGCCATGTAGTTCCACACAGCTCTTCAGCACTAAGTCCAATCTCTCTGGGGACTACCTTACCCACAAGTCTTTGCTTCCCCCAGCAGTCCTCAGGCAAATGCTATGTCTCCCCAAGCTGCCCTGCAGCCAATCACAGTATTCTCTGTATCCTGGATGATGGGTGGGCTCTCCTCCAGCAGTAAGGCTTACTGTCACAGTGCATGTGCCCTCCCTCTGGCCATGAAGCCATTCCACAAACTTTACTTTTGTCTGGGGAGAGAGGAATAATAACTGCAATGTGAGGGCAGTGGTGACAGCCCAGTTCCGGTGGATTTAGTCAAGGGAATGCCATGGGTCAGGGCTATATATGCAAGTGCATAAAAGTTAATTTTTTTGTAGTGTTAAGCAGCCAGTCATGCGTCAATGTACATTTCCTTTGTGTGTTGACATTTGTTTTGGCATTGATACGTGTAGGGTGCATAAGGTTAACAGCCATTGCCTTGTTAATGCCTTTTGCCAAAGCATTCAAATGCTTGTTTAATGCATTTTGCTGCATAGCCATTGACTTCTAAAGGCCTCCCAATGTGCTAAAACACAGAAAAAATCAGATGTAATATTTTTTAAAATGTGTTGCACTGCGTCGTTGAAATGGGTACAGACATTATCTTTATTATAGGCACCCATGACACGTTGGAACGCATGTACAAATAGACCCTAATTGGTACATTCCAATCAAATCTGAAAATCAGACCATGAGATGTACACAAGGAGCTTACTGAAACTTCTCAGTATTCAGATTTGTATCTGGAGATTGCTGCACTGTACCAGTACATCCCACTACATTTTGGCTATAATCTGGTGATCTTGGGACACGCCTGCTGCTGACACTGGAACTCAGTTCTTATTGTCTGTCATACACAGAAAACCTGGGGTAAAAGCAATGAAGTTTCTCACTACCACCAATCAAATTCAGACCTCCCTTGAAAGTTTAAATGGGATTGGTGATTTTGGGTCCAGCTGCCGTGCTGCATTCTTAACAAAAGTGGTTGGCTGCTCAGCACAGGTGCCATTCATGAATTAAGAGCATGACACCACCGCCCAACCTTTCCACCTCCATCAGAGAACTCTTTCCATTCTTTCAAAATGTAAAGCATTCCCTGAATGGTCCCATGCAGAGCAGCCACCCTCCTGTGTTTAGAAAGTGACAGGGCAGTCGCTTGGGGTGGGACCCAGAAACAAATAGAAATTGCTGCAGTAGTAAGTTCTTCTTCAGTAATTTCCAGTTTCTAGGGGCATCAGCCAAGTATGGTGTATACATAATTACATTGGTCCAACCTGGTCCAATGTGTATAAAATATCCATACCTGGTATTACTCTTTAAAGCCCAACTCCATTCAAAACATTTTTTGGTTTGAATAGAGCGGGATAGGTCAATGATGTCACCAGAATCCCTGTCTCCTTGTTACAAGCAGCTGAGATACAGACATTTCCACAGCCACAGCTCACAGGGACAGCAGCCTACAGCCATATGACAGGTTCTTGCAAGTTCAGGCTGAACTCAGTTTTGGATTGAATCTTAACTCATCCTTAGACATTAACATGTCTAGTATCTTAGCTCTAGACATTTTTTCCTGATTTTTGTCTACTGTTACTTATGTATTTTATAACAGTCATATGATAATTTCCATTTTGTGAATCTATCAAAACTGCCTTGTGTCTAGAGTCTTTATTATTGCTGTCATCTTTATTGGAATTTGACTGGATATCATACTAGTGAAGGGCACACATAGGCTGGGGGAGTAGAAGCTGAAAGGGTAAGTGCCAGTAAGGAGCAGTATGCTTAAAACCAATGACTAAAAAAGTAGGCATACTGGGCTCCATTTAAAAAGCAGAAGAAAAGCCTTACCACAGCCATAACACTGTTTAAAACAGCTGATCTCCTCTATAAATTGTCCCCACTATCATTCTACTCCACTACCAGTTTGGTTCTAGGTATATGGAGCCAGAGTAAGTCAACTGTCAGTACACATTACACCAGTACTTCTCAACCTTTAGAGGAAGCCTTGAAATAATTTCCAGATGCTAACCCTGGCTAAAACAAATTAATTGGGAATCAGTGGAAATAAATCCAACTTTATAGTGGTGGTTAGAAATCCCCCTATTTCAAACAACTAAAAAGATCATTGGTGTCATGCAACTGACTCTGCCAAATGGACTTGGACCCAGAACTGTGCAGACACCAACAAATGGGAGGTCAGTCAGCCACAGTTTAAGGAACCCCTAGCAACCTCTGGAACAACCATTCTCAACCAGGGTTTTGTGGATCCCTAGGCATCCTCCTAGGGGTTCCTTGGGTTGGGGCTAACTGTCCTCCCATCTGAAGTTGCTTACATAGTTTCAGATGGTATGACTGGAAGGGTGTCATTCTGGCCATCCCTGTCAGTGTAACACTCTTTAGACTTGCCACCACCAAAGTAAGGAGCATTTTCTCAATGATCCCCAATGGAGTCTGGACTAATCTTACTAGGGGTTCCCTGAGATCTGAAAATTATTTAAAGGGTTCCTTTGGGTTAAAAGGTTTGAGAAAGACTGCTCTGGAGGAACCCTGTGGTTCCACAGAATCCTGGCTGAGAATGGTTGCGTTATACTTCTCAAATAAAAGTAACAGCAACTCTTACATCCCAACCACATTCCACTGGCAGGTAAGATGACAGTCTGAAAAATGTGATTATATACAGGTATGTTTTACTGAGAGTCAGCAATTGAGTGGGTGGCCATGCATGGCCCTTATCGCCCAAGGCTGCAGCTTATGTTGGCTTTGCAGAGACCTGAAGCAAGGAGCTTTGCTCAAAACATGACAATCTACTCAGAGATGTCAACCTGAACAGTTTATAAGGTGATAAGGATGTGGCATATTCTGCAGTGAAATTCTAGACATAGGAACTCAGGGCTCTAATAAATGAGAGGAATCAAGGAAGATTTGTCCATCATGCAATGTGAAAGGTGTAAGAAATAGAGTCCTTGGATTTTAGGGCGAGTTGACATGGCTGTCTACTTGACTTGTATTTCAGTGCTAGTACTATGAACATCTCAACTGAGGCACTTAATCATATCTATTCGTACCACTAGCGGTAGTTTTAGCATACATCTCTGAAGCCCATGCAGAATTCATAAAAGTCATAAGCAACACAAAGCCTATAACGAGCAAAGAAATGTATGTGCCCAGATGCAGCACTTTGCGTATTATATTATTTATGTTGAGTACCATGTAATAGTATATTGTGCAGCGCTACTTTTGCAAATCCATTTTACAGCATGCCTGCAAAGATAAATGTATTCAGCGCTCCCCATTATCATCTCGCAGGGCTCTGTGTAATGTTTTCTGGAGCAGCTTTCTTTATTATACTGCTAGCATTTTTCAGATGTATGTTGCCCGCACTAATTGTCTCTGTGCTGACAGCACACTGTTGTATCTGCTTCTCTGCAAATACCTGGAAAGTCGATGCACTTACATTAATTGATGTCTCGGGAACATAATCTCCAGTAATACGTTGCTCACACGCTGTGAGCTTTTGCATATTAGACCAATTTCATAATTCTGTGTTTCTAATATATTGTTTTAATTGTTGCCCATGTAGCTAACTGTCGTGCATTTTTCATTACTAAACATGTTCTGTGAGCAATTCTATCTGACAGAGGCAATTTTAAGACCTTTAATCTGACTTTCCACTAGATTTTTTTTTAATTATGTTTATTGTTTTAAAAGAAGAAAATTGTTTCAACACATATAATACACAAGAAAAACTATAGTTCCATTCTAAAAGGAAATACTAAATTTTCTGCTCTCACCCTAAACCCCCTCAACCAGGGGCGGACTGACCATTTGGAAACTCGGGCACTGCCCGAGGGCCTGGGGTCAGTAGGGGGCCCCATGAGGTGCCCCTGGTACCTTTTTCATAGGCTTTTTTGAGTTTGGGCAAGGACACAGGGGCCCCATGATCCCCTATTGCCCGGGGGGCCCCATGAGTTGTCAGTCCGCCCTTGCCCTCAACCCAAGCTGCTGTATAAATATTTGAATGGTATTAAAGTTGATTCTGTTCACACTTGTGCGATGCAGGAATGCGTTCAAAACTGCGCGTGTTCCCATAGCACATAAATACGCACACCTTTTTTTGGATGCACGCAGTGGTGCCATTAATTGTAATGATGCATTTAACACACCTTGCTAAAGCACATGAGAAATCGCATGGCAAAAAAATTGTAACACAGTACCATGCATTTGTTGTGGGGGTGTTTAAAAAAAAGGGTCACACACTGCAATTTAAATGTGGTAGGCAGTCTATTAAGTTGAATGGACTTCCCACTATAACACAGCAGTAATGTGCGTAAAAATGAAACAAAACAAAACAAAATGAAAATGAACCTAGGTTGGCATAGCAATAAAACATATAGGAAAAAAAATGTCTCTGTTTCACATTTTTGAATAATAAAATAACTCCCACGCTACCTCTTTAGTCACATATTTGTGTAAATAAATGAATTAAATTGCTATAGTTGCTGCAAGCATCTCCTTGCGTTTCCACAAAAAGCTGATAACAATAGTATTAATAAGAGATGCTGTGTTACTATAACATATATTGCAAACCAAAATATCAAACAATGACATGCATAGATATATGCACAATCAAACCTCGTGATTTTTAGGTTCCAGGGAACACCTGAGGAAGTCACATGATATTGGGATGACGCACGTAGGGTGGAGACAGAGCGTAGGAACAGGAAGTAAATGGATTTGCTATGGGAGTTTTAAATGTATTGATTCTACTGTAGTGCACCAGATTTGTGCACAAATCAATGTGAGTTTTATATCTTTGTTTTAATAAATGATTATAAGATTTTAAAGCACCATGAAGTCATTTTTATGTCTTTGAGCCACCATACATACTGTCTCCATGGAGGAACCCAAGCATAGAGGGGGTGTGGAGCCACAAATCCTTTTAGGAGAAAGAGTGCTGGTAGACCTGATCAACTCATTAGGTCCACATTTGAAGGTGAAGGCAATTATGAATGTTGGTGGAAAGCACTAAAGATGTGGATTAATGGGTGTGAAACACTTATGTACAGAGGATATGGTTTTATTGGATTATTGAACTTTATAATTTAGACTATATATTTGATGGAGGTGGTAACATATGTATATTTTTTCTTATGGTAATTTTGGCACTAAAGGTGGAATAATAATATATTGGATGTTCATGTTATCACATAGTAGTTGATATGGCGAAAAGAATGAGTTTAATTGTGCATACAGTATTTCTATGCATGTCATTGTTTGGTATTTTGGTTTGCTCTTTATTTTACAGTAGGGCAGCATCCCATATTAATACTATTGCTTTCTCATTTTTGATGTTTTAAACATTTGAATATATAAAATATATTTACATAAGGGAATTAGGGATAGTATTTTCTTTGCCTTGCATGGTTTATTGTAAATATGACCTGTAATGTTTAAGTTGTGCAAAAAAAAGACAAGCAGAGGACAAATGACTAGTCACAGGTATTGCCTATAGGCTCCCTGTAGCTGATCTTTCCCCAGTACTGACTTTTTATGTCTTGTTCTGCACTGGTCTATGAGTAAAGGTGGTCATCATGGTAGAGGTAGGTCTTTGCTTCCTTATGTCAGAGTTGCCCCCTGAGGACTGGTAATCTGATGACTTACAGTCATCCGAGTTTATGTCATTGTCCTCCTGGTTTGGTGCCACTGTTAGGGACACATCATGGGAGAAGGAACAGAATTGATGGGTATTTGCAGCAACCATGGTAGACAATCAAGTGGCGGGGAATCAGAAAGGAGTTGTGATTATTTATGGGTCACAGAGTGGGCTAGTCAGTGACCCTTTAAATTGCCCTCAATGACCAAAGCAACATATTTTTTTTAATGTAACTTGATGAATGAAGTGGGTTTGTGGCGTAATGCTAGCACTGGAGTCCTTGGTTTGAATCCTGGACACTCTCTGCATTGAGGTTGTGTGTTTTCTTTGTGTTTACATAGGGTTAATATGGTTTCCTCCTACACTCCAAGGACATGCTTGAAGGTTAATAAGCTACAGTATAACTTCCTTTCAAATCAATATAGACTAAATTTCGATTGGATTTGATCAAACTGAGTTGATCAGCCAAGGTGGAATAATAATGATCACTTTGCATCAATGAGCAGAATTGAGATACTTCAGTCATGAATACAATCTTATTTCAGTTGAATAGATTATGAGATTATATGGTAGAAACAGAGATGAAACCAATAATTTATGAAAAGTTACAATCGTATCCTAGCTGCCAATTGAAATCTACTTCACCATGTGTGGCATAGCAATTAAATGGGATCTTCACTATAGATTGATTGATTCTTCCTCTCAGAGGAGATCCATCAGAAACAACATTCATCATTTATCAAAGTGTATATGGTCATCTTTAGGCTGTAAACTTTTTGATGGTGGGGAGTGATGTAAATGTAGACTGTAAACATCTTGAGGGTGCATGTTAATGGAAAGTGCTGCATAAAAAGACGACTATATAAATATTATATATATAATGTATTAAATAGATAAAAATCTCCTTATTATGCTCAGGCCTATTTTTAACATAATAGCCCTCATGGGTCAGTTGTGATATCTTTCTCCTCATTGTGTTCCTATGTTTTGTCCACCTTTGATACATTTGCAGTTAAAGTGTTTTTAAAGCCTGAAGGTTTTTTTTACCTTAATACATTCATATTGCATCCCACCCTAGCCCCCCTATAACTTACCAGAGCTCGATCTCCATTCAGCAATGTGCATGAGAGCAGAGGCTCTCTCTGCTGTTTCTTTCCTCATAGGCTCAGACACAGCAGTGGGAGCCATTGGCTCCCATTGCTGTCAATCATAGCCAGTGAGGAGGGAGCAGAGGGCGATGCTGGGCCGAGCTGTGCTCTGTGTATCTTATGGACACACAGAGCTAGCTCAGGAGTGAGCCTGCTTAAGTCAAACTGGCTTGCTATGGGGTCACTTGGCAAGGGTGAGAAGACAGGATCACCAATGGGGGACCCAAGAAGAGGAGGATCAGGGCTGCTCGGTGCAAAACCACTGCACAGAGCAGATAAGTATAAACATAATAATATATAAATAGTGTAGCACAACCCTCAATTCAATAACTATATACCATAATTTCATCCAAAAACAATCTTGAATAAATAAATAAAGCAATCATAGTATTAATAAGTAAAAAAAAAACAGTCCAAAGTCCCCACTTGTTACTGCCCACAACAAAAGAACAGTGTGCTCTAATAAATTATTATTATTAATCCTATACAGGATTTATATAGCGCCAACATTTTGCGCAGTGTTTTACAACATAAGGGCAGACAGTACAGTTAAAATATCAATTCAATACAGGAGGAATAAGAGGGCCTTGCTCATTAGAGCTTACAATCTAAAAAAGGAGGGTCAATTGATGCAAAAGATAATAACTGTGGGGGATGAACTGATGAAGAAAGTGGAAATACAGTTGTTAGGTGGAGGTAGAATAGGCTTCTCTGAAGAGAACAGTTTTCAGGGATCACCTATAAGTGGACAGAGTAGGAGATAGCAGGACAAATTGGGGTAGGGAGTCCCAGAGGATGGGAGTGACCTGAGGTGAGCATGGGAGGAGGTGACAAGGAAACCAGAGAGTAGGAGGTCTTGGGATAATGAAGAGAACAGTTTGGTTGGTATTTTGAGACTAGGTTAGGGTTGTAACTGGGGGCCACATTATGGAGGGCTTTATAAGTTATTGTTAGTTTTTTTAATGTAATTTGTGGTGAGTGGCAGACAATGGAGGGATTGGCAGAGAGGAGTGGCAGACACTGAACAGTTGGTAAGTTGGATGAGGCTGGCAGTAGCATTCACAATAGATTGAAGAGGGGATAGGCTATGTAAAGGTAATCCAATGTGGAGGGGAGTTGTCGAGGTATGAGATGACCAGGGAGTGGACTAGGAGCTTTATGATGTCATTGGTTTGGAAGGGGTGTATTTTGAAGATGTTGTGGAGGTTGAGGCAGCAAGCTTTGGAAAGTAATTGAATTAATCTTTAATTTCAACTTCACTCGGGCACCCGTGCTCTCCGCATGGTAATTCAATCTGCTCACCTTCCTATTTGACCTCTTGGCTTCTATGAGGTCAAATAAAGCATAAATCAATCTTTGCCACAATCAGCCACAGGGAAGTGTGTGTCCCAGGGGCAGACTGACCATTCGAGCACTCGGGCGCAGCCCGAGGGCCTGGGGTCAGTACGGGGCCCCATGAGATGCCCCTGGTACCTTTTTATTGGCTTTTTCATAGTTTTTTTTCGGTGTGAATGAGGACACAGGGTCCCCATGATCCCCTATTGCCCGGGGGCCACATGAGTTTCCAGTCCACCCCTGGTGTGTCCCCTTTAAGATCCTTGCACCAATCTTTAGATGGCTCCCATTCAACACATCAAGGTGAATGACTCAGTGTTAAAATCATAAAAAAGAAAGGGCTAATAGTGCGCACCATTTTTATTTAAAAACCAACATGTAAAAACTCACAATGCTTACAACGTTAGCAGCACAACCGAGTGCTATCATGAATGCTTTCACATAAATCCCCAGCTTATAGAATGTACTGGTCTCACCACACAGCAGCCCCGGTCTCTGAGTGTGATGATGTCATCGTTGTTTGACCCAGTCCACCTGTACATGTTACGTCCCAAGGTTGGACTTCTTCAGCAGCAAAAGTATATTGGTACAGTAAGTATAAACCTGTTTGTTTGTTTTTTAAAGGATCTTTACGACCACTTTAATTTCAGAATGAGAATTTGATGGATAGCGCTGTTTGATGTGTACCAAGATGGAACTCTGGTGAATTCAGGGACACATGCTGACAGTAAATGAGGAAATGAACATGTATGTGTCTACGTGTATGGTGTGTCAGGGACTGCATAAGAATATGCCAACAGTGTGACAGTGACTGCACAAGGAAACCAGATGGTGTGATAATTACCTTATGACAAAGCTACATGGGAGTTCATTGGCTTTGATTCATTAAAGCATCAATAGCACCTTGGTATGTTAAAAAACATTATAATAGATGTAAACTCCTAATAGCATTGGTTGCTAAACACTATGTATCATTAGCAGGTGCTAATGATACATAGGCTTCATAGATCCCGGGCTTCTGGTGGCCTTCAACAAACACATGTTAACTCCTTGTTAACTCCTTCGTGTGGGGCTTCTCTATCATGTGATGGCTGCTATGATTGGTTCTCAGAGGAGTCATATGATTAGGATCCTTCCCACTGGCACCCAATCTTAAGCATTGATAGCTTTGTTAGAGTGCTGGGAGTGTGTAATGAGAGTGCCCTCAGCACATGACCGCAGGCCACCATAGATGCATATGTGCGGTGACTGGGTGTTAAACCCTGTCCCACTGTTGGCAGTATGCATGGTATGTGGTTACAAAGAGGTTAACCCCCCTAGCGATATGATTATTTCAGATTTTTGGTGCTGAAAGCTGTACCATTATTTTGCATGGAAATATGTAGTTTTTTTATTGTAGGCTGTAATTTTTAGGAATAACTCACTGAAATCTGTCCGAACAAGAGTCTATTAAACATCCCGGGCATGATAAAATTTGAAAAATGAAATAATAATATAATAATAATACATTTAATTCAATAATATAATCAAACCAAAAACACTGAAATTTGAAATATAGCGCCAAGTTCACACATTGCTGAGCAAAGTCGCAAAATCGTTTTCAGTGTCTGATGACGAATTTCCCCACGAATCATTATCACTCAATTCTGCAAGTGGTTCTCATTTACTATCGCTGTTCTGTAGCTGATCTAAACCCGCTTTTGACCTAAAGGGACACTTTTTGGATGCCATGGACTTTTCTCAGTTTCCAGGCAGAAAGAACAGACAAAATGCAGGCAGGGCACAGGACAAAGCAGTAGGGACAAAATGTATGTGAAATGGGTTGAAACAGCAATGTTTTACTATGTAAAATTTGTTTGGAAAAAAATGACATTTTTTAAAATTTTCAAATTTCCCGCCGCTGGCGGCGCTTGTACGTCCCGACGTCACAGGGACCGGAACACAGAAGCCGGATGTCGGCATCGGCCGGAGGAGATGGCCAGGGACGCTGCAGGGGACACATCGCGGGAGCGCAGGACAAGGTAAGCTCTGCAGGGACTCCCTATGCAGCGCCGCATGGTAAGCCCGAGTGTAGCTCGGGGTTACCGCTTTTGGTACTGACATTTTACCCCGAGCTACACTCGGGAATACTACTAGGGAGGTTAAGGATATGTTTTGATTCCTATTTTATTTTCAATGTCAGTTCAAATCCCAACAATCACACTATCTGCCTGAAGTTTGCATGTTCTCCATGTGCCTGCGTAGGTTTCCTATGGGTACTCTGGTTTCCTCCCACACTCCAAAGCCATGCTGGTAGGTTAATTGGCTCCTGTCTAAAATGGCCCTAGTATGTGTATGAATGTGAGTTAGGGACCTTAGACTGTAAGCTCCATGAGGGCAGGGACTGATGTGAATGTATAATAAATATGTAAAGCAATGTGTAAATTGACGGTGCTATATACTGTGCGTACCTGTAATAAAATGAATAAGGTACTCCCCCATTTTTAAAAGCCATGTGACCTCATCCAGGAAAGAGGGGTGTATACTTGCTGCCCTCCCTTTCCTGCATGGATAAAGGCCTGTTACAAATTTTAAGGGTAACCCTGTGCTAATAAAATAAAACTGCATGCCCCCACAATAATATAAAAATCATACTTGATCCTTATCCAGGCATGCAGTTTGGGTGTATAGGAAAGAGAGGACAGTGCCCCCCACAAACGCACGCACACATTCTGTACCTTACTAGGCCACAAAATGTTCAACATTGGGATGATACTTCACAAACGGAAGTTGCCAAGGTTCCCCCCTTAAAAGGCACCTGGTTCCCATGAGGCAAGAACCTCATCCCCACGTCAGGTCCTCAAAGGTTTATGGAGCTTTTTGGGGGGAGATTTATCAGAATCTAGATGCCTCTTTAGCGATGACCATATTTGGTCAATTACATCTCCCAGATTGAATTACAAAGACCAGCCGGGCAGGGTTCTATCATTTTGTGGAGATAGCACTTTTAAAGAATTAACTAGTACTATTCTATAACTTGACATGTAGTTTTAGGGAATCCTCAAACATGTTATTTAAAGGATTTGTATATCTCCAATGTTGTCCTTCAAGCCACAATAAATGACCTTTTGCCAACCAAACTGCATTTTCTTTTCTTTTTCTTAGATTGATACATGTCCACCTCCTTCATAGCAGTGTCCAGCTACCCATGCTTCTTTTTAACAAAATATAAATTAGCCTTGAAAAGGGCCATGAAAAAGCCACAAGATTCATCTCCCGTAGGCGTCAATTGGGGGTCCAAGCTATGTTTGGTGTTTATGGACTTCCCGCTGGGTTCATTGAACCTCCTGTGAAGTGAACTTTGCCCAGTTCTCTCATCTCTAAGAAAGCCTTTAAAATGCACAAAATAACAATACTTCATAAGGGAAGATAGAGCCTGCACATGGAACAAAGACTGTTTGCTATCTAATAATAGTGGTATGAGAGCTCCTATAATATCACTGGTATATTATTATATAAAATGAGGCATTGAGATACACTGAAGTAATATTTGATATCCCCATTTACATGAAAAAGCGAGAACATTTATTGAATTGCTGCTGTAATGTACTATTGTTACATCTTTAAAACATGTTCATAATGTTTGCCATTTATGTGTCTGGTCCTGCAACGTATTTCAGCAATGCTAATAGTGCAATAAAGTTTTTAAAGTACTGTAGATCTCCCAACAAATATTTTTTTTTTCTGTCCAAAGATTTTTTTTTAACATATTCAACCCCCCCCATTTCCTACTTTAGAAAACCAAAGCTCATTGCAACAGTGCAACTGTGATAGCGACAATGCTGTAGTGAATTTATTGCAGGGCCTGCAGTTTTATCACCTTTCTGGAGGAAGAACAAGGGCTGGCAGGATCACTATGAATTTTCTGAAAGAAAAAACAAAATTTGATAAGTGAAATTTTGTGATATACAGGTGCATCTCAATAAATTACAATTAGATTAGAATATCATTAAAAAATAAATTTATTTCAGTAATTCAATTTAAAAAGTGAAACATATATTTGTATACATTCATTACACACAGGGTGATATATTTCAAGCATTTCTTTCTTTTAATTTTGATGCTTTTGGCTTACAGCTAGTGAAAACCCAAAATTCAGTATCTCAGAAAATTAGAATATTGTGAAAAAGTTCAATAATGTAGACTCATGGGGGTTTATTTACTAAAGCTGGAGAGTCCAAAATCAGACTCCCTTCTGCATAGAAACCAATCAGCTTCTAACCTCAGCTTGTTCAATGAAGCTTTGGCAATGAAACCTGGAAGCTGATTGGTTTCTATGTAGAAGTGAGTCTGATTTTGCACTCTCCAGCTTTAGTAAATAAACCCCATGGTTTCTTACTCTAATTAGCTAATTAACCCTTTGAGGACCAAGGGACGTATTTGTCCCATGTTTTTAATTGCCTGTATCATCTGATTAAGAACTTAAAATACTTATTTTTTTGGTTTGAGTCAAAATATTAGTTGTTATCAACAAATGGATCTAGCTTTTTGCCAATTATTTCATGAAATGGCTTAGTTACAGCAACTGAAGTGTACGAACTTTAAAAACAAAAAATTGATTCTTTTGGCGTTCCGTAATCTGATGGTCCTCAAAGGGTTAACTCAAACTACCTGTAAAGGGTTCCTGAGCCTTTAAATGGTCTCTCAGTCTGGTTCAGTAGGTTATACAATCATGGGAAGGACTGCTGACTTGACAGTTGTCCAGAAGACTTAACCTTCACAGGTCCCAAAAGGTCATTGCTAAAGAAGTTGGCTGTTCACAGAATGCTGTATTCAAGCATAATTATGGAAAGTTGAGTGGAAGGAAAAAGTGTGGTGGAAAAAGGTGCACAAGCAACAGGGATAACCACAGCCTTGAAAGGATTGTGAGTCAAAGGCCATTCAAAAATTTGGGCGAGATTCACAATGAGTGGGCTATGGCTGGTGTCAGTGCTTCAAAAGCCACCACACACAGACATATCCAGAACATGGGCTACAACTGTCACATTCCCTGTGTCAAGCCACTCCTGAACCAGAAACAATATCAGAAGAATCTTACCTGGGCTAAGGAGAAAAAGGACTGGACTGTTGCTCAGTGGTCCAAAGTCCTCTTTTCGGATGAAAGTAAATTTTGCATTTCAACTGGAAATCAAGGTCCTCTAGTATGGGGGAGAGACACAGAATCCAAGTTGCATGAGGTCCAGTGTGAAGTTTCCACAGTCAGTGATGATTTGGGGAGCCATGTCATCTGCTGGTGTTAGTCCACTGTGCTTTATCAAGTCCAAAGTCAGCGCAGCCCTCTACCAGGAAATTCTAGAGCACTTCATGCTTCCCTCTGCTGAATAGCTTTATGAAGATGCTTATTTCATTTTCCAGCAGGACTTGGCACCTGCCCAAACTGCCAAAAGTAGCAATACCTGGTTTAATGATCATGGTATCACTGTGCTTGATTGGCCAGCATACTCACCTGACCTAAATCCCATAGAGAATCTGTGGGGTATTGTCAAGAGGAAGATGAGAGACACCACACCAAACAATGCAGATGAGCTGAAGGCCACTATCAAAGCA
Organism: Staurois parvus; assembly: GCF_062004578.1. NCBI lineage: Eukaryota > Metazoa > Chordata > Amphibia > Anura > Ranidae > Staurois > Staurois parvus. Next base: position 10,310,398 of record NW_028318294.1, on the reverse strand, counting down.
ATCTGGGCTTCCATAACACCTCAGCAGTGCCACTGGCTGATTGCCTCTATGCCACATCGCATTGATGCAGTAATTCATGAAAAAGAAGCCCCGACCAAGTATTGAGTGCATACTATACTGTACATGGACCAGGGGCCGACTGACCATTGGGGAACTCGGGCACTGCCTGAGGGCCCGGGGTCAGTAGAGGGCCCCATGGGATGTCCCTGGTACCTTTCATAGGCTTTTTTGGGTGTGGTTTAAGTGTGGGCGAGGACACAGGGGCCCCATGATCCCCTATTGCCCGGGGGCCCCATGAGTTGTCAGTCCGCCCCTGACATGGACATACTTTTCAGTAAGCCAACCTTTCTGTATTAAAAATCCTTTTTCTTTATCTGTCTTATGTAATATTCTAATTTTCTGAGTTACTGAATTTGGGGCTTTCACTAGCTGCAAGCCATAATCAACACAATTAAAAGAAATAAATGCTTGAAATATACTGTATCACTCTTTGTGTAATGAATATATATAATATTCGAGTTTCACTTTCTGAATTTAATTACTAATATAAATTAACTTTTGATGATATTCTAATTTATTGAGAGGAACCTGTATGTATTATTTTTTTAGGAATACATGGAGTTATTATAATGTATGGTATACAATGTAGTTGTACTATATATTTTTAGCTTGTATGAAATTCTATGGGTTTAGAAGAAACACAGAAGAGTGACAGCAGAACAAACACCAGTTGGTCCATCAAGTCTGTGCCATTTATATTTTTGATTTTTATACTACCCCTGCTGGAGGTCTATTCCAAGCATCAACTACTCTATCGGTAACATAATACTTTCTAAGATTAGTTTTGACTTTCTCCTGCTAGTTAGAGGTCATGTCTCCGTGTTCTTGAATTAGCATATGCTGTAGAGCAAGCTGCAATACATAAATGGGTGAACAGTATTATATTTTCACATATGTGGTAATCCCACTCTAACCCAGATCAGGCTTGTAAGATATAAGCACTATATTTGTGATCATCAAAAGTCCATTTGCTGGGTATCCAAACGCGTTTCAATTTTTGAGCTACCCAGCAAATGGATTTCTAGATTATCTAGATGGTGGCCTTCAAAGTCCCAATAGAGGTTGTTTTGTATGGAATTCTAATAATGTCCATACTAGAAATCCATTTTCTATTCTGTGTTCTTGATCTTGGCTTCATATTGAAAATACTGCCCTCCTGAACCTTATTACACCCTTCATGTGTTCATATATAAAGGTTTTGATCACGTCTCCACATTCCCTTCTTTTCTCCAGACTGTACATATTAAAGAGATTTTAAATATTTTTTTTTATAACAGCAAACAGCTATATATTTATTTGCTCTGTGCAGTAGAATTGCACAGAGCAACCCCGAACCTCCTCTTCTCATGCCTCCCGCTTGTGTTCCTGGCTCCTCCTCTCTGGTGAGCTCCTCCATAGCAGTCCGCCTCCTATGGGGGAACTCATGTGGGCTCACTACCAAGCCCCACTGCCTGTCTCTATAGACACGGACAGCAGGACTTGCCCTGCCCCCCACTCCTTTGTCACTAGTTCGATTGAAAGCAGTGAAAGCCAATGGCTCCCGTTGCCTTAGCACAGCCTGTGAGACCAGTGAGGAGAGAGAAGAGCTGTAGATGGACACACACTGGATCGAATGAGAGCTCAGGTAAGTATTGGTCAGGGAGGTGGGATGAGGGGACAATACTGGTGCCTAAACATTTGTCCCTTAATGCAAGGCATGCGTTAAAATGTTAAAGTAAAAAATGTTTAGGCTTTATAACCACTTAAAGTTCCTGAAGTCTCTTCTGATATATTTTATCCCCCAGATCTTTCACCATTTGTATTGCCCATTGCTGACTCATTCACCTTATTAATATCTTTCTGTAAGTGAGGTCTCCAGATATATAACTCCTGTTTATACAAAGTGACTGCCTGTGTTATTGCATTGGAGGATGGATATTTTTTACTGATAATGACTACCAATGATTGAGGAGGACCATTGTGCCGCTCCACTGACCACCAATGAATGGGGGTTCATACTCTACTTAAACATGACCCTTTACAACAGTGGTTCTCAACCTTCCTAATGCCGTGACCCTTTAATACAGTTCCTCATGTTGTGGTGACCCCCAACCATAAAATTATTTACCCAGTAATTATAATTCATGAGTGTCGTTTTACCTCCAATACTGCTGCTTTCAACACAGTAGCTGCTTTCAACAGAGTAGCTGCTTTCAACACAGCAGCTGCTTTCTACACAGTAGCTGCTCTTTACACATCCGAAATATGTGTTTTCTGATGGTCTTAGGGGACCCCTGTGAAAGGGTCGTTCGACCCCCAAAGGGGTTGCGACCCACAGGTTGAGAACCACTGCTTTACAACATGCCTACAATTCAGCACTATGTAGTCTTGCTCACTTTTCCACTACAAATAAAGATCAAGAAAGAGTTTTTTGGACATACAAGCCACTTGGATTTTACTGCAATCTGCAAAGGTTCTGATTTAAAGGATAGTAACAAAAATGTATTTTGCCAAATATGTTTACAACTCTTCACACATAGAAGTCAGAGGTCTTTTTGCCTTTGTGTGTGCCGTCTTGGAAGGAAAAATATTATTTCTGAAAAAAGTTATTTGTGAGCTGTGAACCCAGCAGTGCTCATTTTTTACTCTGGAGGCGAATACTTAAAGGCAAAATATTCAGTCGGAGATGATTTTAGCCTCAGTGAGAACACCTTTCACAGCTGTCTGAAACCTGCACAACTTCCTTCATCTCCTGCTGGGGCAATAAATGGTGGGGGAGCCATTACAGCTACACGAAGGGGGAAAAAAAATCACTATTAGTCTTTTTTAACTCTTCCTACTCAACTTATAACTGACAGAGCTGGAAAATAGAAAATCACAAAGTAGTAATCTAGATTTCTAAGAAAATGTTAAAAAGAATTTCTACTTTTATACATTAGACTGTCAGGAAAAAAAATAGCCATTAGGGCCTGAAACCTTATCTGATTATTTGTCACATCTTACAGATCTGTAAGAGTATTTTTTTTACACTTAAAGTGATTCTAAAGGTTGTACTTTTTAAAAATAACAACCATGGTTTTGCACAACAATGGTTTTGCACAGGGCAGACCTGATTCTCTTCTGTTTGGGTCCCCCTCCAATGGTCCTGGCTCCTCTCACCTGCCAAGTGCCCCCAATAGCAAGCCTCTTGCTATGGGGGCACTCAAGCAGGCTCACTCCTGAGCAGCTCCACTGTGGCTGGACATTGTCCATGCACACATGGAGTGTGGCTTGGGCCCACCCTTACTCTATCCTCATTGGCTCACTGGCTGTGAGTGACAGCAGCAGGAGCCAATGACCCCCACTGCCAAGTGCCCCCAATAGCAAGCCTCTTGCTATGGGGGCACTCAAGCAGGCTCACTCCTGAGCAGCTCCACTGTGGCTGGACATTGTCCATGCACACATGGAGTGTGGCTTGGGCCCACCCTTACTCTATCCTCATTGGCTCTCTGGCTGTGATTGACAGCAGCAGGAGCCAATGACTCCCACTGCTATGTGAGCCAATGAGGAGAAAGAGACTCAGTGAGACACTGCTGTCATGCATGTTTATGGATCGAGATGGGCCTCGGGTAAGTATAAGGAAGGGGGGAGGGGCTGAGCTAGGAGCTGCACACAGAAGGTTTTTCATCTTAATGCATAGAATGCATGAAGGTAAAAAACTTTCTACTTTTAGAACCACTTTAAAGTGGTCATAAACCTTTACATGTACCCAGTGAAGTGACTGTCCTCAAGTGATACACAGAGTTGTTGTACCCATTTATCCACAACTGTCATTCTCCTACATTCATTCAAAGTGCAGAATTTACACAGGATCTCTCAGCTCTAAAAAGAAGGAGGAGGAGAGCTAAAGTTACATCAGTGAGGAGAGCTCTGAGAGCTGATTGGACGGAAGGTACCCCCCCCCCCCTTCACACAGGAACAGAACTGAGGCTGTCAATCCCAGTCTGTGCCCTCCTTGTCAACATTTTTCTGTTGGTTTCAGGAAAAAAATCATCAAAAGTGACCCATGCTTATAGCAGAGTTACAAGGCATCAGACAGAAATGACACTTAGTACTCTAGATTGAGGCAAGCACACACTATATAGGGATGAGCTTTGTTCATATTTCATGTCTGAGGTTTACAATCACTTTAAAGATCTTAACCCAATGGTTAAAACCTCATATACTGTATGTGTTAATATATTCATGACATTTTAGTTGTTTTTTGTAAATCGACAGCCTTAATGAAAAGAAAAACTGGTGATCCTGAAATGAAGGTCCTTCTTCAGGCACTTCCTGTGATAGAGCAAATCAGATACCAACAGTCTATTCCTAAAGCTAAAATGTACTATAACCACTTTCCTCAGTATAATCAAATAGTCTTATAGTTTGTGTAAACATGAAAAATCATTGCCCATGGAAAATATATGGTACCAACACGTGTCATTGTTTTGCCAGCATCCACAAATTTAAAGCATGAAAAGCTGAGTACTTATTTACTCTGAGCAACATAATGTTTTATATTTTACCAAAATTGGGTGTATTTAGGTTTTTTCTGCCCTAAGCAACACAAAAATTGGATGTCCCCCCCCCCCTCCCTGGTGTAGAGAGCCTGACACCAGCCAACACCAGACCCTCCCCCCCCATGTAGAGAGCCTGACAGTGACCAACAACACCCCTGCCCCATCATCCCCCCCCACCCAAGAGAGTGGTTCACTAACACCCCCCCCCCCCTGGTGACAGAGAGAAAGACACTCACCTTTACAGCTCTGGACATGCCCAGGAATGACAGCCGGGCACCGCTGCATACACCATCAAGCAGCCCACAGCCTCTCTCAGATCCCAGCTGTTGCATATGTCCCTTCTTCCAGGGGGCACTGCTGGCCCCCTAAAAAATGCCGCCCTAGGCAAATGCCTTGTTTGCCTCATGTTAAATACACCCCCAGGTAGGAAGATGTGCTTAGCTGAGAAGACCTCTCCTTCCCTCCTGGGACTCCTGGAATGACATCATTTACCTAGGCTTGCAAACCAGGAAGTAACTTAAGAAATCATAAAAAAAAGTTCAAAACAAGTGAATATAATATTCCTTCCTATGTATTTACTAATGCTAGCAGCATAAGGTTTAAAAATAGTCAACGGTGAATGAGAGAATCAAGTTCTGCTTTAAGGAAAGTTGGAAAAATTTGGTTGCTTCCTTTAGAGGTTACCTAAACTACCATCTTGACAATTTTACTGAGCATACAAAGACACCTATATACACTGATATATATATATATATATATATATATATATATATATATATATATACACAGTAATAATTATTAAATAAAACATCTTTTTAATTATTGAAGCCTTTTTATGTCACATCTCACTGAAAAATAAAACAAAGCAGTAAAGAAAGTATAAAACTCAATATCCTACCATCTAAAAGATATATGTTGAGCTGGTGTATACATTTTAAAGTCTACCCATCACCGTAACAATCAAGACATAAAAAGTCTTTTAGTATAGATAGGAATAACATTTCCTTTTAACTTTATTAATAAAACCTGCATACTTTCTTACTTTATGTCTCCATCCGGTCCTTTCAAACCTAGAGATGACATTATTAACTCATGCAGCCTGGGATCCATATTGGAAATGCTGGTGGTTTGCATGGAACACAGAGAGGATTTTATAGCATCTGGTAAGTTTATAGCAATTAGCAGTGGACAGGCTGTTCTCCTGTCATACTCCATTGCTGAGTCCAAGAACACACACAAATTATGATTAGTAATGATTTATCATATGACAAAGTCATTTATCTTAGTCAGTTAAACCTTAAAGCCTCCTGATCTGACAGCTTCTGAATATTTTTCCACTTGTCCTTTTGATGACATAACACATTTCTATAAATACTGAAGCTATTAAAAAGAATAAAAGCATACCAAATTGCCAACGAGAAAATCTGCGCAGTAAAAATGAATGTCTGAAAAGGATTTGACGGAATAAGAATTAGGAGCTTAGAAAGTTACAGTCTAATTACTTGTCGCAATAAAATTGCTATTGTAAAATCTAGAGCATTGGGGCCCTCTCTACAAGAGGGACTTAACAGAGGCTGAGAGGGCTTGGAAAAGGGCGACATTATTAGTTAAAGAAGACGTGAACTGTGGAAGTTGTGCGCAAAAAAAAAAAAAAGCCAGGCATAGGGCAAAATGGCAGTCATCAGTGTTGCCTGTGGTCTCTCTGCAGCCAGGGCAAGGCAAATGAGGCAACTGCCTAGGGCGCACTGCTGCCTAGGGCTCAGCCATGACCAGGGATGCTGATTGTCTGTATACAGCATATGACTGTATTGCCCTGACATACAGCACCTTCTGTATTGTGTGATCTTCATCATGATAGTGAAGGCGATCACATAAGCACAGTGAGATGCTTCTTGTTATATCTTATTTACAGTTGTGTTTAGGGACATTAAAAATGTTCGGCTGAGCCTCACTTTTACCATCCCCCAGCCACTCCCCATTATGCTGCAAAGGCACTGTCACCGTAGTATGGCAATAGTGGCGGGGTGTTATAAACACCCTCTCCCACTGCCATATCCCCCACTGTCAGTGCCTTGCAGCATAATGGGAAGTGGTGGTGGTGGTAGGGGAAGGGGCCGTAACATTGTGGCTCAGCCGCACATTTTTAATGTTCCTCAAATGCAAGTGTAAATAAAAACAGGAAGCATCTTATTGAGTGTGTGTAAATATGACAGGCTGACTGTCAGATGGAAATGATCCAATAGCTGTGCAGCCTCCAGATTGCTATCACACACCCCATGTGCCTTGCCATGCTTCCCAGGTTCCATGCTGCCATCAGTGGACCTGGGACCTGCACGGTGGACGCCATCGGTAAAAGGGAGGGAGATCAGTGAACACTTGTTCTTCCCTTCCTGTTAATGACCTGGAAGCAAAGGTCACTTCTGGATCCTGGTGTCACTGTCCCCAGACAAGATTGGATGATGTTAGCTGTAGACAAAGCCGTCCCCTGCAAAGTTCAGCCAATCTATGAAGAAGAGGTGTCCAGCCAATGACATGCCAAGCATTCTTTGCTGCATGCAGCATTATTTTCTCCCACCCCCCCAGTCAGTTTCCACGTAGAGTCAACATTGGCAAGGGGGGGGGGGGGGGAAGCATCCCTGCACAGGCAAAAAATGTTGAAGTTTTATTTTTTTTCGGGTGGGGGCAAGTAGCTGGTCTTGCCTAGGGCAAAAAATTGTCTATCACCAGCCCTGTCTGGTCTGCAGCTGATCGTTTCCTCATTACTGACATACCATGCCTTGTTCTGTACTGACTTTGTATAAAGACAACCATCTTGGAAGAGACAGGGCTTTGCTTTCTAATGACTGATCTGACTGGTGATCTGATAACTGGTGGGTAATGTCAGGAAGCAAGATGACAAAGAAAACCCAGATCTACAGAATAAATGAATCAAAAGCAGGGAGATCCTTGCAGTGTAGGTTCTAAGGTACAGCTTCAGCTCCAGCAAGCAGAACCATGCACAACACAGCAATGAAACCACTAAATCTCACTCCAAACCTCTAAAGACTAGCAGTCAGAGGCAACAGTGCCTTAGATGATCTCTCACAATTATAAATCTCAAGGCACAGAAAATGCACTATTTTTCAGGAAGACAAGGCAAAAAGGAACTTTCAGGGCACAATTAACATTTCTAAATGTCCATTCTATATCATATTTTGTACTTTTTAAGTTCAGTTCCTCCTATAGGTTTCATGAACACTGAGCTTAAAATGCTCAGTTTTGCATTTGTATCTCCTGTTTGTATAAGCAGCTAAAGTTTCTTCTGTGTTCATGCACATTAGGATGTTTAGAGGCATATTTCAAGAGGAGAGTCTAAAGACAGAAAAACACATTTTTGATAGGAGTTTTCAAGCAGAAAAACCGCTAAACGTGCATAAATGCGTTGTTTAGGAGAGTTTGACGTTTTCAGGTTTACATAAAAAAATGAGCAACGATTAATGTTTTGGAAAAAAAGCTTATAAAAGCAAATGTCTATAAACTCTCAGACACTTTTGTACAATATGAGATACTATGATCATGTTTTATGCTGCTTTTTCTGCCAGAGGTTCTACAATTGTATTCTGCTCCTAGTGTGCATGGACCCTTCAGGGTTGGAGAGGGTTGGAGAGGTTATGATACAATGAAAAATGACACAAAACAGCATAAAATGCTGTTGGCTGGAATCAAATTATTTACCATCAACTGCTGAGTATTCTTCAAATAAAACTTACAGTGCCAGCAAAGACTTATGTGTCCAGCTGTTTTAAATAGAATATCCATTGGAACCTAGAGTGTTCAGATATTCAGTTATGCAATCCATTGATCCGCTTGACTTTACAAGTTCGGAAAAAGTATATCTATACACTACGGATGTTTATTAGGGTCTATTCACTACGATATATGAGTCATTCAGTTTTACTTTTATTTCAGAATCATTTTATTATTAAAATATTCAAATCACATATACTGTATATTATACGTGTGAAGACATGACTTATTTTAGGAGCAGATACTTATTTAACCAATAAAGGTTAATATTTCTCATAAATTGCTAGTTTTTCACATGAAACATAATTTTATCTCCACCTGGCTCCAATTCTGTTCTTCCAAATTGACATCTGCTAGACCTTTACAATTATTGTCAGCCAGAAAAAAGCAGTATTTTAAACCTGTTAAAACCTTACAAGACTGCATAAATAAATTCCTGACATTTCACAACAGTGTAATTAAAAATAAACTGTACAATTGGTGATCAAAAAACAGTAATTGAGCTCCAAAATGGGGAATTCTGCTTTAAGAGGTCTCCTACCCCACTCCTCAATAACAAATAGCACTTTTTTGAGGGGGGGGTACCCGGTTTTGACAGTTCGAGAGGTAGTTCTTCTCCCCCTCCCTCTCCCTGCAGCCTTCTGGGACAAGTCAGGGGTCCCAGAAGTTCCTGGGACCATTCACAATGAGCAGCATGGCTCATACATGTCCAATGAGCACCCGGCTTAAGACACATAAGATGCCGCCACTGGAGACCAAAAACTGGTGGAACAAAGGGCTTGGATCCTGGGACAGGTGAGTATCTGTTTATTAAAAGTCAGCAGCTACAGTTTGTATATCTGTTGACGTTTTATTTTCACAAATTAGACTGGAGCTCCTCTTTAATTAAAAGTTTTGTTTTGTTGCCCAAATCACCAAGCTTTAATTCAGAAACAGAAGACAAGACTGATATATACATAATGGGGCATATTCCTATAGCAGTGAATGTTTAATTCACCAACCATTCAGGTGTGCTGAATACCCTGAAGGTTAAAACACAGGTGCTGATTGGTAGTAGGTGGGGTCCCGTTGATAGAAATAGCTTGGCACTGCCTGTCCCACCTCCTCTGTTCCAATTGTCCAGTAGGGCTTTTGTAGCCTGTTTGAATATCTCAAGTAAAGGGCTTGGGGCTTGTGATAGTGTTAGGCTTCCTGCCTCCTGTACCTAGACAAATACTTTGCGTATAACCGTTCATGTTTGCTGACCCATACCTGGATAACAGATACGCTATGGGTTGCTTCTTGACCTGACCCTTGTCTAGAAAATAGATACGCTATTGTTTGCCACCTGCCCTGAACCTTGCTTGGATAAGAGACTCTGCAGTTGTCTCCTGACATCCCTGGCCACTGCAAATACGGCATCCAGCCAGTCACTAATCCTGGCTGCTCCTGCATACTAAGCCTACCTTGGACCATTTTGCATCCTGAAGCTATATGACATTGTATGAGATCATTATCTCTGGGTTTGCTGGGCAGTATTTCAGTTCTGCATGTATAGCACTGTGTCTTATGTCCTGAAGGCTTCCAAGTACTTTTAGGCATACTAGCCTTAAGGGAAGAAGGCGGATATATGTGAAACCACATGAAAGCTCTATTTTGGCAGAACAGGGGTGAAACAATAAAATTTATTACAAACCACACATTAATAATTTATGAAGGTAGATCCTTAACAAACCCATTTTTCCCAGGTGAGCTCTATAAGCTGGTCCACCAGGTCCAAACACTCTCAGTCTGGACCTCTCAGGCGCACACACACCCTGCTTCTGCTGGTTCTCTCACCCCTGAACCTTAGTCCAACATTCATTTACTGGGTTATTTCAGAGGTCTCTAGCCTCTTACCTTTTTCTATCTCCTGTTCTGGTGGTCCCCCTGTTCTCCCTGGTTGCTATTGAAACTGTTCGCTATCCCAAGGCACAGGTAACCTCTAGACTCCCATGCTAGTACTTACCATTTCATTAATGATACCTTCCAGAACTACCTGTTCAAGTCCCTAAACTAACTCTATATGGATAACATTCTGATTTATTCCCAGCCCTTGGCAGACCATCAGCATCATGTCAAAACAGTCTTGACCAGGATTCATGAACATTTTCCCTTTTGCCACACTAGAGAAGTATATTTTTTCATGCTACCATGGTCTCTTTTCTGGGGTACATAAGCATTTACAGTGGCTTAGCCATAGATCCTGTCAAGGTCCAGACTGTTTTTTAGTCACCTTTGAATGTAGATCTTTATGCTGTTCAGTGTTTCTTAGGGTTTTTCAACTGAAAATTTACCAAAGCTTATCCACTCTGGTAGTACCCATCAATGACCTTACCCAGATAAGCGCTAATCCTAAATTGTGGCCACAAGAAGACATTCATGCTTTCAAAACCTAAAAAAGAATTTTCCTTTGGCTCATGTTTTAAGGCTTCAGGATCCTGCCTTACCTTTGTTGTTGGAGACTGATCCTTCTGAGATAGGGACCGTAGCTGTTTTGCATCAAATGAACTTCCAATGGTAACATGCATTCCTTGAGTATTTTAAGTCATGAATTCTATGCATGAAGGTAAAAAACCTTCAGTATGCAGCTTCTCCCCCAATACTTACCCAAGCCCTATTGAGATCCACTGATGTGCAGAAGAGTGGCTGCTTTCCAGGGTCTCTGCCTACTCATTGGCTGAGAGACAGCAGCGGAGCCATTGTCTCCCATGGCTGTTATTCACAGCCAGTGAGGAGGAAGAGAGTGCAGGGCTGAGCCGTGTTCTGTGTGTCTTATGTACACACACAGTGTGGGGCTCAGGAGTGAGCATGCATGAGTGTCCTCTTAGCAAGCAACTGGCTTGCTATGGGGGCACTCAGAGACAAGGAGGAGCCAGGAGGGCCAGCGGGGGACCTGAGAAGAGGAGGATTGGGGCTGCTCTGTGCAAAACCATTACACAGAACAGGTAAGTATAACATGTTTGTTATAAAAAAAAATCTACCTTTAATATCACTTTAATTTCATTATAACTTACCAACCAGGTTCTAAGAGTTGTAAGACAGATGCCCTTTCTTGAATTTCATATGCATACAATTATTATTTCAGGCAATGTGTGGCTTACTATGGGTGGACTGTGAATTGCTTAACTGCTTGATGCCCAGCCACTGTAGATATACAGTGTATATATATGCAGGGCGGCACGTGCAGGCAAAACCACGTTTTAAAACGTGTGTTTTGTAAACAAATAGGGGGCGCGTGCGAGGCTCGCCACCGCCCTATCTGTCCCGCCAATCACCGCCGCAGATGTGAGTCGCCGGGTCCTTAGCGGCTATCTCCCGGCGATTGGCGGCAAAAAGTGACAGACAGCACAGATGCAGTAGCTGTGCTGTCTGTCACTTCCCTGTCAGCTCGAGGATGAGCTGATCGAGAAAGAACAGTTTCTCTTTCTCGATCAGCCTTGTCCCGTCCAGTACACCCCCCGCCCCCTAGTAAAACACTCCCCTCACTCCTATAACCCTTCCCTGCAAAATAAAGTTAACCCCTTCCTCCCCATTGCCATTAGTACAGTGTCAGTGGTTTTTTTTTTTTGCACTGATCACTGTATTAGTGTTTTTGGGGATGTCAGTGACCCCAAGTCAGTACCCCCCAATTTCAGAATGTCCGCCGCAGTCCCACAGTCCTGCCATAAGTCGCTGGTTGCTGCCATAAGTCCCTGATCGCCGCCATAATTCGCTGATCGCCGCCATTATTAGTATAAAAAAAAACCTAAAAATCCCAGTATCTTTCCCGCCATTTGTAAATGCTATAACTTTTACATAAACCAATTAATTTACACGTATTGGGGTTTTTTTTAGCAAAGACATGTCGCAGAATACATTTTGGCAGAAATTTATGACTAAATTTGATTTTTGCATTTTTTTTTTACTGGGCATGTTTTATAGCAAACAGTCCAAAATATTGTTTTTTTTCCCTCAAAATTGTCAGCCTTTTTTTTTATAGCGCAAAAAATAAAAACCGCACAGGCAATCAAATACCACCAAAAGAAAGCTCAATTTGTGGGGAAAAAAAGGATGTAAATTTCATTTATGTACTATATTGCATGACCGCGCAATTGTCCGTTAAACTAGCGCAGCGCTGTATAGCAGAAAAATGGCGTAAATTGCAGTATTAATACCATAGTTTGTAGACGCTATAACTTCCACACAAAGCAATCAATATACACTTATTGGGATTTTTTTTACCAAAAACATGGAGCAGAATACATTTTGGCCTAAATTTATAACCAACTTTGAGTTTACTATATATTTTTTATAGCTGAAAGTAAAAAATATTGTTTTTCTTCAAAATTTTTGGCTTTTTTTGTTTATAGCGTGAAAAATAAAAATCGCATAGGTGATTAAATTACACCGAAAGAAAGCTCTATTTGTGTGAAAAAAAGGACGTAAATTTTGTTTGGGTACAGCATTGCATGACCGCGCAATTATCAGTTGAATTAGTGCAGCGCTGAGTAGCAAAAAGAGGCCTGGTCATTAAGGGGGGTAAATCCTCTGGAGCTCAAGTGGTTAAATATCTATCTATCTATCTATCTATCTATCTATTATCTATCTATCTATCTATCTTATATATATATATATATATATATATATATATATATATATATATATATGGGATATGGATATGCAAGTTGTGTAAAATGGATTATTAAACACATATATGCCATCTCCTTAACTAGATTACAGTTCACTTAAACAGGTCAGAGACACAGTAATTCCAGTAATTCCTTTTGATCACAGTTTTATTGTGACTACAGGCTTAAAGAATTGTCTCTTGAAGCATGCAGTGAAGAAGTCATTATTGATTATAGCAATTTTGCCACAAGGTTTAGTGGAATTTATTAGGGAATCTTGGGATATATTTGTATGTGAAACGTACATATCTAAGCTGTGCATTGTTGTGGTGTATTTTGTTTTTAAACATATTGGTTGGAAAGCAATGCTCTTGATATGTCTTTTAGCATATCTGCAGTAAAGAAAAAATATTTTAGGGCACTTTACTATTGACAATGGTGACTGATAAACCTTTTGATTGTTGTTCCTTTTGGATGTTATTAGTGACAGCCATGGCTCCCTTTATAGATACAGTGGAGCAAAATTATGTAGTCATTCAGGGACAGGAGGCGTTTTATTCACAGGATTCTCAGGTGAAAAAAAGGAAAAATGTAAAAATGAAAACGAATGTAGGCACCTTATCTAAAGACTTGTAAACTGCAAGTCTTATTGGGTTCAGATACACTTTTAAGACTTCTAGCCCTGGCAACATAGATCTGAGTGGGGGAAAGAGGTGTTCCCTCTGTTTGAAAAAATTGATTTTTACCCTTCAAAAGAAAACACATTAGGCTTATCGTTGAACATTATGACATATTTATCTATCTTTGGACTTTGCAAATATGGTCACGTTGTGCATTCATTGTGTAATTTAAGAACTCAGTCATTACTGAATGGGTCATTACTGTATTCTGGCCCTTGCAAAACTGACTTAGCAACTGAAACCAAATCCCTTGGATAGTGCTTCAGTAGTACAATAATATATAGATTAAGTATAAAATAATAATATATTCAGTTTCCACTTTTATAAGTGCACCTGTATTGCAAATCTGATATGGTACAGCAAGCCAGTGTAACAATTACATTTGTAGAAAGATCATTAAAAGCTTAATTGACCTTTCAGTTTAAATCAGCTAAATACATTTTGAGCGCAATAAAGCAAAATGTGCGCAAAGCCTTATAGTTCATTTTTTTTTAGCAGCCACCGTCTAAGCAGAAAAGTCTGTAACCTGCCAGCACACTGCAGAGAAGGACCCTTGCCCCCTTGTCTGACACGCCCTGCTGAGCCAGACCTGGGTGTATCTGATTTAAACTGAAAGTTCATTTGGGCTTTAATGCAATAAACAATGTATGTAACATTTACTACTCAGTTTTGTATTGATAAACGTGTATTAAATAGCCTATTTTATACGAATATAAGAATTTGCACTTTACTGCTAAAATGTTTACATTTTTCTAGCCTGGAATTCCTACCTTATAACGTGAAGCGTTTGTAACAGGTGAATCCACCCAAAGTAGTTACTACGTGAAAAATTAACAGCTGGATTCAACAGGCTTAAAGAGGAAATTCACTGAAAAAAAATTCTGCTCTTCCTCCTTCCCCCCTCCTCTTCTATTTTTGGAACAGAATTTTTTTTTTGGGTGGGGGGGAGTGGGTGACAGATAACAATTCCCCATATGGGTATAACAAAAATGGTGATTTCTGCAAAATTTTGCTATTTTAGTGTCAGTGGATAAGATGAATTAAGGAGGTTTTTGGTGATTTTTAAGAGTTCAGTGGACTGTAAATGTTGGTAAAATAGTGACCTATTGCAGACCTTCACCTTTGTAGCAACCAATTACCAATTATCCATATCTTGCCTTCTAAATTGAGGTCAGGTGGCTTAGAATTGCCAAGCATAGCCTTTTTTTATCTATTTTATTTACTTATTTAGCACAGGTATTTATATAGCCCTTAACACTGCCCTTAACATATATATTGTACATTAGTCTTTGCCCTCAGGGAGCTTACAATCTAAGGTCCCTACCTCACATTCATGCATCACATACTAGAGCCAATTTAGAAAGGAGACAATTAACATACTGACATATCTTTGGAAAGTGGGAGAAAACCAGAGTACCTGGAGGAAATCCACACAGGCACAGGGAGAACATGCCAACTCCAGGCAGGTAGTGCTGTGGTTGGGATTCAAACTGATGACCCTGGTGCTGCCATCTCCATATAAAAGTCAGGATTGACAGCAGCCCCCTGTCAGTGTGTTGTATGTGAGGGAGAGATCACAGAGTGTTTGCAAGGGGAGATAGCTGCTGCTATACCTCTATAAAGTGCCGCAGAATAGCGCTATATTTACAGTCAGTCATATGCATAGTCAGTGTGTGTTGTAGAGACCTGGAGTAGATAGGGAGATATGGGAAATTGTTTGTAGGAAGAGAGTATTGCTGCTATACTATACAGCTCTGGTGAAAAGTGCTATAGCCAGTGCTGTACTGTGCCAAATTACAGAGAATTGCAGTGTGGTGAGTTACAAAGTATGCCCCCTCTCCCTTCCAGTGTTCATTGTGATATATTGTGCTACATGACTGTGAATTGCAGAGTGGTAAGCTGCTTTGTATAGTGTACCCCCTCTGTGTTCACAATGCATAGACCCAACAATCCTTTCTAGGACTATTTTTATGTGTTTGTCGCTTTTTAGCCTTTGCCCCCTTGCCTTTTTCATTTTTTTCATGTTTCTTTTAGGCAAAGAAAAAGCAAAAAATGGTTGGGGTTTCGTGTTTCAGAGTTAGAGTTTGTGGTTTAGTGCTTTGGGGGTGGGATTTAGTGTTTAGATTTCTATTTTTTGAGGCATGCTTATTTTATTTCTATCATTTTGTTAGGGTATTTTTTACTCATGGGTCAGCAGCATGAACACAGACATAGCTGCCCTATGTTTGCTTTTTAAGTGCACCAAAGCACAAACTCTTCAATCCTTCTATTGTCATAGCTGCTAATAAAGTTAGGAAATCCCCTATAATCATGCCAGTCAGCAGTACTGCGCGATCAGCTGGGAGGAGGTGACTAAATCATATAATTTACTCTTCAAAATGAGGACTCAATGGACTGTTCAGCGTCCAGGCTGGACCACTGGCTGGAGCTTGCACATTATGCTCTAATTTTTATTTTACTATATACTTGTTGGTCTTTCCCTCTGAAAATGTGACCTGTAAAATCTATTTGCATAGTGTGTATGCAGTCATAGCAATATTTCTGGCTATTTACCATAAAATAATACACTCTAATTTATATTTCTTGATTGTAAACCTTCCTGGTTTCTCCTTGTGAAATTGTGGACTGGTACAAGTGGTTTGGTACTGTGCTTGCAGTCAGTTCAATATTTCTGTCTGTTTGTTGTGAGCCAATACATTCTAAATTTGAATTCTTGATTAAAAGCTGCCTGGTGTCTTCCTCTAAAAAATCCCTGCTGCCTAGTAAAAGTGCTTACATACAGTGCATAGAGTCAGTACAATATGTGACAATAAGATGCTTCCACTGCATGCAGGTCACACACATGGCCCACACAGGCACACTATTTCAGCTGAGACATTATATACTCATATTATTGTAGCACTTACCCTCACAGGAGCCGCTGATGGTTGGTCCTATGTTCTGCCACAAGTCTCTTAACTGCCTAATGCCCTCTTACACACTTGGTCATTTACTAAAAGCCACTTACACCCATATGACTTAGAAGTTAGTAAGCAACTCCTCTATAATAAAGCACAGGAATTAGGCCACAGGCAACTTGGAAGGAAAATATTTAAATGCAGTATGGCAAGTGCAGTTAAACAAGGCATGTATCAATGAACAAATAATTACCCAGATTTAAGAGCACTATAACTGATTGATCAACTAACTGGCACTTGAAAAACTATAGCAAAGTTAAATGGAACTATAACAGGTGTAACTAGAGTCTCTAGAACTACATAAACTAACTCAGAAAGATAAAAAGGATCCTTGCGTGCATGCTAATGCACACTACCTCAGCAGCAGGCAAGAGTATGCATGTACAGTGCAGAGGGTATCCCTCAAAAATGGCAGAAAGTACCTGGTGCCTAATAGTTGACGTTGGCTGGCTTTTGGTGGGGCCCTTCTTTAGGTGATGCACTGTCCCTTTAAGAGTGTTGTTGGCGAATGTGAATGAGCAACTGGGTAAGAGTGGTCTCTATGGCATTTAATTTGCATGACAAGAGATTAAGATGTGTAGCTTAGCTCACCACTCCTGGCAGACTCTTTTAGTCCTAATCACTTGGTGGTCAACAGGTTCCAGAAGTCAGGTCCTAGATCCTCACACAGGGATGCAGTCTCTCAGCTCCGATCCTGGAGGCACAGAAACCTTCTCCCTCAACCTTAGTCTCTGAAAGCAGCTCTGGAAGACTCAGATGCAGGTCCGTCTTCTCTTTCTGAAAGAGGTGAGCAGGCACCACAACAGATCCTCTTAACTCCTCTTTTGATGTCTCTGGTCTCGGCAGGCTGAGATCACAGACCTCGATTATAGGTCTGCAGTCTTCTCTCTCCTGGATAGACTGACCCCGATCTTGATCCATTTGCCCAGAAAAACTGTTAAACTCTGGCCACTAGGTGCATCCACTTAGAGAAATTGAAGTCTGCACTCTATTAGCCTCCATTGACAAGTGCACTATAGCGCCCCTTCAAGAGCTACATTTCCTAGTGTCCTTGGCACTTGCACAGCAGCCTTCACTGATGTCCCCATTAGCTCTTCCTCCTCTTCTGACTGATTGGATCTGATCTTGCCACTGCAGGAGGGAGGGGGGAGAAAAGCGAGCTGGGAATTTACACTGACACCGAGCTGTTCTTACACAGATCCCAAAAGTGTGGTCAGTGGTGGACTGAACCTACACACAAGCACAGAGCCCCAGCTCAGCATAGCCGCTCTGTACAGTTCACAGTGGCATCTTTTACACTGTGTTCTTGTTCGTATGCATGTTCATAGTGTTCTGGACTCCTAGTCATTCCTCTGTCCTGAAAGTACTGATGCAATATTCATCTGTCACAAGGGTCACTTTACAAGCAATTTCCCTGCATCCTACTTTATACAGTATATGGGATTAACATTTCCATTATCCTAATACTTTTGTGAATTTGAAAATATACCTTCATAATAAAATGCCATAAGTTACCAGTGCTGACAATATGATTGATCCATGAATGGATATTGCAACCTTTATTATATGTACAGTATGAGACTCGTTTCTCTTTTAATGTTGTTTGAGTTCCAATACCTTTGCTTGGATGAATATTTCTGGTTGCATGTGGCTTACCATAGGCAGACTGAGTTGCTTATACATTATTTCCCATTTTGGAAAACCTCTATTGGATATATATACATAGCCATGGGATGTGGATGTGCCATAAGCAATTTGCAAGTTGTGTTAAACAGATCGTTACACACATATATACTATTATCTTAACTAGATTTCAGTTTGCCTGAACAGTAGAGAGAGACACAATAATTACTTTTTATTACAGTTTTATTGTGACCACAGGCTTGGAGGATTATCTTGTGAAGTACCTATACCATAAAGAAGTCATTATTGATTATAGCAATTTTGCCACAAGCTGTAGTGGGATTTATCATGGATTCTTCTTGATCTATTATTAAATTATCACATACAGGTATCTTTGTATACAATACTTAAAATAACTGGCTGTACACTGTTGTGGTATATGTTGTTATTATGCATCACTTTTGACATGCAGTGCTCTTGATATGTATTTTAGCATATTTGCAGTAAATAAAAGGTATTTTAAAGAGACACTTACCAGACCAGCAGAAAATATATCATCAGCACACAAAGGATCTCCAGAACTGGTCCAAAGCTTTACTCAGCAATCACATCACAGTTACAGAAACTTCGGTAACTAGGATGGAATCACTAAATAAAGCTTTGGACCAGTTCTGGAGATCCTTGGTGTGCTGGTGGCATCATTTCTACTTTGAATGTCTTCTGTTCCCAGTCGGTAGGCACTGCAGCACCCACTCACATTTACAGCTGTTTTTTAGGAATGTGAACTTTGGAAATATTCTCTTTCAACTTATCAGCCCAAGGATCCAGCTCTGTCTTCACCCAGAGAGTTCCTCACAGGTCACCAATGCCACCATCTTGAGTGTGAGAAGCCACCTGGGACTTCCTGGTGCTTTACAGCCGACTCTCCACTGTGCATGCATAATACTTGCTGCACTTTCTGAATGGCCCCCCTTTCTTCTATGACATGTGACGGGTCTCAAGAGAATACGGGTGGGGAGGAGCAGAGACCAGCTAGGTAGAACTGGGAGTGGGTACCTGTCAGAAATGGGTAGTCACTCCCTGAAAAAAAAGTTTCTTATAATGGGGGGGGGGGGGCGGAGAAGGATTAGCAGAACTTCACATTTTATGTGAAGTTCCAATTTAGGTACTTTTCTATTGATGGTTGTGACTAGAACAACCATTTAATAATTGTTGCTACTTCTGCAGAACTGTATATAAAGGTAGATATTTCCACCCATAATTAAGACATCTTTTTTGCCTTTTTTATATAATTCATCTTTGCTCATCTACAATATATGGTGATTGTTGGAAGTAGTAGCTTACATAAGAAATATACAATTGTTTGCCTTCAGTTCAGCTCACAAGACAATACATTTTTGCCAAGATTGTCACATACCTGGTTATGGGGCCTAACATGAAGAGGAAGGTCTCTCTTACAGCTCTGGATCAAGGACCACTGGTAGTGAGACAGGAGCGCGGTGAGGTACGAGTGTACAGTATGTGTCCAGCAGACTGTGCAGATAAGTAGCTGGTGCTTCACCAGGAGCAGATCAGATGGTCCAGATAACAGGTGGCTGCAGGAGAAGAGGAACCTGGCCTTGATAGATGGCAGGCTGGCAGAAGACTGTCTGCTGGTACCAAATGGGCTGGCAGCACAGGCTAGCAGATGACTAGTGGCGACCAGGTAGGCAGTGTGCTGGTCAGGAGATGTTGAGCAGACGGATAAGACAGGATACATGTTCAGATGAGCTGGGTTAATAACAAAAGATCAAATCAGCATGGATGACAGGCAGAAAAGTGGTCAGGGTACAGACTGAGGTCAGTATTGTAAGAGCAGGCAGATGAGCAAGAGAACAATCAGGATCCAGAGACAAGCCAAGGTCAGGACAGGAGACAATCAAATGTGGTCAAGACAAGCTGGGTTAATCATAGGAGTCAGATACAGGAACAAGCACAGGAACACAGGGAACACTGTAGATCAGACAGTAAATAAATAGTACAGCTGCTACACTTATATAGTCCACTTGGCACCAGTATCAGTGGCGAAAGTACACATGGCGGTAAATGAGCACGTGCAGGCAAATGCGTACACACCTGCACATATGCACGCACCTGTCCACAGCAAGACGAACATCCACAGGCCCGTGACTGTGCATCTGTGTGCCCCCTCGGAGCTTCATTTGCACTATCGCCAGTGCATCCCTGACAAAGATCAACAGGTAATATTTGCATTTCCTGAAAATGTTCTTAGCCAGAAAAAATAAAACTAATGCATTCACAACATATGAAGGCAGATATTTTGCAATATACAGGTGCAACTCAAAAAATTAGAATATCGTGCAAAAGTTAATTTATTTCAGTAATGTAACTTAAAAGGTGAAACTAATATATGAGATAGACTCATTACATGCAAAGCAAGATAGTTCAAGCCGTGATTTGTCATAACTGTAATGATTATGGCTTACAACTCATGAAAACACCAAATCCACAATCTCAGAAAATTAGAATATTGTGAAAAGGTGCAATATTCTAGGTTCAAAGTGTCCCACTCTAATCAGCTAATTAAGCCATAACATCTGCAAAGGGTTCCTGAGCCTTTAAATGGTCTCTCAGTCTGGTTCAGTAGGAATCACAATCATGGGAAAGACTGCTGACCTGACAGTCGTGCAGAAAACCATCACTGACACTCTCCATAAGGAGGGAAAGTCTCAAAAGGTAATTGCAAAAAATGTTGGATGTTATCAAAGTGCTGTATCAAAGCACATTAATAGAAAGTTATGTGAAGGGAAAAGTGTGGAAGAAAAAGGTGCACAAGCAGCAGGGATGACCGCAGCCTGGAGAGGATTGTCAGGAAAAGGCCTTTCAAAAGTGTTGGGGACTTTCACAAGGAGTGGACTGAGGCTGAAGTCAGTGCATCAAGAGCCACCACACACAGATGGATCCTGGACATGGGCTTCAAATGTCGTATTCCTCTTGTCAAGCCGCTCCTGAACAACAAACAACGTCAGAAGCGTCTTACCTGTGCTAAAGAAAAACAGACCTGGTCTGTTGCTCAGTGGTCCAAAGTCCTCTTTTCTGATGAGAGCAGCTTTTACATCTCATTTGGAAACCAAGGACCCAGAGTATGGGGGATGAATGGAGAGGCACACACTGCAAGATGCTTGAAGTCCAGTGTGAAGTTTCCACAGTCTGTGTTGACTTGGGGAGCCATGTCATCTGCTGGTGTTGGTCCACTGTGCTTCATTAAGTCCAGGGTCAACACAGCCATCTACCAGGATATTTTGGAGCACTTCATGCTTCCTTCCGCAGACGAGCTTTATGTGGATGCTGACTTCATTTTCCAGCGGGACGTGGCACCTGCCCACTCTGCCAAAAGCACCAAAACCTGGTTCAATGACCATGGGATTACTGTGCTTGATTGGCCAGCAAACTTGCCTGACCTGAACCCTATAAAGAATCTATGGGGCCTTGCCAAGAGAAAGATGAGAGACATGAGACCGAACAATGCAGAGGAGCTGAAGGCCGCTATTGAAGCATCCTGGTCTTCCATAACACCTCAGCAGTGCCACAGGCTGATAGCTTCCATGCCTCATACGTATGCAGCCACTGGCAGCTTCTATGCAGCTAATAATACAGTCCTGTGTTTATTAGGGCACAGTTACCATCAAAATCAAAGTCACTGATGCAGTCTTCCTCTTTGTCATTTAGCCATCAAACCAACCCCCCCCCCCCCCCCCCACCATATCCAGCCAAAACTAAACCCACAAGCACTAACTTCCATGTATATGCAGTCACCAGTACAGTCCCTTAACATCAATTCACAACAACTCTGCCACAAAATCAATTTTGTCATTATTGACCCATCAACTCAGTTAGACTTCTATGCATAGCCTTTTGTCTTGCCTTATGCAAGCAGTAACCCCAATTATTAAAGTGAATCTGTGGCCAGGCTTTGAAAATTTAAATATTTGCATATTTTTAGCAATCAGTAAATGATCTTTAAAACGAGCACTCACTGACCCCTTTAGCTGAAGGCATTGTAGAATAATTCATCCTACACATTTACAGCAGAGGTACTGTCATATTTTAGTTTATTATCTCAGCAGCTATCTTACCCTGCTCCCCCTCCCAGAGCTTCTGCTTTGTGCTTACATTAGAGATGACAAGGCTGTCAAGTCACTGCTGAGAGTTTAAGGTGTCCAGAGCAACTCGTTGATTATTTATGCTCACACAGAGCTCCCAAAAGGATGGTCAGTGGCAGATTGAACCTACACAAAAATGCATACAAAGTATACAGATGACCACCAGTGGAAGTATACATAGATCAGTATTTGAAATGTAAATATAACATATGTCACATCAAGCAAAAGAACCTTTGACCTGGTGGCAACAGTCAGTTGGCCCTTTCACAGTAGGAACAGTTTTCTGTGGGCTAATAGGGAGTGTACCTGTCACGTATCTGGTAAAGACTGGAATGTTATGGAGGCCTCTTTTGCACCTCCTACCCAACACTCCTGAAGGTGAAGACAAAGAAGGTGAAGGCACAGAGTGGCATGAATGTCAGACTAGTGGGCAGGTGATGCCCGCTTCTTAGCTGGAAGTTGCAGTCCTCAGGACAGGATGCTGAAGCAGCTGGGTACCAGAGCAGAAGACAGAAGCAGATCCAGCAAGCTGGCACCCTTCAGCAACATCTGGGCAGGAAGAGACCAAATCGGCAGACAGGGCAAGTCCAGGAGACAGGCTAAGGTCAGTGACAGCCAGGCAAAGTAATACAGAATTAACAGGCAAAGACAAGTCCAGTAAACAGGTTGAGGTCGGAAGGAACAGCAAAAGAAGAAAACAAATTCACTAGGTTATACAGTATGGAATTTTACATTTGATGAATACAGAAGGGAAACTCTACTGCCTCACATCTATCATTTTTGCCCACACAGCCGTTTTGAAGACGCCGAACGGTTCTTTATTTTAATTCTTTTATTTTAATATGATTGCAACATGTTCACCATGTCAATGTCTACCTTTTTCACGATCCATGTGATCTAATAAAAAACACCATTGCATTCACTCCAGTAGTGATATATTGCTCTGAGTAGGATTTAATTAACCACTCTCTAGGCGTCTCTGCACTAGTCAACTGCCATTTTTGTCTTCCAGTATTATTAGGTTTACAATCCACACTTTTATATAAGTGAGATATTATAAGGATACAGCTTTGTATCAATTAGTATGGCAATTTTTTCTTATTTTCATGAGGTCGGAATAAACAGATGAACAAGGTTAAGTAAGACAGGAGCAGAGGCGAAGTCCAGGGAAAAGTTGGATCATATACGAGTAAGAAAGGATAGCAGATCAGATCACAAATGAACAAGCTAATGACCATTCATCAACTTCTCATGGTAATAGACTAGTTTAAATAGGCTTCTGGGCCCAAGCAACACACTCTAATTGTTGTGCGCACGATCGTGGCGAACTGGAATGGTACAACTAAAATTGCTTTCTATAGAAGTACGAGCATGTGTGCAATGTACATGAGCATGAGCACAAGTATAGGTCTGCACCGGTTTACTGGTGCTGGGAATCTGGTTTACCTTACAGTACCATACAAAATGTGCCATAAGGCTGTATTGAGTGGTGGGCATGGTAAACATTCAGCATTAATAAAGGACATTGCTTTCATATCCTTCAGCATCAGTTCTATTTGTGGCACTCAATCGCATGACACCTCAGTGTTATAATAGTAAAGCAGGGCTGTAAGGCTTCCTCTCTTGGCAGATGTTGTCATATATATCTACTTGCTCCATAAACAGGGGGCAGTTAGACATATACATGCCTGATAAAGGAGTCCTGTGCATCCTCGAAACACGGCACTCTTCTACTGTAATGTGATGGATGTGATTTGAAGGTCCATGGTGTGCAGGCAAATATGCACATTGATCTGTGAAGTCTCCATTTCATAATGGTAATGATTATAAAAATAATGTGGTGCACTTAGTAAAATCCTAATGAGGTTATCTACATCATACAACTCCCACAAAGCCAATTAATCTACGCCAGTTTGATAATTGGCTCATTCACATAGGGATAAGCAGGGCATGCTGCATGCTCTGCAACCAAGATGTAGACTGGTAATACATCCAGACAGGTTCACCCAATAAAGTGTAACACTTTAGCAATCCAAATAAAGGGAAAGGGGAACTGCTCACCATAAAAGCCAAGTCTGGTTTATTGAAGCAAAGTGGTGCACCAACAATTAGCCCAGTGCCAAAAAGCCCTAACACATTTCATTCAGGAAATTAAGTGTCTTTTAAAGGGGTGTAACAGGTCAATGTTGTTTTGACATGAGGTTGTTTGTTTGTGTATCATTTTGCTTCAATAAATTCAAGTTTGTTTTTAAGGTAAGCATCTCCCCATTCCTTTTCTTTTGATTATATTATAACCAGGCTTTTTTGTGGCATTGGTGCAGCAAAGGCTTCTTTCTGGCAACTTGACCATGCAGCTCATTTTTGTTTAAGTATCATCATATTGTGCTCCTTGAACCAATTGGCATCAAGCGATCCCTGAATTTCCACTTCTTAATAAGTGAATGAAGAATACTGACTGGCATATTCAAGGCTTTAGATATCTTTTTATATCCTTTTCCATCTTTATAAAGTCCCATTGTCTTGTTACTTTTCTGCTCCCCATGTTCTTTTCTGCTCCTCATGGCTCAGTATTTACTGTGCATCCACATGAGAGTTAACAAACTCATTAACTATGTATACACGGAGTCTAATTGCTGTGTGTGTGCTTTGTGGGGTTTTTTTACAATATGTAATTAATTTGTTTTTTTTATTGTAAAGACTTTTTTTAAAAAAATTAATAAAATGTTTTGGAAAAAAAAAAATCTAATTGAAAATTGAAAAGCCACAGGTGTGGGAAATTAAACTGTAATTGCCATTGTAGCCTGTGGGTCACCTTGTGTGTCTGTACCAAGGCCAAACATTCCAAGGTATGTAGACTTTTGATCAGGGCCATCAGGGTGATTTCTGTTATCATTATGATTTAAAAAGCTGCCAAACAACTATGTGATAATAAATGGCTTCCTAAGGTCACTATCCTTAAATAAAAGACAATTTTTGGCATGATTAGTCATATTTTCAACATCAATGCCAAAATTGCACAATTTCTGTCAGGGTATGCAAACTTTTGAACACAACTGCATGTATGGTATATGTTTCAGCTGTGTATTTAGCTGTTTAGCTGGAGCTGCTTCTAATAATTAACTTCTAAATTAATTCTAAAAATACTAAAGTGTAATTAAATAATGATACTTAATAAGTTACATTATAGTAATAAAGTTCAGACTAGTAATAACACAAAATCAAGAAAGTGAATTTTTTTTTCTTTTTTTTTTTGGCTTCTGTCATTTATCACTTAAATTTAGCGTGTCCTTCTGAAACGAAGGGAACTGTGAAAGTAGAAAATTCTAGTGATGCAATCTTAATTGCATTAATTTTCCACATAAAGCACATATTATACAGAGACAGACATCAAATTATCTAATCTTTGAACGCAATTATCTTTAGCATTTTTTTTACATTTAATTGATATGGCTGTCATAGTTAATTCACTTACTGAACTCTGTTCGGTCATGATGCCAAAAAGAAGTCAATTTACAAATGTTACAGATTTTCAACAGTGTGAAAATATTATCACAGACAATTGGAATATGTAAATGGCCCAGTCTTAGTTACTTAAAATATCACTTTGTCAATATCATATTTAGTGGCAATAACCAATATAAATGGATATAAATCGTTGCTTCAGGCACCGGGAACTTGCTAAGGTACTGATAGATTCATGATACCTCCAGGGATATAATTGTGTCATAGGTCCCCATAGCAAGGCAATTAGGGTCCCCAGCCTTTCTAATCTCCATTAGAATGACAATTTTATTATATATTATGATATTGTTTGCTTTCATAGCAATCTTATAGAGGTTATTATTATTATTATTATACAGTATTTATATAGCGCCAACTGTTTGCACAGTGCTTTACTAAATGAAAGCAGACATTACAGTTACAATACAATTTGGTACAAGAGGAAACAGAGGGTCTTGCTCATTAGAGTTTACAATCTAGGAGGAAGGGTTGAGTGATATAAAAGGTAATAGCTGTGGGGGATGAGCTGATGGAGGAAATAAAAGGCAGTTTACTAGTTAGAAGCAGGATAGGCTTCTTTATAGAGAAAGGTTTTCAGGGATCATCTAAAGGTGGATAGATTAGGAGATAGCCTTTCAAATTGGGGTAGGGAGTTCCATAGGATGGGAGAAGTTCAGGAGAAGAACATGGGAGGAGGTGACAAGGGCACTTGAGAGCCGAAGGTCTTTGGAGGATCGAAGAGCGGTTTGGTTGATATTTTGAGACCAGGTTGGTGATGTAGCTGGGGGCAGAGTTGTGGATAGCCTTGTAAGTTGCTAGTATTTTGAATTTTATTTGTTGGGCAAGTGGAAGCCAGTGGAGGGATTAGCAGAGAGGGGTAGCTACCCTGAACGGTTGGTAAGGTGGATGAGCCTGGTGACAGTATTCATGATGTACTGGAGGGGGGATAACCTATGTAAAGGTAAGCCAATGAGAAGGGAGTTGAAGTAGTCGAGGCGAGAGATAACCAAGGAGTGAATTAGGAGCTTTGTGGTATCATTGGTTATAAAGAGGCATATTCTGGAGATAATTGCAGAGATTGAGGAGCCATAATTTGGACAGGGATTGGATGTGGGCCTGAAATGATAGTTCAGAATCCAGGGTTAACCCAAGCACCCTGGCATGCGGGAATGGGTTGATAGTGGTGCTATTGATCCTGACTGAGAAATAAGGGGAAGAGGCACATGGGGGAGGAAATATTATGAGCTCAGTTTTAGATAGACTGAGTTTTAGGAAGTGGTGTGACATCCAGTCTGATATGTCTGTTAGTAAATTGGTGATACATGTGGTAAATGATGGGGTGATCTGAGGAGTAGAGAGATAGATTTGTCTGTCATCAGCATAGAAATCATATTGGAAACCATGGGAAGCTATCAGCTGACCCAAGGAAGAGGTGTAGATTGAGAATAGGAGAAGTCCAAGGACAGAACCTTGGGGGACCCTGAAGGTAAGAGAAGTAGGAGAGGAGGAAGTAGAGTTGTAAGTGACACTGCGGTGAGATAGGTAAGATTCAAACCAATAAAAAGTACAGTCATGGAGACCAAGTAAATAGACTTTGAGGAGGAGGGAGTGGTCAACTGTGTCAAAGGCAGCAGAGAGGCCCAAGAGTAAGAGTACGGAATAGTGACCATTGGTTTTAGCGGTTAGTAAGTCTTTTGTGAGTTTTAGGAGAGCAGTTTCTGTGGAGTGTTGTGGGCAAAATCCAGACTGAAGGGGATCAAGAAGGTTATTCTCAATAAGGTGGCAGCTCAGCTGGTTGTAGACTAGATGTTCAAGGAGTTTGGAGGCAAAATGGAGTAAGGAGATGTGTCTTAGTTTGCTAAGATTGGTGGGGTCCAGTGAGGCCTTTTTAAGTATGAGGGTGACTAGCACATGTTTTAGAGAGTTGGGGAAGATGCCAGTAGAAAGGGAGAGATTGAAGATATGAGTTAAAGAATGAAGGATAGAGGCAGAGGGTGACCATAGTATTTGCGAGGGAACAGGGTCCAGAGGACAGGTGGTTAGGTAGACTTTAGAAAAAAGTTTACCAGCCTCCTCTATAGTAGCGGGGTTAAACAAGGGAAGTATAGACTGTGCAGGTGGACAAGGAGTGTAGGATGAGGGAGATATCTCTTTCCCTCTCCTCATTTGAAGTTCACTCTATTCATCTACTCTCTCCAGTTTCTTTAAGAATTGCTGTGATCTATCGGCCTCCTGGACCGGTTCCAGGAGGCCGATAGATCACAGCAATTCTTAAAGAAACTGGAGAGAGTAGATGAATAGAGTGAACTTCAAATGAGGAGAGGGAAAGAGAGGGAGGTGAATGAAGGACCTGAAAAGTGCTTTGAGTGAATAGGAGGTTTTCCAACTCCACCTCCTTTCAGTCCACTAGGCCTGAGAGAGTGCGCCCAGAGGAGACCACCATGGGAGAGGGCAGCAGGAGAGGGAAAGTCAGATTCATGGAGCCAGGTTTCCGTAATTGCAAACAAGTTAAAGGAGTTTGTGATTAAAAGGTCATGGACAGATATGAGTTTGTTACAGACAGAGTGGGCATTCCAGAGGGCACAGGAAAAGGGAAGGCTGGTTCTTGGAAGAAGAGGAATAGTAACTAGATTGTGTGGATTGCGGCTGCTATTAGAGGATATGGGGTGCCGGGTGTGTTGATCAAAGGAAAAAGATGGCAGCCCAGGATTTGGGGAAATGTCTCCAGATGTTAGGAGAAGCAAAAGGGTGAGCGAGGTAATATGGGAGTATGACTTATTTGGAGGGACAGGTTCCAGTGTCCTAGAGGTTTTTTTAGTGTGTGGATTTAGAATTAGCAGGAGTTGATGAGTACAGTAATAAGGTGAAGACAGGAGTGAGGGTGATATATATATAAGCTGTGGGGTGGGGAAGAGGGGTAAAGGAGTTTGAAGAGAGAGGATACAATTGTGAGAAGGATGAGTAGGGAGTGCATGTTACAGAGTGATGAGATGAAGAAGCAGACTGCATAAGAGCTAAAAGAGCTGGATAGGGAAACAGGTCTCCAATAGTCTGTTTAGTATTTGAAGTTGTCTGCTGTGGCTTCTTACTTTGTGCATTCGCTTTGTGCAGAGCCGAAGTGCAATGCTCAATATTTAATCCAAGATGAATACTTTAACCAAGATGATAGTTGCCAATGCTACCCCTGGCCGTGCACGCACATATATATATATATATATATATATATATATATATATATATATATATATATGTGCACATGTAGCTCAGCACTACTCAGCTATATAGGGAAGAAACATTTGGCTGGTACAGCTGGGTACATTGAATACTTTATATATATATATATATATATATATATATATATATATATATACACAAAATTATTAAATTTACCCAGATTTACCAGCCAAATGCTTCTTGTATAAATCCCGACGTAGCCAAGTGGTTCTGAGGTACCTGTGCTGATGTATACAAGTTTACTTGCATGGTTTACTGTAGCTGCAAATGCACTCTTCGACACCACTAAGTATTCCATCTAAAGTTTCATTTATGGCATTTTTAGTTTGCGCAAACAACCAGTCAATCCTTCCTTCCCTCCCTCTTCCTTCCTTCCTTCCTTCCTTCCTTCCTTCCTTCCTTCCTTCCTTCCTTCCTTCCTTCCTTCCTTCCTTCCTTCCTTCCCTCCCTATAGTCCTAATTACACCACCAAATGGATCTAAAACATCCATATAGCAATGTACATGATCAAAAATCTTACTTTTTGACACCATCAAGCGCCCACCAATGCTGTGAAAAAAATTATATCATGCCCCACAAGGCCCCCATCCTCTTCCTATAACTCAATTCCCCAAGCGTATACACTTCTAATGATAGCCATTATAACATTGTTACCAAGAGGGTAGGTGGGCCAAATCACTCACCTCACTGTCTCTTCCTCTTCAAGGTATTCCTAAGTTATAATAACCTCCTCCCTGATCCCTAAATCATATCCTTAGACTATTCCCCACCCATTATCAATCCTTTTTCTGCCTTCCAGCCCACACTATCATGTGTCCTTTCTCCTGTGTGCTCAAGACAGTGATTTCTTAAACAGGAAAAAATTTCTATAATGCAGAAGGTGTTTTCCTATTCTACTGTATGTAAGTTATGCAATACGTCAGTCAGTTATACTCAATGGCATATTTACTGTGAGGCAAATAAGGCGTTTTCTTAGGGTGGCAATTTGTTTTTTTGGGGGGAGGGCGGTGCTTTTGGGCAGTGCAATTGGGCATTAATTATTTAATTGTCCAGAATAAATAATCTAGTATTTAGGTGCGTCAATCAGCCAGAACGCTGCGGTTCCAAGGCGCTCTGGCAGTTGTTTTTTTTTCTGCCACTAAACTCTCCTGCCACAAAACACTGCTAAAATCCTATGTGTGCATAAACACATAGTATAACATGGAGGGGAGTTTAGAGACAGTGGAAAAAAAAATGCCTGCCACCCCTAGAGCAGCTGTAAAAATGTCCAGTGTAGACATGTTCAAAAATTACAAATTTGTTTTGATTCGATTCGTTATTTGACTAATTTAGTTTTGCTCAATTAGTTAAATCCTTTAATTCGCTTTTTGTAATTAATTTTGTTTATTCAAATTCTATTCTAATCTTTTCTGTTCTATTCTAATGGATTCTATTCTTTTCTATTCCTTTATTTTCTATTTTGTTCTGTTTTACACTTTTATCTTCTATTCTTTTTCTTTTCTTTTCTGTTTCTTTATTTTCTGTTCTATTTTATTCTATTCTTGTTTTCAAATTTAAATTTGTTTTTTATTTGAATTTCGGACAAATTTTGTTTTGTTATTTCAGATTTGTTTAAATTTGTTACTATTGTAATTTGGAATTTGGATACATCTGAATCTCTAAATAGTGGAAAATGTGTTCGAATTTCATTTCGGAATGAAACAAACTGCACATATCTAGTACAGTGTGCATGAGTCATAAGCATAATTAAAACCCATGAAATGAATAAAAAAATATTAGTTTGTTGTTTGGAACACAGCCTGATCTATCTACCTTACTCAATAAAGAAGTTCCCAAAGTATATCTACTGTAAGGTCAAACCTTTTTAATAGAGCACCTGCATCTCATTAAACAGATTTCCCTCACTTCCTGTCCTGTAGACTTAACGGAAAGTGAGAGGTTATGTTTCCAGTGTGAGGAAAATCCCCATTGAGGCAGGGTTCTTGGGAACACGTGTCCTCATTGGAAGATTTCTTGATGGCTTCTCTCCCTGACCTTAACATCTTTGCAGAACTCATTAGTTACATGAAATTCAGATTTAGGAACCAGTGGAAACAATGGGGGATCAATAAAATCAATGTTCCTGGAAGTGTCAGTTTCCTAGAAGACTTCCACCAGGGAAATCTCTTGAATGGCATAGCATTTGGTGGCATGGGCAGTGGAATAGGTAAGCAATTGGTCTCTTCTTTAACAAGTACATCTTTTAGAGCAAACTTTCATTTATTGATGGGGTCACTTTAATTTGCAGAAGATGAGCATCTACAGAGCTCTGCTGCTTGCATTGAGACAGAATCCCAGAGTTCCTTGGTAGCCTCACTCTTAAAATGCCAAGAGAAGAGTTTTATTGTTCGTCCACATAGCAATACGCTCTAGGTGTCATAACAAGATCCAAAATTCCCTCATAGGAGAGAATCTTCCTTTATAGTGAGGGAAATGAAATTGAACTGAAGGCGCCTTAGATTTGCTGTCACTGTAATAGAACACATTGGCAATTCAATTTCCTCCTTGGTAAAAACCTAATTAGGCACACATCATGTTCCTGTGATCTTGAAATTGAGAGGAAAAAATGAAAAGTAGCTACTTAAAATTGAGGTTTTCAAAAATGCAGTTGAATGTAATTGTTTTATGATTGGTCTGTGACATTTTGCTGTACTAATTGAAGAAACACTGGAGCATGCACATAAGATGTGACATCAAGTGTGGTAGTTAAGCTTGAGATGTGTCTTCACTTCCATAGACTGAACTTTGCTGGTAAAAAGAGCTTGCTGTAATAACAGTGGCTCGAAAAAGATTGCTGGAGGATGTTGACTAGCAACCATTCAACAATTAACTTTAAATCCACCTGTTGTTTTGAAAAATAGATTTACACTGGCACAGAACTACTAAAAACCACCAGCGTGCTGATGACGACCAACTTCCTAATTGATGGCTCTGGTTAGTCTATTCCTGTTTCCCCACCATCCCAGTGATGAACCATCACCAGAAGAGACAGGCCAGAGCTGGCGACTACAAGCTAGACACCAGGGGGTTTATTTACTAAAGCTGGAGAGTCCAAAATCAGACTCCCTTCTGCATAGAAACCAATCAGCTTCTAACCTCAGCTTGTTCAATGAAGCTTTGGCAATGAAACCTGGAAGCTGATTGGTTTCTATGCAGAAGGGAGTCTGATTTTGGACTCTCCAGCTTTAGTAAATAAACCCCCAGCTGTCAATTTATACAGTACTTTACTCATATATATTGAACATTCACATCAGTCCCTAACCCTTAAAAAGCTTACAATCTAAGGTCCCTTCATACATACACACACTAGAGCCAATTTAGACAGGAGCCAATTAACGTACCAGCATGTCTTTGAAGTGTGGAAGGAAACTGGAGAATTTGAACCAACAACCCATTATGCTAGAACAACCTTGATTAGGGATCCCAGCCCAATGTGATAGACATCAAGCCCAATATGATGAATATAGGGGTATGACCTCAAATTATCAGAAGAAACGTTTGAGCACCTTTAGAAAGTATTAATTTCCAAAAGAGTAGCAACTGTTTGGAACAGCCATCCAGCAGAGAAAGTGGGGTTAATTTACTAAAACCGGAAAGCACAAATCTGGTGCAGCTGTGAATTGTAGCCAATTAGCTTCTATTCTCAGCTTGTTCAATTAAAGAAGTTATAAAGGCTGAAGGTACTTTTAAATCTTCATGCATTCTATACATAAAAGTAAAAAACCTTCTGTGTGCTGCTCCCCACACAACTTCCTCTCAATACTTACCTGATCTCAATCCAGCTCCATGCATGGGAGCCTCAGGTCTCCCGGGTATCCCCCTCCTCATTGGTTGAGACACATCAGTGAAAGCCATTGGCTACCACTGCTGTCAATCACAGCCAGTGAGGAGAGAGTGGAGATGGGCCCGAGCCGCTGCTTTATGTGTCTTATGGATGCATAGCATGGGGATCGGGAGAAAGCACACACCAGTGCCCCCATAGCAAGAGGCTTGCAATTGGGGGCACTAGTCAAGGGGAAAGGGCCAAGAGCACCAGTGGGAAGAGAAGGATCGTGGCTGCTCTGTGCAAAACCAGGCCCCATTCCCACCTAGAGTAGTGTGAGCAAATAAGAGCACAGAGCAAGTGAGGACATTTAGTAACATTTTAGGCTTTGAAAAAAAAAAAATTGGAAGCTGATTGGTTTCTGTGCAAATCTGCACCAGGTTTTGCACTCTTTAGTAAATCCCTGTGCCCCTGTGAGTCCATCAAAAGTAGGTAAATTTAAACATGATTGAGATAAAATCAAATTTTGTAAAATTGAATGTTGAAGAAGGAAGGCAAACATAGTGGGCAGCTTAAAGTTCACCTTTGTTTTCTAAATTCCAGCTCCCCCATGTACCAATATTGCATTAACCACTTGCCCTCCTGAGGATTTACCCCCCTTAATGACCAGGCCTCTTTTTGCTACTCGGCGCTGCACTAATTCAACTGATAATTGCGCGGTCATGCAATGCTGCACCCAAACAAAATTTACGTCCTTTTTTCACACAATTAGAGCTTTCTTTCGGTGGTATTTGATCATCTGTGCGCTTTTTATTTTTCACGCTATAAACAAAAAAAGGCCAAACATTTTGAAGAAAAACAATATTTTTTACTTTCAGCTATAAAAAATATATAGTAAACTCAAAGTTGGTTATAAATTTAGGCCAAAATGTATTCTGCTACATGTTTTTGGTAAAAAAAAATCCCAATAAGTGTATATTGATTGCTTTGTGTGGAAGTTATAGCGTCTACAAACTATGGTATAGATACTGCAATTTACGCCATTTTTTTGCTATACAGCGCTGTGCTGGTTTAACGGACAATTGCGCGGTCATGCAATACGGTACATAAATGAAATTTACATCTTTTTTTTCCCACAAATTGAATTTTCTTTTGGTGGTATTTGATCGCCTGTGCAGTTTTTATTTTTTGCGCTATAAAAAAAAAGGCTGACAATTTTGAGGAAAAAAAACAATATTTTGGACTTTTTGCTATAAAACATGTCCAGTAAAAAAAAATCAAATTTAGTCATAAATTTCTGCCAAAATGCATTCTGCGACATGTCTTTGCTACAAAAAACCCCAATACGTGTAAATTAATTGGTTTACGTGAAAGTTATAGCGTTTACAAATGGCGGGAAAGATACTGGGATTTTTAGTTTTTTTTTATACTAATAATGGCGGCGATCAGCGACTTATGGTGGCGATCAGTAACTTATGGCGGCGATCAGCGACTTATGGCGGGACTGCGGCGGACATTCTGACAATGGGGGGTACTGACTTGGGGTCACTGACATCCCCAGTGACACCAATACAGTGATCAGTGCAAAAAAAAAAAACACTGACACTGTACTAATGGCACTGGGGTGGAAAGGGTTAACTTTATTTTTCAGAGAAGGGTTATCTGTGTGAGGGGGAGTGTTTTACTAGGGGGCGGGGTGTGTGCTGGATGGGGACAGGCTGATCGGGAGAGAGAAACTCTTCTGTCCCGATCAGCGTGTCCTGGAGCTGTCAGGGAACTGACAGAAAGCACAGCTACTGAAGCTGTGCTCTCTGTCACTGATTGCCGTAGATCACCGGGAGATAGCCGGTAAGGACCGGCTGTGACCCGGCGACTGACATCCACGGCTGTGATTGTCGGGACAGGTAGGGTGGTGGCGCGCCTCACGCACGCCCCCTACCTGTTTACAAAACACACGTTTTAAAACTTGTTTTTGCTTGCCCGTGCCGCCCTGCCGCTGTATTTAGACATGGGCTAGGCGGCATGTGGTTAATGTACATCTGTTGCAGAAAAATAAAAACATTCTTTGATTTTGAGAACAAGGCCTTATCTTAGCCCTTGCTAAATTTCTTAGAAAGCTTTATCATTTTCTGGCATGTAGATTTAGGACAGAAAAACCAGTAAGAAACAGGAATGATTTCATCAGCTGACCTCCTTAGCACACACTTGTGTCTGCCTTCCCCCCTTCCAGCAGATCACTACCCACTTCTACAGGTGCACGGTTTTCCGATGCAATTAATCAATGATTACTGTTCTCACTCAATATACAGGCATCAATTTTTTTTTCTATCTTAATTTCATTTTGCATAGATCGTTCCTTTGGCAGAGTGTGCAGGAGATGAGCGATCAGATAACAGTGGATAGAGCTGTAGTACTGAAAACAAGAAAAGTGTGTCCTGGGTTCTGTGAAGCTCGCCATACATTACACAATCTGATTGTACAATCTCTTTTAGATCTACCATCAACTATGTAGTGCAAGGGATTGGATACAGAGCGAATTGATTGATGGTGTGTCCTCCTATTATATAGTTTTGTTAAATATAAAGGAGATGTATGGTCACCTTTATACATCTAAAGTTGGCAACTAGTTGCGCTTTCAGTGCCATTAATTGTTAACGGCACGTCAAACACAGAAACCAGCACACATTATACCACGTGAAACAATGAGTGACAAATGCAGTAAAAAGCATGCAACCAGGGGTGGACTGACAACTCATGGGGCCCCCGGGCAATAGGGGATCATGGGACCCCTGTGTCCTTGCCCAAACTCAAAAAAGCCTATGAAAAAGGTACCAGGGGCATCTCATGGGGCCCTCTACTGACCCCAGGTCCTCGGGCAGTGCCAAATGGTCAGTCCGCCCCTGCATGCAACCCACATCATGCCAAAATGTTCCATGAGCTACTTTGCTATGTATAGTGCAGCCCATTAAAATCAACGGGCTGCCCTATACGTGTCACTGGAAAAACGAGCCAAAAACGCGCGCTCCCACTACTCTAGGTGGGAATGGGGCCTGAAAGTCAAATTGGTTTGTTTATATGGAACAGTGAGGCTCCATTCACACCTGTGTATTTCCGAACACACAGCAAAGTGCACAGAAAATGCATGACTTGCCATATGTTTCAGAAACACGCTGCATATGTACAGCGTGTTGGCGCTGTTGTTACATGTTAAAGGCACCCTAAGTGCGGAAAATGCACCAAAAACTGTGTTAACGCACCGTGCTTCACGTCCAAAAAATTGGCGTTTCTCTGGGGCGATTGTTGTGTGTAGGGCAGCCTATTCAAGTGAATGGGCTGCCCTCTGTGTAACAAGTGAAAATGCTCCAAGACACCCAAAACAAATGCACTCTGGAATGTGAGTTTTCGCTACATGGCAATGTGTACGGAGCCTGACAACTGAGTATCTCCATCCACTCTCCCCTCTTTTGTACTTGTATAAAGATGGCCATACACTATGCAATCTGATTGAACAATCTCTGTTTAATGTCCTTTTGAGTTACCAGAACTATGGAATAGGAGGGCACACCTGAACAATCTATTCAACTTGTATCAAATCAGGCAGGCCCGTGTACTACATAGCTGATGGGATATCTAAAGGAGATTGTACAATCAGATTGTATAGAAAGGGTTGAAGGTAGTTATATAACGAGGGAGTTGTGGTCCAGAGTGGTGAACACACCCTATCACACCCTCTTCTGTGATGCAACAACAAAGTGAAGGCTTCTGGGAGATGGCCTACAGGAAGTCAATGCTGAGAGATAGAGATGAGCGAATCGAAGTATCCGAAGTGGAATTCGAGTCGAATATCGGAAAAATTTCGATTCGTGCCGAATCCGAAAAATAGCCTAATTCGGACGCGCGAATCGAAATTTTTCAGAAAATGGCGGCTGACATGTGCGGCGACGGAGCGGGGATGTCTGGGAAGGCGCGCAGACAAGGCGCGCTGACCCATAATGCATTCCTCAACTACATGTGATCGCATCAGCCAATCAGCAGCCAGCCAGCCAGCACTGTGTAATGGTCGAGCTATAAATAGCGGCCATTTTGGAATTCTTCATTTGCCTGCAGTTATTGAACAGAGGCAGACCGCTCTGTACTAGGGACAGGGACAGAGTTAGGGCCACAGAAACGATAATTGGGGACAGAGAAAAGTTACTTAGGGACAGAGAACCATTACTCAGGGACACAGACTTGTTAATGAGGGCCACAGAATCGTTATTTAGGGACAAAGAAACGCTAGTTAGGGCCACAGAATTCATAATCAGGGACAGACAGAATTGTTACTCAGTGCCAGAGAATTGTTACTTAGGGCCACAGAAACGTTATTAGGGCCACAGAATTGTTACTCAGGGACAGACAGAATTGTTACTGAGTGCCAGAGAATTGTTACTCAGGGACAGACAGAATTGTTACTGAGTGCCAGAGAATTGTTACTTAGGGCCACAGAAACTTTAATTAGGGCCACAGAATTTTTACTCAGGGACAGACAGAATTGTTACTGAGTGCCAGAGAATTGTTACTCAGGGACAGACAGAATTGTTACTGAGTGCCAGAGAATTGTTACTTAGGGCCACAGAAACTTTACTTAGGGCCACAGAATTGTTACTCGCACAGACACAGAATTGTTACTCGCACAGACACAGAATTGTTACTGAAGGCCACAGAACTGTTACTTAGGGCCACAGAATTGTTACTCGCACAGACACAGAATTGTTACTCGCACAGACACAGAACTGTTACTGAGGGCCACAGAACTGTTACTTAGGGCCACAGAAATGTTACTCGCACAGACACAGAATTGTTACTCAGGGCCACAGAACCGTTATTTAGGGACAAAGAAACGCTAGTTAGGGCCACAGAATTCATAATCAGGGACAGACAGAATTGTTACGGAGTGCCAGAGAATTGTTACTTAGGGCCACAGAAACGTTATTAGGGCCACAGAATTGTTACTCAGGGACAGACAGAATTGTTACTGAGTGCCAGAGAATTGTTACTCAGGGACAGACAGAATTGTTACTGAGTGCCAGAGAATTGTTACTTAGGGCCACAGAAACTTTAATTAGGGCCACAGAATTTTTACTCAGGGACAGACAGAATTGTTACTGAGTGCCAGAGAATTGTTACTCAGGGACAGACAGAATTGTTACTGAGTGCCAGAGAATTGTTACTTAGGGCCACAGAAACTTTACTTAGGGCCACAGAATTGTTACTCGCACAGACACAGAATTGTTACTCGCACAGACACAGAATTGTTACTGAAGGCCACAGAACTGTTACTTAGGGCCACAGAATTGTTACTCGCACAGACACAGAATTGTTACTCGCACAGACACAGAACTGTTACTGAGGGCCACAGAACTGTTACTTAGGGCCACAGAAATGTTACTCGCACAGACACAGAATTGTTACTCAGGGCCACAGAACTGTTACTTAGGGACAAAGAAACGCTAGTTAGGGCCACAGAATTCATACTCAGGGACAGACAGAATTGTTACGGAGTGCCAGAGAATTGTTACTCTGGGCCACAGAAACTTTACTTAGGGCCACAGAATTTTTACTCAGGGACAGACAGAATTGTTACTGAGTGCTAGAGAATTGTTACTCAGGGACAGACAGAATTGTTACGGAGTGCCAGAGAATTGTTACTCAGGGCCACAGAAACTTTACTTAGGGCCACAGAATTTTTACTCAGGGACAGACAGAATTGTTACTGAGTGCCAGAGAATTGTTACTCAGGGACAGACAGAATTGTTACGGAGTGCCAGAGAATTGTTACTTAGGGCCACAGAAACTTTACTTAGGGCCACAGAATTGTTACTCGCACAGACACAGAATTGTTACTCGCACAGACACAGAACTGTTACTGAGGGCCACAGAAACTTTACTTAGGGACAAAGAAACGCTAGTTAGGGCCACGGAATTCATACTCAGGGACAGACAGAATTGTTACGGAGTGCCAGAGAATTGTTACTCAGGGCCACAGAAACTTTACTTAGGGCCACAGAATTTTTACTCAGGGACAGACAGAATTGTTACTGAGTGCCAGAGAATTGTTACTCAGGGACAGACAGAATTGTTACGGAGTGTCAGAGAATTGTTACTCAGGGACAGACAGAATTGTTACTGAGTGCCAGAGAATTGTTACTTAGGGCCACAGAAACTTTAATTAGGGCCACAGAATTTTTACTCAGGGACAGACAGAATTGTTACTGAGTGCCAGAGAATTGTTACTCAGGGACAGACAGAATTGTTACTGAGTGCCAGAGAATTGTTACTTAGGGCCACAGAAACTTTACTTAGGGCCACAGAATTTTTACTCAGGGACAGACAGAATTGTTACTGAGTGCCAGAGAATTGTTACTCAGGGACAGACAGAATTGTTACGGAGTGTCAGAGAATTGTTACTCAGGGACAAACAGAATTGTCACTGAGTGCCAGAGAATTGTTACTTAGGGCCACAGAAACTTTAATTAGGGCCACAGAATTTTTACTCAGGGACAGACAGAATTGTTACTGAGTGCCAGAGAATTGTTACTCAGGGACAGACAGAATTGTTACTGAGTGCCGGAGAATTGTTACTTAGGGCCACAGAAACTTTACTTAGGGCCACAGAATTTTTACTCAGGGACAGACAGAATTGTTACTGAGTGCCAGAGAATTGTTACTCAGGGACAGACAGAATTGTTACTGAGTGCCAGAGAATTGTTACTCAGGGCCCCAGAAACTTTACTTAGGGCCACAGAATTTTTACTCAGGGACAGACAGAATTGTTACTGAGTGCCAGAGAATTGTTACTCAGGGACAGACAGAATTGTTACTGAGTGCCAGAGAATTGTTACTTAGGGCCACAGAAACTTTACTTAGGGCCACAGAATTGTTACTCGCACAGACACAGAATTGTTACTCGCACAGACACAGAATTGTTACTGAAGGCCACAGAACTGTTACTTAGGGCCACAGAATTGTTACTCGCACAGACACAGAATTGTTACTCGCACAGACACAGAACTGTTACTGAGGGCCACAGAACTGTTACTTAGGGCCACAGAATTGTTACTCGCACAGACACAGAATTGTTACTCAGGGCCACAGAACTGTTACTTAGGGACAAAGAAACGCAAGTTAGGGCCACAGAATTCATACTCAGGGACAGACAGAATTGTTACGGAGTGCCAGAGAATTGTTACTCTGGGCCACAGAAACTTTACTTAGGGCCACAGAATTGTTACTCAGGGACAGACAGAATTGTTACTGAGTGCCAGAGAATTGTTACTTAGGGCCACAGAAACTTTACTTAGGGCCACAGAATTGTTACTCGCACAGACACAGAATTGTTACTCGCACAGACACAGAATTGTTACTGAAGGCCACAGAACTGTTACTTAGGGCCACAGAATTGTTACTCGCACAGACACAGAATTGTTACTCAGGGCCACAGAACTGTTACTTAGGGACAAAGAAACGCTAGTTAGGGCCACAGAATTCATACTCAGGGACAGACAGAATTGTTACGGAGTGCCAGAGAATTGTTACTCTGGGCCACAGAAACTTTACTTAGGGTCACAGAATTTTTACTCAGGGACAGACAGAATTGTTACTGAGTGCCAGAGAATTGTTACTCAGGGACAGACAGAATTGTTACGGAGTGCCAGAGAATTGTTACTCAGGGCCACAGAAACTTTACTTAGGGCCACAGAATTTTTACTCAGGGACAGACAGAATTGTTACTGAGTGCCAGAGAATTGTTACTCAGGGACAGACAGAATTGTTACGGAGTGCCAGAGAATTGTTACTTAGGGCCACAGAAACTTTACTTAGGGCCACAGAATTGTTACTCGCACAGACACAGAATTGTTACTCGCACAGACACAGAACTGTTACTGAGGGCCACAGAAACTTTACTTAGGGACAAAGAAACGCTAGTTAGGGCCACGGAATTCATACTCAGGGACAGACAGAATTGTTACGGAGTGCCAGAGAATTGTTACTCAGGGCCACAGAAACTTTACTTAGGGCCACAGAATTTTTACTCAGGGACAGACAGAATTGTTACTGAGTGCCAGAGAATTGTTACTCAGGGACAGACAGAATTGTTACGGAGTGCCAGAGAATTGTTACTCAGGGACAGACAGAATTGTTACTGAGTGCCAGAGAATTGTTACTTAGGGCCACAGAAACTTTAATTAGGGCCACAGAATTTTTACTCAGGGACAGACAGAATTGTTACTGAGTGCCAGAGAATTGTTACTCAGGGACAGACAGAATTGTTACCGAGTGCCAGAGAATTGTTACTCAGGGACAGACAGAATTGTTACTGAGTGCCAGAGAATTGTTACTTAGGGCCACAGAAACTTTAATTAGGGCCACAGAATTTTTACTCAGGGACAGACAGAATTGTTACTGAGTGCCAGAGAATTGTTACTCAGGGACAGACAGAATTGTTACGGAGTGCCAGAGAATTGTTACTCAGGGCCACAGAAACTTTACTTAGGGCCAGAGAATTTTTACTCAGGGACAGACAGAATTGTTACTGAGTGCCAGAGAATTGTTACTCAGGGACAGACAGAATTGTTACTGAGTGCCAGATAATTGTTACTCAGGGCCCCAGAAACTTTACTTAGGGCCACAGAATTTTTACTCAGGGACAGACAGAATTGTTACTGAGTGCCAGAGAATTGTTACTCAGGGACAGACAGAATTGTTACTGAGTGCCAGAGAATTGTTACTTAGGGCCACAGAAACTTTACTTAGGGCCACAGAATTGTTACTCGCACAGACATAGAATTGTTACTCGCACAGACACAGAATTGTTACTGAGGGCCACAGAACTGTTACTTGGGGCCACAGAAACGTTAATCAGGGACACAGAATTGTTACTGAGGGCCACAGAACTGTTACTTAGGGCCACAGAATTGTTACTCGCACAGACACAGAATTGTTACTCAGGGACACAGAATTGTTACTCAGGGACACATAATCGTTTAATTAAAGAGTATGTCAGACAACATGCAGAGGAGTGGCAGAGGAGGCAAT
Organism: Staurois parvus; assembly: GCF_062004578.1. Taxonomy (NCBI): domain Eukaryota; kingdom Metazoa; phylum Chordata; class Amphibia; order Anura; family Ranidae; genus Staurois; species Staurois parvus. The sequence goes on along the minus strand of NW_028318294.1, from coordinate 10,268,369 downwards.
GTTTTAGGAGCGAGCAGACGTGGCAGCAGAGGAAGGGGTCGAGGCAGCACTATTCGCAGCCAGAGGAGAGTGCTCCCCGTGTCATCCAGCGGTCGTGTCTCCACCGACAACCCTGCCGTCGTCGATTGGTTGGCTCGGTCGTCTTCCTCTTCCCAGGTCACCTCTGACACCTACAGCCAACGGTCGGTGGGTACGTCAGACACAACCGTTAGTTGGCATGGCCCGGGACCAAGCCCACTGAAATCACGTGTCCTCTACCTGCCCCTGTCCTTTGGTGTTCCCTCACCAAGCGAAGTATCGCATGCTGTGGGCTCAGCCCCACTGTACAGTGAGGAAGAGCTAACAGAGGGCGGTCAGGAACGGGGGGAGACATCCGCCTTTTCAGCAGCCAGGCGAAGAAGTAGTGGCGAGGAGAGTGGCTCGGTAGCCGGTCTAGAGACAGGTCTGTCTCCTGACCCAGACGCAGCCGAGGGGGCTAGTAGTGAGGTGGAGACCCTACTTGATGATGAGGAGGTTGATCGCACTTGGCAGCCTCGTCGTCATCAGGCAATTTCTTCCGCATCATCAGGAGAAGAGGGTGGCAGCTTGGCAGCGAGCAAAACAGTCGGTGGGTTGCCCAGGAGACAGCAGCAGGGTCGCAGCAGTGTCAGTGGAGCCAAACGTCCACGGAGTAGAGCACCAGCTCCACTGCAGCCTACCACCACGGCCAGTAGTGGTGCCGGTGTGCACGGAGGAAGCAGCAGTCAGCCAGTGAGGAGTATCGGGGGCAAAGTTTCCTACTCGGCGGTGTGGCAATTTTTCGTCAAGCCGCCCGAGGAAGTAAACGTAGCCGTATGTCGACTATGTGGCCAGAAAGTCAAGCGTGGCCAGGGGGCCCATGTTGGGACTACAGCGTTGCGGCAGCATATGCAGCGTCGTCATTTGGTGGCCTGGGAAAACCGTGATAAAGATACGGCGGTTCTGCCCGCCCCAGCCCCCGCTCCATCACCCGCTCCGTTACTTGCTCCGTCACCCGACGTCAATCGCCCTCCATCAGCCAGTCAAGGCTCCAACACCTCTGCTGAGGGGAGTTGTCGCTCGTTGGCATCTTCCGCTCGTTCAGATGCTCCTTCTCCTGCTACTCCTCTTCACGGATTCCGTCAGCAGTCTTTCTTGGAATCCGTTTCCAAGAGACAACAGTTTGCGAGCACGCACCCGACGGTGCAAAAGCTGAACGTCCTCCTGTCCAAGTTGCTGGTGCTGCAGTCCCTCCCTTTCCAAGTGGTGGACTCAGCACCTTTCAGAGAAATGATGGCTTGTGCCGCGCCGCGGTGGAGAGTGCCAAGCCGTCATTTCTTCGCCAAAAAGGCAGTGCCAGCCCTGCATTCACATGTAGAAGACATGGTGGGCCAGTCTTTGAGCATGTCGGTCTCTGCCAAAGTGCACGGCAGCGCCGACGTGTGGAGCTGTAACTATGGTCAGGGACAGTACATGTCATTTACGGCCCACTGGGTGAACGTGGTGCCGTCACAGCCGCACCAGCAACTTGGACAGGTCACGCCGCTTTTGCCTCCACGTTTGCACGTCCTTGGTCCGGCAAAGATGTCCGCCTCTACCACCTCTTCTTCCGCCGTGTCCTCAGCCGCCACCCCCGTGCCAAGTCCCATTACCCGACCGGCATATCACATGTGCAGGGCGCAACGGTGTCACGCTGTTCTGCACCTGGTATGCCTTGGCGAACGTAGTCACACAGGGGAGGAACTTCTGAGTGTAATGAACAGAGAAATCGACAGATGGCTGTCTCCGCGCAAACTGAAAATCGGAACCATGTTGACCGACAACGGAAAGAACATGGTGTCTGCTCTGCGTCAAGGAAGGTTGTGCCATGCGCCATGCATGGCTCACGTGTTCAATCTGGTTGTCAAGCGGTTCTTAAAATCCACCATCCCACTGCAAGACATCCTTAAAATGTCACGTAAACTTTGCATGCATTTCAGCCATTCCTACACCGCAAAGCACACCCTCCTTGAGCTGCAGCGGCAGAACGGAATTCCACAGCATCGCCTGATCTGCGACGTTGCAACAAGGTGGAATTCAACCCTACACATGTTAGACCGCCTTTACGAACAGCGAAAGGCCATCACCGATTTCCTGATGTTACAAGCGGATAAAGGTACTCCCCTGTGTAACTTCGATGTCAGCCATTGGCAGCTCATGCGTGACACCTGCCGCTTGCTCAGGCCCTTTGAGGAGGCCACGCTATTCGTGAGTCGGCAGGACTATGGGATGAACGACGTCATTCCTCTGTTGCACGTCCTTGAACAAATGCTGTTAACAATGGCTGGTCAGGGTGCGGTAGACGTGGCGCACAGATCTCAACGCCACATGACCCCTGTGGGGGCAGGACAGGAAGAAGAGGAGGAGGTAGAGGAGGACATTTGTGCTCAGGAATTATTGAGTGAAATGGGTGGTTTTTCCACTCAGCGGACAGGAGTGGAGGAGCAGGAGCATCTGGTAGAGGAGGAGGAGGAGGAGACAGAGGACCCAGACGCACCGTGGCAGTATGCTGTGGAGATGGAGGCAGGGAGTCCCTCGCATTCCTTGGCACAAATGGCCCATAGCATGCTCGGTTGCTTGCGTAGCGACAGCCGAATAATAACCATCAGACAGAGGGATGACTTTTGGCTGTCCACCTTGTTGGACCCTCGCTACCGTTCCAAAATGGTGGCCTTTTTCACACCTGCTGAGAGGGAGGCCAAAATAACGTACTATAAAAACCACCTATGTAGTCAGTTGGTCTCTGCCTTTGTGCGCCAACGTCCATCCTCAGACACTGTGGGCCCTGTGCACTCGCGTTCCGCTGCCATGGCAGCAGGGGAGGGGTGGGGTGGTAGGAGCAGTGGCAGCTCCACCAGCAGCGGCTGCCTCAGTCTGCAGTCGATGATGAGTAGCTTTCTTCACCAGCGCAGTGAGGAAACTACTAACCAGCCGCAGCAGCAGCAGCAGCATCAGGTGGACCTGGAGCAGGACCTCAAACAACAGGCTTGGGCCTACTTGGACAGCACCCTGCCAACCGAGGTAGACAATCCCCTTGACTACTGGGCAACGAAACTTGACCTTTGGCCCCAACTAGCTGAATTTGCCCTTGAAAGGCTGTCATGCCCGGCCAGTAGCGTGGCATCGGAGCGCGTGTTTAGTGCGGCAGGAGGTATTGTAACTCCGCGGAGGACACGACTGTCCACCCAAAGTGTGGAGAGACTCACGTTTGTGAAAATGAATCAGGCGTGGATTAGTCTGGATTTCAAACCACCAGTTCCTGACACAACTGACTAAATCCGCCATGAATCATGCCTCAAACATGTGCCACTTTGAGGTCTCCTCACACACTGCTGGTGTGTAGAATTTTTTGACATAGGGTGCTGGCAGATTACGGGCCTCCCATAGCTGCTGCCAGGCCCCTAATCTGCCATAGGCCCCTATATACCGCCTCCTCATGCTGCTGCCAGGTCCAGAGTCTCTCATGGGTCCCTGTACGGCCTCCCATTGCTGCTGTCTCCATCGCCACACTCTGCCATGTGCCACTTTCAGGTCTCCTCACACACTGCTGGTGTGTTGAATTTTTTGACATAGGGTGCTGGCAGATTACGGGCCTCCCATAGCTGCTGCCAGGCCCCTAATCTGCCATGGGCCCCTATATACCGCCTCCTCATGCTGCTGCCAGGTCCAGAGTCTCTCATGGGTCCCTGTACGGCCTCCCATTGCTGCTGTCTCCATCGCCACACTCTGCCATGTGCCACTTTCAGGTCTCCTCACACTGCTGGTGTGTAGAATTTTTTGACATAGGGTGCTGGCAGATTACGGGCCTCCTATAGCTGCTGCCAGGCCCCTAATCTGCCATAGGCCCCTATATACCGCCTCCTCATGCTGCTGCCAGGTCCAGAGTCTCTCATGGGTCCCTGTACGGCCTCCCATTGCTGCTGTCTCCATCGCCACACTCTGCCATGTGCCACTTTCAGGTCTCCTCACACTGCTGGTGTGTAGAATTTTTTGACATAGGGTGCTGGCAGTTTACGGGCCTCCTATAGCTGCTACCAGGCCCCTAATCTGCCATAGGCCCCTATATACCGCCTCCTCATGCTGCTGCCAGGTCCAGAGTCTCTCATGGGTCCCTGTACGGCCTCCCATTGCTGCTGTCTCCATCGCCACACTCTGCCATGTGCCACTTTCAGGTCTCCTCACACACTGCTGGTGTGTAGAATTTTTTGACATAGGGTGCTGGCAGATTATGGGCCTCCCATAGCTGCTGCCAGGCCCCTAATCTGCCATGGGCCCCTATATACCGCCTCCTCATGCTGCTGCCAGGTCCACAGTGTCTCATGCCATGTGCCACTTTCAGGTCTCCTCACACTGCTGGTGTGTTGAATTTTTTGACATAGGGTGCTGGCAGATTATGGGCCTCCTATAGCTGCTGCCAGGCCCCTAATCTGCCATAGGCCCCTATATACCGCTTCCTCATGCTGCTGCCAGGTCCAGAGTCTCTCATGGGTCCCTGTACGGCCTCCCATTGCTGCTGTCTCCATTGCCACACTCTGCCATGTGCCACTTTCAGGTCTCCTCACACACTGCTGGTGTGTTGAATTTTTTGACATAGGGTGCTGGCAGATTACGGGCCTCCCATAGCTGCTGCCAGGCCCCTAATCTGCCATAGGCCCCTATATACCGCCTCCTCATGCTGCTGCCAGGTCCAGAGTCTCTCATGGGTCCCTGTACGGCCTCCCATTGCTGCTGTCTCCATCGCCACACTCTGCCATGTGCCACTTTCAGGTCTCCTCACACACTGCTGGTGTGTTGAATTTTTTGACATAGGGTGCTGGCAGATTACGGGCCTCCCATAGCTGCTGCCAGGCCCCTAATCTGCCATGGGCCCCTATATACCGCCTCCTCATGCTGCTGCCAGGTCCAGAGTCTCTCATGGGTCCCTGTACGGCCTCCCATTGCTGCTGTCTCCATCGCCACACTCTGCCATGTGCCACTTTCAGGTCTCCTCACACTGCTGGTGTGTAGAATTTTTTGACATAGGGTGCTGGCAGATTACGGGCCTCCTATAGTTGCTGCCAGGCCCCTAATCTGCCATAGGCCCCTATATACCGCCTCCTCATGCTGCTGCCAGGTTCAGAGTCTCTCATGGGTCCCTGTACGGCCTCCCATTGCTGCTGTCTCCATCGCCACACTCTGCCATGTGCCACTTTCAGGTCTCCTCACACTGCTGGTGTGTAGAATTTTTTGACATAGGGTGCTGGCAGTTTACGGGCCTCCTATAGCTGCTGCCAGGCCCCTAATCTGCCATAGGCCCCTATATACCGCCTCCTCATGCTGCTGCCAGGTCCAGAGTCTCTCATGGGTCCCTGTACGGCCTCCCATTGCTGCTGTCTCCATCGCCACACTCTGCCATGTGCCACTTTCAGGTCTCCTCACACACTGCTGGTGTGTAGAATTTTTTGACATAGGGTGCTGGCAGATTATGGGCCTCCCATAGCTGCTGCCAGGCCCCTAATCTGCCATGGGCCCCTATATACCGCCTCCTCATGCTGCTGCCAGGTCCACAGTGTCTCATGCCATGTGCCACTTTCAGGTCTCCTCACACTGCTGGTGTGTTGAATTTTTTGACATAGGGTGCTGGCAGATTATGGGCCTCCTATAGCTGCTGCCAGGCCCCTAATCTGCCATAGGCCCCTATATACCGCTTCCTCATGCTGCTGCCAGGTCCAGAGTCTCTCATGGGTCCCTGTACGGCCTCCCATTGCTGCTGTCTCCATCGCCACACTCTGCCATGTGCCACTTTCAGGTCTCCTCACACACTGCTGGTGTGTTGAATTTTTTGACATAGGGTGCTGGCAGATTACGGGCCTCCCATAGCTGCTGCCAGGCCCCTAATCTGCCATAGGCCCCTATATACCGCCTCCTCATGCTGCTGCCAGGTCCAGAGTCTATCATGGGTCCCTGTACGGCCTCCCATTGCTGCTGTCTCCATCGCCGCACTCTGCCATGTGCCACTTTCAGGTCTCCTCACACACTGCTGGTGTGTAGAATTTTTTGACATAGGGTGCTGGCAGATTATGGGCCTCCCATAGCTGCTGCCAGGCCCCTAATCTGCCATAGGCCCCTATATACCGCCTCCTCATGCTGCTGCCAGGTCCAGAGTCTGTCATGGGTCCCTGTACGGCCTCCCATTGCTGCTGTCTCCATCGCCACACTCTGCCATGTGCCACTTTCAGGTCTCACACACTGCTGGTGTGTAGAATTTTTTGACATAGGGTGCTGGCAGATTACGGGCCTCCCATAGCTGCTGCCAGGCCCCTAATCTGCCATAGGCCCCTATATACCGCCTCCTCATGCTGCTGCCAGGTCCAGAGTCTCTCATGGGTCCCTGTACGGCCTCCCATTGCTGCTGTCTCCATCGCCACACTCTGCCATGTGCCACTTTCAGGTCTCCTCACACACTGCTGGTGTGTTGAATTTTTTGACATAGGGTGCTGGCAGATTACGGGCCTCCCATAGCTGCTGCCAGGCCCCTAATCTGCCATAGGCCCCTATATACCGCCTCCTCATGCTGCTGCCAGGTCCAGAGTCTGTCATGGGTCCCTGTACGGCCTCCCATTGCTGCTGTCTCCATCGCCACACTCTGCCATGTGCCACTTTCAGGTCTCCTCACACACTGCTGGTGTGTAGAATTTTTTGACATAGGGTGCTGGCAGATTATGGGCCTCCCATAGCTGCTGCCAGGCCCCTAATCTGCCATGGGCCCCTATATACCGCCTCCTCATGCTGCTGCCAGGTCCACAGTGTCTCATGCCATGTGCCACTTTCAGGTCTCCTCACACTGCTGGTGTGTTGAATTTTTTGACATAGGGTGCTGGCAGATTATTTGCCTCCTATAGCTGCTGCCAGGCCCCTAATCTGCCATAGGCCCCTATATAACGCTTCCTCATGCTGCTGCCAGGTCCAGAGTCTCTCATGGGTCCCTGTACGGCCTCCCATTGCTGCTGTCTCCATCGCCACACTCTGCCATGTGCCACTTTCAGGTCTCCTCACACACTGCTGGTGTGTTGAATTTTTTGACATACTGTAGGCTGCTGGCAGATTACGGGCCTCCCATAGCTGCTGCCAGGCCCCTAATCTGCCATGGGCCCCTATATACCGCCTCCTCATGCTGCTGCCAGGTCCAGAGTCTCTCATGGGTCCCTGTACGGCCTCACATTGCTGCTGTCTCCATCGCCACACTCTGCCATGTGCCACTTTCAGGTCTCCTCACACTGCTGGTGTGTAGAATTTTTTGACATAGGGTGCTGGCAGATTACGGGCCTCCTATAGCTGCTGCCAGGCCCCTAATCTGCCATAGGCCCCTATATACCGCCCCCTCATGCTGCTGCCAGGTCCACAGTGTCTCATGCCATGTGCCACTTTCAGGTCTCCTCACACTGCTGGTGTGTTGAATTTTTTGACATAGGGTGCTGGCAGATTATGGGCCTCCTATAGCTGCTGCCAGGCCCCTAATCTGCCATAGGCCCCTATATACCGCTTCCTCATGCTGCTGCCAGGTCCAGAGTCTCTCATGGGTCCCTGTACGGCCTCCCATTGCTGCTGTCTCCATCGCCACACTCTGCCATGTGCCACTTTCAGGTCTTCTCACACACTGCTGGTGTGTTGAATTTTTTGACATAGGGTGCTGGCAGATTACGGGCCTCCCATAGCTGCTGCCAGGCCCCTAATCTGCCATAGGCCCCTATATACCGCCGCCTCATGCTGCTGCCAGGTCCAGAGTCTCTCATGGGTCCCTGTACGGCCTCCCATTGCTGCTGTCTCCATCGCCACACTCTGCCATGTGCCACTTTCAGGTCTCCTCACACACTGCTGGTGTGTTGAATTTTTTGACATAGGGTGCTGGCAGATTACGGGCCTCCCATAGCTGCTGCCAGGCCCCTAATCTGCCATAGGCCCCTATATACCGCCTCCTCATGCTGCTGCCAGGTCCAGAGTCTCTCATGGGTCCCTGTACGGCCTCCCATTGCTGCTGTCTCCATCGCCACACTCTGCCATGTGCCACTTTCAGGTCTCCTCACACACTGCTGGTGTGTTGAATTTTTTGACATAGGGTGCTGGCAGATTACGGGCCTCCCATAGCTGCTGCAAGGCCCCTAATCTGCCATAGGCCCCTATATACCGCCTCCTCATGCTGCTGCCAGGTCCAGAGTCTGTCATGGGTCCCTGTACGGCCTCCCATTGCTGCTGTCTCCATCGCCACACTCTGCCATGTGCCACTTTCAGGTCTCCTCACACACTGCTGGTGTGTAGAATTTTTTGACATACGGTGCTGGCAGATTATGGGCCTCCCATAGCTGCTGCCAGGCCCCTAATCTGCCATGGGCCCCTATATACCACCTCCTCATGCTGCTGCCAGGTCCACAGTGTCTCATGCCATGTGCCACTTTCAGGTCTCCTCACACTGCTGGTGTGTTGAATTTTTTGACATAGGGTGCTGGCAGATTATGGGCCTCCTATAGCTGCTGCCAGGCCCCTAATCTGCCATAGGCCCCTATATACCGCTTCCTCATGCTGCTGCCAGGTCCAGAGTCTCTCATGGGTCCCTGTACGGCCTCCCATTGCTGCTGTCTCCATCGCCACACTCTGCCATGTGCCACTTTCAGGTCTCCTCACACACTGCTGGTGTGTAGAATTTTTTGACATAGGGTGTTGGCAGATTACGGGCCTCCCATTGCTGCTGCCAGGCCCCTAATCTGCCATGGGCCCCTATATACCGCCTCCTCATGCTGCTGCCAGGTCCAGAGTCTGTCATGGGTCCCTGTACGGCCTCCCATTGCTGCTGTCTCCATCGCCACACTCTGCCATGTGCCACTTTCAGGTCTCACACACTGCTGGTGTGTAGAATTTTTTGACATAGGGTGCTGGCAGATTACGGGCCTCCCATAGCTGCTGCCAGGCCCCTAATCTGCCATAGGCCCCTATATACCGCCTCCTCATGCTGCTGCCAGGTCCAGAGTCTGTCATGGGTCCCTGTACGGCCTCCCATTGCTGCTGTCTCCATCGCCACACTCTGCCATGTGCCACTTTCAGGTCTCCTCACACACTGCTGGTGTGTTGAATTTTTTGACATAGGGTGCTGGCAGATTACGGGCCTCCCATAGCTGCTGCCAGGCCCCTAATCTGCCATAGGCCCCTATATACCGCCTCCTCATGCTGCTGCCAGGTCCAGAGTCTGTCATGGGTCCCTGTACGGCCTCCCATTGCTGCTGTCTCCATCGCCACACTCTGCCATGTGCCACTTTCAGGTCTCCTCACACACTGCTGGTGTGTAGAATTTTTTGACATAGGGTGCTGGCAGATTATGGGCCTCCCATAGCTGCTGCCAGGCCCCTAATCTGCCATGGGCCCCTATATACCGCCTCCTCATGCTGCTGCCAGGTCCACAGTGTCTCATGCCATGTGCCACTTTCAGGTCTCCTCACACTGCTGGTGTGTTGAATTTTTTGACATAGGGTGCTAGCAGATTATGGGCCTCCTATAGCTGCTGCCAGGCCCCTAATCTGCCATAGGCCCCTATATACCGCTTCCTCATGCTGCTGCCAGGTCCAGAGTCTCTCATGGGTCCCTGTACGGCCTCCCATTGCTGCTGTCTCCATCGCCACACTCTGCCATGTGCCACTTTCAGGTCTCCTCACACACTGCTGGTGTGTAGAATTTTTTGACATAGGGTGTTGGCAGATTACGGGCCTCCCATTGCTGCTGCCAGGCCCCTAATCTGCCATGGGCCCCTATACCGCCTCCTCATGCTGCTGCCAAGTCCAGAGTGTGTCATGGGTCCCTGTACGGCCTCCCATTGCTGCTGTCTCCATAGCCACACTCTGCCATGTGCCACTTTCAGGTCTCCTCACACTGCTGGTGTGTTGAATTTTTTGACATAGGGTGCTGGCAGATTACGGGCCTCCCATTGCTGCTGCCAGGCACGTAATCTGCCATGGGCCCCCGTACCGACTCCTCATGCTGTGACGTTGCAACAAGGTGGAATTCAACCCTACATATGTTAGACCGCCTTTACGAACAGCGAAAGGCCATCACCGATTTCCTGATGTTAAAAGCGTATAAAGGTACTCCCTGTGTAACTTAGATGTCAGCCATTGGCAGCTCATGCGTGACACCTGCGCTTGCTCAGGCCCTTTGAGGAGGCCACGCTATTCGTGAGTCGGCAGGACTATGGGATGAACGACGTCATTCCTCTGTTGCACGTCCTGGAACAAATGCTGTTAACAATGGCTGGTCAGACGTGGCGCACAGATCTCAACGCCACATGACCCCTGTGGGGGCAGGACAGGAAGAAGAGGAGGAGGTAGAGGAGGACATTGGTGCTCAGGAATTATTGAGTGAAATGGGTGGTTTTTCCACTCAGCGGACAGGAGTGGAGGAGCAGGAGCATCTGGTAGAGGAGGAGGAGGAGGAGGAGACAGAGGACCCAGACGCACCGTGGCAGTATGCTGTGGAGATGGAGGCAGGGAGTCCCTCGCATTCTTTGGCACAAATGGCCCATAGCATGCTCGCTTGCTTGCGTAGCGACAGCCGAATAATAACCATCAGACAGAGGGATGACTTTTGGCTGTCCACCTTGTTGGACCCTCGCTACCGTTCAAAAATGGTGGCCTTTTTCACACCTGCTGAGAGGGAGGCCAAAATAACGTACTATAAAAACCACCTATGTAGTCAGCTGGTCTCTGCCTGTCTGCGCCAACGTCCATCCTCAGACACTGTGGGCCCTGTGCGCTTGCGTTCCGCTGCCATGGCAGCAGGGGAGGGGTGGGGTGGTAGGAGCAGTGGCAGCTCCACCAGCAGCGGCTGCCTCAGTCTGCAGTCGATGATGAGTAGCTTTCTTCACCAGCGCAGTGAGGAAACTACTAACCAGCCGCAGCAGCAGCAGCATCAGGTGGACCTGGAGCAGGACCTCAAACAACAGGCTTAGGCCTACTTGGACAGCACCCTGCCAACCGAGGTAGACAATCCCCTTGACTACTGGGCAACGAAACTTGACCTTTGGCCCCAACTAGCTGAATTTGCCCTTGAAAGGCTGTCATGCCCGGCCAGTAGCGTGGCATCGGAGCGCGTGTTTAGTGCGGCAGGAGGTATTGCAACTCCGCGGAGGACACGACTGTCCACCCAAAGTGTGGAGAGACTGACGTTTGTGAAAATGAATCAGGCGTGGATTAGTCTGGATTTCAAACCACCAGTTCCTGACACAACTGACTAAATCCGCCATGAATCATGCCCCAAACATGTGCCACTTTCAGGTCTCCTCACACTGCTGGTGTGTTCCATTTTTTGTCATAGGGTGCTGGCAGATTACGGGCCTCCCATAGCTGCTGCCAGGCCCCTAATCTGCCATGGGCCCCTATACCGCCTCCTCATGCTGCTGCCAAGTCCAGAGTCTCTCATGGGTCCCTGTACGGCCTCCCATTGCTGCTGTCTCCATCGCCACACTCTGCCATGTGCCACTTTCAGGTATCCTCACACTGCTGGTGTATTCCATTTTTTGTCATAGGGTGCTGGCAGATTACGGGCCTCCCATAGCTGCTGCCAGGCCCCTAATCTGCCATGGGCCCCTATACCGCCTCCTCATGCTGCTGCCAGGTCCAGAGTCTGTCATGGGTCCCTGTACGGCCTCCCATTGCTGCTGTCTCCATCGCCACACTCTGCCATGTGCCACTTTCAGGTCTCCTCACACTGCTGGTGGGTTCCATTTTTTGTCATAGGGTGCTGGCAGATTACGGGCCTCCCATAGCTGCTGCCAGGCCCCTAATCTGCCATGGGCCCCTGTTGTCGCTTGTTGGCATATTCCGCTCGTTCAGATGCTCCTTCTCCTGCTACTCCTCTTCACGGATTCCGTCAGCAGTCTTTCTTGGAATCCGTTTCCAAGAGACAACAGTTTGCGAGCACGCACCAGACGGTGCAGAAACTGAACGTCCTCCTGTCCAAGTTGCTGCTGCCAGGCTCGTAATCTGTCATGCGCCCCTGTACCGCCTCCTCATGCTGCTGCCAGGTCCAGAGTGTGTCATGGGCCCCCGTACCGACTCCAAATGCTGCTGCCAGGCCCGTAATCTGTCATGGGCCCCTGTACCGCCTCCCCATGCTGCTGCCAGGTCCAGATTGTGTCATGGGTCCCTGTACGGCCTCCCATTGCTGCTGCCAGGCCTGTAATCTGCCATGGGCCCCCGTACCGACTCCTCATGCTGCTGCCAGGCCCGTAATCTGCCATGGGCCCCTGTACCGCCTCCTCATGCTGCTGCCAGGTCCAGAGTGTGTCATGGGTCCCTGTACGGCCTCCCATTGCTGCTGTCTCTATCGCCACACTCTGCCATGTGCCACTTTCAGGTCTCTTCACACTGCTGGTGGTTTCCATTTTTGTCATAGGGTGCTGTATGGCCTCCCATTGCTGCTGCCTCCACCGCAACACTGTGGCTCCACACTCTGGTTTTGGCCCCGTGACTGCCCAAATGAGTGAAGTGTGCGGTGATTCTAAGATCGACGGCACTCATCTGCATGTCATACTGCCTGACAGTATTATTTCTCTTCCCCAGCAGACTCCAAGGGCATTTAAATTAAAGGTACAGTGTTCAGCACTAATATTAAGTCTCTCTGAAGCCTAGAAACACCCTTTTTTAAGTTAAATTCACAGCGAATATATTCGACTCGAATCGAAATTTTTCTACGAATTCGCCGAATCAGTCGAATCGAATTTTTGAATACTTCGCTCATCTCTACTGAGAGATAATCTACAGGAAGTGATGGAGTCTAAAAATAATTTAAAAATTCAAATAAACTGCCAAAATTTTACCCTCTTGTGGATAACGTAAGTAGGAGAAAAGCACATTGGGATGTCTGGGGCAGAAAATGCATTGCAAAATGCTTCTATTTATTATGAAAGGTGCAAATATGCCCAATAAGGTGAACGTATCCATTCATCTCTTTTTGCCTTTAGTCAACTTTGTTTCCATGACTATATTCACTATATTTCCAAACGTATTGGGTTCAATATTGAGTTGGCCCACCCTTTGCAGCTATAACAGCTTCAACTCTTCTGGGAAGGCTGTCCACAAGGTTTAGGACTGTGTCTATGGGAATGTTTGACCATTCTTCCAGAAGCACATTTGTGAGGTCAGTCACAGGTGTCGGAAGAGAAGGCCTGGCTCGCAATCTCCGCTCTAATTCATCCCAAAGGTGCTCTGTAGAGTTGAGGTCAGGACTCTGTGCAGGCCAGTCAAGTACCTCTACCCCAAACTTGCTCATCCATGTCTTTATGGACCTTGCTTTGTGCACTGGTGCACAGTCATGTTGGAACAGGAAGGGGCCATCCCCAAACTCTTCCCACAAAGTTGGGAGCATGCAATTGTCCAAAAAATACCTTGGCATGCTAACGCCTCAAGAGTTCATTTTACTGGAACTAAGGGGCCAAGCCCATCCCCTGAAAAACAACCCCACACCATAATCCCCCCTCCACCAAACTTTACACTTGGCACAATGCAGTGAGGCAAGTACCGTTCTCCTATTAACTATCAAACACAGGCACGTCCATCGGATTGCCAGACAGAGAAGCGTGATTCTTCACTCCAGAGAACACGTGAACAGAGCTCTAGAGTCCAGTGGCGGCGTGTTTTACACCATGGCAACGGATGGTTTGCATTGCACTTGGTGATGTAAGGCTTCGATGCAGCTGCTCAGCCATGGAAACCCATTCCATGAAGCTCTCTACACACTGTTGTTGTGTTAATCTGAAGACCACATGAAGCTTGGAGGTCTTTAGCTATTGACCCTGCAAACAGGGCCTACCACTTGGTTGCTGAGTTGCTGTTGTTCCCAGTTGCTTCCACTTTGTTACAATACCACTAACAGTTGACTGTGGAATATTTAATAGCAAGGAAATTTCACGGATGGACACAGATGGCAACCTATCACGGTACCACGCTTGAATTCACTGAGCTCCTGAGAGCAACCCATTCTTTCACAAATGTTTGTAGAAACAGTCTACATGTTTAGGTGCTTGATTTTATACTCCTGTGGCCATGCAGGTGATTGGAACACCTAAATCCAATAATTTGGAGGGGTGTTCCAATACTTTTGGCAATATAGTGTATATCAGTTTTGAATCCATGAACTACCCACAAGTTCATATTAAGCCCCACAGCATGTACTGTTAACCTGCTGATCACTTAAAATATGCCAGCTATAAGCAGGATAGAATATAGTTGTGTTTTGAACATTCATGTAGAGCTCACCCCCAAAGCGTCCACTGAGAAGATGCCCAGGTCACCCTTGCTAGTATAGGGGCTGCCCGCCACAGTCAAAGTTCCAAGCACAACAACAATACAGGCTCAGTCTAGGAGATATTTTTTTGTTAATTTTATTGCAGAAAACGTGAAGGGGGAGAGGATAAAGGTGCAGGATACTCCAAAACGATATCCAAAATCAATAGGAAGACAAACTTCTTAGCACAAATCCTATAGCAGCAGACACACATGGGATTTCTAAACTCCAGCCTTACTTATAATGTCCTAGGAGCTGTCTGCCATCCAGCTTCCACGTGACACTCTTCAGTGAGGAAGACAAAAAGATCTTTCTCCAGACTAGGACTCCAGAATGATGCCCTCCAGCAAAAATCCTTTTAAAATCTTCTGCCCAGAAACTACTGAGCCCAGAACTAAAACTCTTCTCTCACACTAACTGCCTCCCAAGGGCAGCAACTCCAGGAGAACCTCCCTGAAAAGAAAAGAACACTCCGGAAAGGCCTTCCAAATATTTATCACCTCCCTAGCCACTTTCTGGGTGCTCTCTCCCAGGGATTGTCCGAGGTATGGAAAAATAATCATAATTGAGTGACTGACTCTGTTGACCCTCTCTGCTCTATTTTCTGGAAGCTCCTTCTAGAAATAGGGACAATCAATCACCCAGCCTGGGAAACCCTGAGCAGACAAAAAAAAAAAACAGATCACCAACCCACTGGGTACAGTGAAGCCAAAACTAAATTTATCTTAACTTTTGGGCGCTACATCTACACATAGTATGTGTTCTTTTATAATGAGAAACATGAATGCACTCATAGCTTTTCCACAGGATAGTCTTCTGCAGGGGCGGACTGACCATTTGGAAACTCGGACACTGCCCGAGGGCCCGTGGTCAGTAGGGGGCCCCATGAGATGCCCCTGGTACCTTTTTCTTGTTCAAATTTTTTATTTCGTTCACGGGGGGGTAACATAGATAGAACAATTAAAGTATACAGTATACAATAATCATACACTGAATTTTCTTGGGAATACAGTATTATCAGTAAACCTCAGAACGGTAACAGGTAAGAACTGGTGAACAATATTAGGCTGGGAATGTGTGGGGGGGAGAAGACAGGCGAGAGGTGTGCGACTCCGCAAGTGAAGAGGAAAAGGAAAAAGAGGGGAGCATTAAGGGTAAAAGGGGAGGGTACCAACATAAATGGAAGTGCTGGTTATGGGGTGAGAAGAGATTCATCAAAGTTAGAAGGCAGAAAATGTTCTACCCATGGGTCCCAAATCATCCTAAATTTAGGGATAGTATTCAAGATTGTGGCTTCTACTTTAGTGTGGATCATCGCCTGGGTTACCTTGTTTTGAACCGCGGTAATGTTAGATTTCCACGATAGATTTCCACGATTTGGTGATGACCTGTTTGGCAGCTGTGGTAACCTGTAATAGAATCTTAAACTGTAGTTTCGTGACTTCGGGTGGTTGCAGGTTAAGTAACGCTGTTAGCGGGTTAGGATGGAGGTTTTTCGCACTTAATAAGGAAAGTATTTTGAATATTTCTGTCCAGAAAATCCTGACGGTTGGGCACTCCCACCATGTATGGAAGAAAGTGCCCGGGTCTGCACAACCTCTGAAGCATGCTGAAGGATCCTGGTACCTTTTTCATAGGCTGTTTTGAGTTTGGGCAAGGACACAGGGGCCCTTTGATCTCCTATTGCCTGGGGGCCCCATGAGTTGTCAGTCAGCCCCTGGTCTTCTGCTGTTGTTGTTTGAACCACTGTGTAACTATAGCAGACTATGCTACTACTGTGGGGCCCAGAAGCAGAGAGGGGCACAGTGATTTATGTAGATAGCAATGATACTTGGCTATAACATGTGGATACAATTAACTTATGTAGATTTAACAGCTTTGTACAATTGCTCTGAAAGCAGTTAGTATTTTGTATGGGTAGAAAAATCGCCTTCGGCAATTTGATTAGAGGGACGGCGTTTGCTATGGAGCCCCATCACACATAGCTATAGCCGTAAATATGAAAATATATTTAAACTGTCATCAGTGGAAGAACCAATTATAGTATATGTCAACTGACACTCTACTGTATATTGGAGCAGAAGCATGACATTTAAAGCTGGTGATGAGAAATTCGGTTCGGTTCACAATCTCCATGGTTGATACACTTTTTTAACATATAAAAAAAAAAATATGCAATGTGGTCAAATATGAAGGAGTGAGTTCCTTTGGATGCTGCTCATACTGGTGAAGACTGGGAGACAAAGGAATGTAAGTTAGACATGTGCGATTCTTTCTGTTACAAATCGAAATTCATTATTATTTAGATACTCTCATGTATCTGAATGTCCGATTCACAATAGTAACAAATTTCAACAAATCTAAAATAAATTATAACAAAATGAATTCTCTGAATTCGAATTTGAAATAGAAACTTATTGCAATAAATACAGTAAGGTATTAAAGTGGAATAAAATGCTGATTCCTACTTCAGCTGCTGAAAAGAATTAAATAAAACAGAACAGAATAGTAAAAAAAATAGCATAGAATACAACAGAATAGAAGAGAAAATAATAGAATAGAAAAAACAGAACAGAATAGAATAAAATAAAATAGAATGAATATAGCCATTTTTCAAAATTCACATTTTGAATAATTTTTAATATAACAAATATACAAAATGAATTCCGAAAATGAAGAATTCTAACATAACAAATATGTAAAAATGAAATGATTAACCTAACAAACTAATCCAAAATGATATTTTATATCTTGCACATCTACAATGTGAGTTTCCTGCAAGGAGAAGAAGTGCATTATACATCCTGTATGGACCAGGGGCGGACTGAACATTTGGAAACTCGGGAACTGCCTGAGGGCCTGGGGTCAGTAGGGGGCCCCATGAGATGCCCCTGGTACCTTTTTCATAGGCTTTTTTGAGTTTGGGCAAGAACACAGGGGTCCAATGATCCCCTATTGCCCGGGGGCCCCATGAGTTGTCAGTCCGCCCCTGGTATGGACCTAAGTAATGAGAACTTCAGTGGACCCTCCTCTACTGATACTATCTGCCTGACATTCCAGGAATGCAGGCTGGTATCCCCATAGCAGAGTGCAGACAGTCAGTGACCCCTGTCAATCTGATGCCACCTGGTTCAAATTTCTCTCTAGACAAGTTTTCAGGGTTTTTTTTTTTTTAAATGAAAGCAGTATAAGTACCTGAATTTGGGTGGGTTTTAGCTTCCTGTAATTACCTGGAAGAGAGAGAAGCAGCAGAAGGAGCTCATCAGTTATGTTCCATAGCAGCACAATGGAATACTAGCAAAAAATGAATAAAAAGCTGTTACTGTGAGAGCTTGTATAAATTAAAGTTGGTTGCCTACTCACCTACTCAGCTGCATACTAGTACATTATGACAGACTTACCTATAAAGCAGATCCCTCCAGTAGTGCGTTGTCACCACTGACAGGGATTGCACCTTCATCCGGTCTTTCTTCTGGGTTCTCTGAACTGCGATGACGTCACTCCTGCACATGTTTGCAGCAGTCATGGTCACGGAATGACGTCACTTACGCGAATGTGTGCAGCAGTCATGGTCACGGTATGATGTCACTTCTGCACATGTGTGCAGAATTCATTGTCACTGGATGACGTCACTTTCACACATGTGTGTAGCAGTCATGGTCACGGGATGACATCACTTGCACATGTGTGTGTAGCAGTCATGGTCACGGGATGACATTACTTCCGCACATTTGTGCAGCAGTCATGGTCACAGGATGACATAATTTCCGCAAATGTGTGCAGCAGTCATGATCACGGGATGACGTCACTTCCGCACATGTGTGCAGCAGTCATGGCTACGGGAAGATGTCACTTCCGCACATGTGTGCAGCAGTCATGGTCATGGGATGTCGTCACTTCCACACGTGTGTAGCAGTCATGGCTACGGGATGATGTCACTTCCACACATGTGTGCATCAGTCATGGTCACGGGATAATGTCACTTTCACACATGTGTGCAGCAGTCATGCTCATGAAATGACATCACTTCCGCAAATGTGTGTAGACGTAATGGTCACGGGATGACATCACTTTCGCACATGTGTGCAGCAGTCATGGTCACGGGAAGATGTCACTTCTGCACATGTGTGCAGCAGTCATGGTCACGGGGTGACGTCACTTCCGCAAATGTGTTAGGCAGTCATGGTCACGGAATGACATCACTTCCGCAAATGTGTGCAGCAGTCATGGTCACGGGATGACAGTTCTTCTGCACATGTGTGCAGCAGTCATGAACATGGCACAGCAGTCTGAATAGATGACACACTTGAGTGTCCCTTCCATTCAGAGCGCTAGAGATGTGAACAATAAAGAAATTAATTCTGTTTCATTTTGGATTCATTTGTTAAGTAAATCATTTTGTTTTATCATATTTGTTGTGGTAAAATGATTTACACCCCGGTCACATCAAACCCGATTTTGAAATTGTGTGGCTTACAGTCACACGATTTCAAAGTTGGGTGACATGCCGATTTCAGGTGCGATTTGCAAGACATCTGACACAGATGTCTATGCAAATGACACCAAAAGTATTAAATGTACTACTTTAGAAATCGGTGCGGCTCCGACCAAGTCAGAACCGCACTGATATGACCGCTCTAATTGCGGAAAATAGGATGGATCTTGGCATGCGATTTGCGAGTCGCATGGCATGCAAATCACATGCCAATATGCATCCAGTGTGACCGAGGACTTATTTTTAGAATTTGTTTCATATATTCAGGTTCCTTTCCTATATTCTTTGTTCTGAATCATAGCAAAAGAAAAAAAAGAAAAGTTGCATCAGAGTTGCATTCATCCAATGTCACACCAAAGACGCATCAAAGTGGTATCAAAGTCAAACCGACGAGTCTTCCTGACGCCTGGAACCATGTCGAAATACCAGAGCAAGACTCTTAGCGTTGGATGACTCGGCTCACGTGTCGTTGAAGAACACAGCTAGCTGTGAGAATTATTGCTACTGGCAACAAAAAAATGCAAAACACAACAAAAACACATCACAAACTCAAAAAACACTCTATCTGCATTTCTGCCGCGTGTCCATGGAAGTCTATTGAACCAAAAATGCACCTGTTTTGGACTCGGTCACTTACAGACCATTTACCGTGATCTACCAGTGAGCCAAATTAATATAGAATTACGTGCACGTGGAAGAAAGACACTGACACTGTTGCAGTTTGTCAACTTCCTAAAATTCTGTTTTATTGAGGAACTAACAGTATCATTTATAGGGCTTATGATGCAGGCAAAACATATACATTGATTGGGTGAAAAGTCCACTGGGTTTCTGCGTGTTCTTCCATCCGTGTTGATATCTTCCAATCATTTTCCCCAAAAAGACTCATTCCCTTTTATGGGGGTTGTTTACATTAAAAGATACTTTTCTCCTAATGAGTCACCTAGGGTGAGACTCCGGATGAAGGCGCCATCTTAATTATCATCATTGTTCTGTCAACCTGTATCTGATTGTTTACTTAAGTGAGTAAGGAATTTTAAAGAGCAAGAAACAGAAAGTAGCAAGACTATACAATTGTCATTTTACTGATCATCTAATAAAACGTGGACTGTCTATCACAATCCACTACAATCCCCCCTTAAAATGGCTATTTTATTCCTGACTGTCCCTTTGTCTTTCTGATGTCCTAACTGCCTGGTGGCCCTCCCCTTGGAACGCATGTAGAGTCCCTGAGTGGCTAATCCATCCCTAGAGTCTCGATACGTCCTGAGAAGGCCACAGTCAGGCACTGTCTTTCCCTGCTTATAGTTGTCTGTTGGGGGGGGGGGGGGGAAGTTGTAGCATTCCTTTTTTTTATTTTAAGTCTGAAATATGATGATCAGGGGCCATGGTCTGTAAGGGAGTATAGGATTCCCTTTCTTCACGGGGGAGTTCAACATTGTTATAGTTCAGGAATGTAGGGGAGATCTCGCTCACAGCTTTCCCTATTAGCCTCTTAATGCAAGGGATCACACAGCAGGCGACTATTGCCATTAGAAGGATAATACCCAGGATAACCACCCCTGCTTGGGCGAGGGCTTTCTGCCAGCCACTCAGCCATCCAAACCACTGATCCCAGGGATGTGTAATACCTCAGTTTTCCTTAAGTTCATTTGACAGGTCCTCCAACCTCTTGATGGCCAGCGTCACCTTCCCATTTGGGCCTGTGTTATCTGCGGCGGACTGACAACTCAAGGGGCCCCCGGGCAATAGGGGATCATGGGGCCCCTGTGTCCTTGCCCAAACTCAAAAATGCCTATGAAAAAGGTACCAGGGGCATCTCATGTATCCCCCTACTGACCCCGGGCCCCTCGGGCAGTGCCCGAGTTTCCAAATGGTCAGTCTGCCCCTGTTCCATACCGGATGTATAATGCACTTCTTCTCCTTGCAGGAAACTCACATTGTAGATGTGCACCATAGAAAATGTCATTTTGGATTCGTTTGTTAGGTTAATCATTTCATTTTTACATATTTGTTATGTTAGAATTCTTAATTTTCGGAATTCATTTTGTATATTTATTATATTAAAAATTATTCAAAATATGAATTTTGGAAGATGGCTATATTCATTCTATTTTATTTTATTTTATTCTGTTCTGTTTTTTTCTATTCTATTGCTTTATTCTATTCCATTGTATTCTTTTATATTCTATCCTTTCCTATTCTATTATTTTCTCTTCTATTATCTGCGGCGGACTGACAACTCAAGGGGCCCCCGGGCAATAGGGGATCATGGGGCCCCTGTGTCCTTGCCCAAACTCAAAAATGCCTATGAAAAAGGTACCAGGGGCATCTCATGTATCCCCCTACTGACCCCGATCCCCTCGGGCAGTGCCCGAGTTTCCAAATGGTCAGTCCGCCCCATGTGTTGCCTTTAAAAAAAAGCCCCCCCACACCCTTTTCAGAAATGCAACACCTGAAAAACACATAGATGTAAATGTGTCCCATAGGAAAACGTGTTAACCCTTTGAGGACCATAAGATTACGGAACGCCAAAAAGAATCAATTTTTTGTTTTTAAAGTTCGTACACTTCAGTTGCTGTAACTAAGCCATTTCATGAAATAATTGGCAAAAAGCTAGATCCATTTGTTGATAAGAACTAATATTTTGACTCAAACCAAAAAAAAAAAAGTATTTTAAGTTCTTAATCAGATGATACACGCAATTAAAAACATGGGACAAATACGTCCCTTGGTCCTCAAAGGGTTAAATGGACTTTAGTGTGTTTCTGCAAAATGCGCTAAGAAACGCATAGGTGTGAACCAGGCCTCACCGCTTGTCAAAGCGTTCCACATCTATAGGACAATGTATCTCTTCTAATTGTACCGTGTTCTATTGATCTGGAATGTTGTTTGGCATAAAAGGTAACATTTCTAGTATGGAATACTTTTTCATTTTTCATTGTCTCATGAATGCCAGCTCCTATGCAAATGAACGAGCCGGAGCGACAGAAACTCAGTAATCGGGCTGTCAGGCTCGGTAACAATAGTTATCACTTTTTGGGTTATAATGCTTGTCGTTTTTTTCGATAGAGAAAGCGTAACCTTAAATGCTAGAAGACAAAACAATTAACTACTGTGGATGAGGTTGTATAACGTGAAAAGAGCTCATTCTTCGCTCCCCTCCTTAGCAATGAATTTTAATTTGCCGTCTTCATTAGAAAAATGAAAGATGTCCTCTTCAGGTACAATGAACACGAGATGTGAAATCTCTCTCTGCATACCACTTGGTTTTCTTTTTTTTTCTTTTTTTTACTTCTTTCAAACAGAGGGCAATACATAAAATGTAACCTTGACTTCACCAATGCATACAGCGGAACTCTAAGCAAATAGATAAATACACATTTGAAAAGCGTATGCCATACATTAGGCGTTTTCCTGTCGAAGGCTATTTAGCCTTTCTGCCGCCTGACACCGTTTTCTACAGAACGCTCACAAAAGAATTTCTTTTCAATGCTATGGAAATGTTATGGATCGTCGGTGCTGAGACAGCTATTAGACGGCCTTTCTATAGCAATGCATGAGGCTTCCACACTTACAGAGAAGGAGCAGAGCCTGGATGGAAGACCTTGAGCCTGGGTTCATACTGATGTGGTGCGGAATTCACAGCGTTTTCTGTGCGAACTCCGTACTGCATCAGAATCGCACCCCGTTCATGCAAACCAGGGGCGGAATGACCATTTGAGCACTCGGGAACTGCCCAAGGGCCCGGGGTCAGCAGGGGGCCCCATGAAATGCAAATAAAAATGGCCACCTGCCCAAGTCTATAACTGGATTATGAAGCAAGGACACATAAACAGGCATCACATAGTGAATAAAAGGGAGAGAACAATGTTCTTGGACAACTTGCCAGCCAGCTTGCTAACAACCAAATTAACCTGTCTAACAGTATGCGTTTATAGCAGGGGTTTAGATAGCACACATTTGCTAATACATACGTAAGCCACAGAGCCACGTCATGGCACCCTGATAATCTGTGGTCCTAACCAGGGGCGGACTGACAACTCATGGGGCCCCCGGGCAATAAGGGATCATGGGGCCCCTGTGTCCTTGCCCAAACTCAAAAAAGCCTATGAAAAAGGTACCAGGCAGGGGCGGACTGACAACTCATGGGGCCCCTGGGCAATAGGGGATCATGGGGCCCCTGTGTCCTTGCTCAAACTCAAAAAAGCCTATGAAAAAGGTACCAGGGGCATGTCATGGGGCCCCCTACTGACCCCGGGCCCTGTTTCCAAATGGTCAGTCCGACCCTGGTCCTAACTCTACAATTTGAGAATCCCCATAGTAGAGGCACATGCATTTAATGGATAGATCAAGGGCAGGTGAACCTGAGGGAGCCCACCCCTCTTAAAGGCAAAGGAGTGCACAGGACCCCAGCATGTAGCACAATGGCAGCCAGGGTCCTAGTGCACCCACGTACCAAAACTCCCAATGAAATGCCCCTGGTACCTTTTATAGGCTTTTTTGGGTGTGCTTTGAGTGTGGGCAAGGACACAGGGGCCCCATGATCTCCTATTTCCCCGGGGGCCCCATGAGTTGTCAGTCCGCCCCTGATGCAAACAAATTAAGTTAACTTTGAAAAAGTGTATTTATATGAAACGCGCTAGTGAGGTGCCCCCTAGCGGCGACCACACTCCGCATGGCTCCTCTGAACGGCCGATGGCCATCTTGGAATTCTGATGTAAGTCCTTTTCATCTGCTTCTGACTATTACTATATATCAATAAATACTACACTATTGGAGACTTCTCCTTTTGGGCTGGGTTTGTTCTGCAATCCCCCCCTCTTCTAAGGTACTTCTGCTGACCGGGCATATGAGAATGTGTATGATCCCCCTGGTGGCTGATGACTGAATACCCGGAGATTTGGCTATCCCCCTCTGATGTGGCTTACCTGGATGCTGCTGACCTGATGACCCTGATCTTACAGTGTTCCAGATCTAGATGACCAGGAGTAGGTCTTATATACACTCCAATGCGCAATAATTTGCGCTATCTGGTTAGTGCAATCAATACTTATTTTCCACAAACACGGGAGTCACTGATTTCTTCATCATGCTATATTGATATCCGATTGATTGACTTTATTACCATTAATACCACATGCACCTTGGACGTATCTGTCAGGGACCGTTGGTCTCGCCGCGGCGCACAGGTCTGCGCATGCGCAGATTGCCTAGGCGCACCAATGTGCAGGCATTAGGACCTGGGCGTCCGTGGCGGCAATTGCGGCCGCGCATGCGCACTCCGGCATGTGGGCGCACGCCTGGCACCAATGACGGTGCAGGGCGCACTATTTAAACTGGCCAAGCGGTGTTCAGATTGCCGCAAGGTCTAGTTCCTGTTACCTGTGTTCCTGAAGTGTGTTCCTTGTTGCTGACCCTGCCTGTTCTGATTCGTGTTGACCTTCTCCTGCTCTGACCCCTGGCTCGTCCCTGACTATTCCTCTGCCTGCCCTTACTATTATTGGACCTCCCGTTGCTGAACCTTGGCTCGTGACCCGGCTACTCTCCGTCTACTGCTTGGTACCTATTTGCCTCCACCGTTACCAACCCGGCTAGTCTGACTCACTCCTGAGTGTCATCCATCCATCCCGCTCGGGACCTGGACCTGTCAGCCTCTTCACATCAGGCTCACCCCTGGCACATGCCCTCAGCGGGACCCCTCTACCACAGTTGGGTGCACTCAGGGGTTGCGACCTGTTTTCAGTCTCACACCAAGTCCATCCCCACCATCAGGGGCTCTGGCGAAAAGGCAGTCCTGGGGAATCCCGTTCTGTGGATCACTAGAGATCCCGCCGGGCGGTGTCTGACAGTATCTATATATGAGATAGTTGGCACCTCTAATTTTAGCGCCATTGAGTGCTTTTTTCACATTTGGCTCATGCAATACCAGGGGCGGACTGACAAATCATGGGGCCCCCGGGCAATAGGGGATCATGGGGCCCCTGTGTCCTTGCCCAAACTCAAAAAAGCCTATGAAAAAGGTACCAGGGGCATCCCATAGGGCCCCCTACTGACCCTAGGCCCTCGGGCAGTGCCCAAGTTTCCAAATGGTCAGTCCACCCCTGTGCAATACTATTCACCATATATCTCTAATATTTCTATTTCTATACCATTTGATTGATGCTCTTAGCGCTGCATAGTTTATGTTTATATATTTATGAAGAGATTCCAGAGGTTTACCTTATATGCAAGCAGCTTTTACGGTTATCCATTTACCCAGCGCTCATGTTTTTAATTTTATATTGTGTGACAATTAAGTTAACAACACCCCGAAATCGGTCCGCAAAACGCGGTGCGATATGCAGAATTAGATTGCATAGGTGTGAATACCCATGCGATCTGATTCTAGTGCGGACTCAAAAAAGGGTCCTGCGCCTTTTTGGCACGGGTGCGGTGCGATTTGAGCCATACAAAATGTATGGTTCCAATCGCACCGTGCACAAATCGCATGTGATGTATCGCACCGCATTAGTGTGAACCTAGGCTCAAGAAGTCTAGGTTCACACCTATGCAGGTTGCGTTTGCTGCATCTCTGCATTGCGTTTTGTGTTGCGGTTTTGATGCTTTTTTGCTGCTTTTTTTGCTATTTTTAACATTTTTATTGTTGCTAGGCAGATTTTAAACGCAAAATGTATAAAAAATGCGGCAAAAATGCAGCAAAATAGCAAAACATGCTTTTATGCAGCATTCCTATTGAAGTCTATAGAACAAAAAACACAACGTTTTGCATTAAAAAAAGTCCCTGAGCCTAGGTTCACAATGATGTGGTGCAGAATTCGCAGCGGTTTCTGTATGAATTCTGCACCGCATCACAATTGCGCCTCGTTCATGCGAACCATTGCAGGTGTGTATGTTAAATTAACAACACCCCGAAATCAGTCCGCAAAACACTGTGCGATGTGCAGAATTGGATCCCAGAGGTGTGAATACCCATGCGACCCGATTCTAGTGCAGACCCAAAAAAGGATCCTGCACCTTTTTGGTGCTGATATGGTGCGATTTGAGCAATACAAAGTTTATGGCTCAAATTGCACTGCACAGATTTTTGCATGTGATTCTCACAGGAATACGGTGCAGTTCCTGTGAGAATCACATGCGATATGCCGCACTGCACAAATGTGAACCCAAGTTGACCCTTTCCAAAAAACGCACCGGGTGAAAACGCGGAGATGTGAACCTGTCCCCAGGGGCAGACTGACAACTCATGGGGCCCCCGGGCAATAGGGGATCATGGGGCCCCTGTGCTTGCCCAAACTCAAAAAAGCCTATGAAAAAGGTACCAGGGGCATCTCATGGGGCCCCCTACTGACCCTGGGCCCTCGAGCAGTGCCAGAGTTTCCAAATGGTCAGTCCGCCCCTGCCTGTCCCATAGGAAATCATTTTAAATGGACTGTACTGCGTCTCTGCAAAACGCTGCAGAAAATGCTTAGGTGTGAACCCGGGGTAAAAAGGCTTTTGAGCTTATATACTTAGGCTAGGTTCACATGTATACAGATTGCAGATTGTGTGGTTTCACCGTGTGCTTTAAGTGTTTTTTTTCCAATAAGAAAGTATTGACTTTAATGTGACTTTGAATGGGTGCAACGTTGATGCAACTTGGAGGCGACCTTGATGCTTTGGTTGGATGTGACTTTGATGCAACTTGTATCTTTGGATGGGTGCGGTTTTGATGTGACTTAGTTGTGACTTTCATGCAATGTTGGATAGGTGCGACTTTGCTGTGACTTTACACTCTCTGGCACTCAAGTAGCATCAAAGTCACGTCAAAGTTGCAGTACATGAACGGAAGGCTCCATGCACACTGAATGTTTTAATAACGCTGGTAGCATTAGTTGTGTAAAGTCACATTAAAAAGGCAAAAGTCTGGAAAGCCTCTCTAGAAGGTGTCTGCAGGAAGCTGAATGGGCACAGCTTCTCCTTGACCTCATGAGTACTGACTGTTCTACAAGATCCTAATGACTGTGTACTAATGGGATATCTGAACCTACCCTACCTACTAAAGGCTTTCTCAAAGAAAATCCTGAATTTTAGCAAAAAAACCTATATCTGAGGAGTGTAGCACAGAAGAGTGTCCTCCTATTGAATTTTACAGTCCAAAGTATCCCATACCCATAGACCCTTTCCCATAGTTGCTGTTCTAGCAATAAATCATAAAAAAGGCATTCCCTAGACTGCTTTCTTGTGTCGGTGTACTTTTGGACTGTGCTTTGGTGTGCTGAAAGTCTCTGTACGAATAGGGGAGAACTCAAGTCATCATACAGTTAGGTCCATATATATTTGGACACAGGCACAGGCACAGACACAGGCACAATTTTCATACTTTTGGCTCTGTATGCTACCAGAATAAACGTAAAACAAAACAATCCAAATGAATTTGAAGTCCAAACTTTCAGCTTTAATTCAAGCGGTTGAACATAAAATGGCAAGTACAAATTTTAGGAACTGCAACCATTTTTATACACAGTCCCTCCATTTTCAGGGGCTCAAATATAATTGGACAAATGAATACAATCATAAATAAAATGTTCATTTTTAATATTTTGTTGAGAATTCTTTACTGGCAATGACTGCCTGAAGTCTGGAACCCATGGACAATACCAAAGACTGGGTTTCCTCCTCTCAGATGCTTTGCCAGGCTCTAACTGCAGCTGTCTTCAGTTGTTCTTTGTTTATGGTTCTTTCTACCTTTAGTTTTGCCTTCAGCAAGTGAAATGCATGATCAGTTAGGTTGAGATCAGGTGATTGACTTGGCCATTGCAGAATATTCCACTTCTTTTCCTTAAAAAGCTCCTGGGTTGCTTTTGCAGTGTGCTTTGGATCATTGTCCATCTGTACTGTGAAGTGCTGTCAAATCAACTTTGCTGCGTTTGGCTGAATCTGGGCTGACAGTATAGCTCTAAACACTTCAGAATTCATCCGCTGCTTCTGTAATTCCTAAACCCTTCCTCCAATTTGGATGTACATACCCTCAAATTATACCTGAGAGTGTGCACTTTCAGTCCATATCCATTATATAACTATAGCTTGAACATTTTTTGGTAAATACCTGAAAAAAAAAACTAAAATTGTGTCCAAATATATATGGACCTAACTGTATATTCAGTGGGATGAATTAAGGGATGAAACATTTGAAATAAAAACAGAGTTCTCTAAAAAGAAATGGTTTATAATACACAGTGCTTTAGCAAATTAAATGACATCCATTCCTAGATTGTAAACTCGAAAGAGCAGGGCCTCAATCCCCTCATGTTTTGCATTGTATTGGTATTGTTCTGTCACATGTTCTGTCCCCCTTTGTAATGTACAGCGCTGAGCGAACTATTGGCGCTTTATAAATACTGTATAATAATAATAATAATAATAATATAGGAATTACTCAACAGATCTACTTAACAATTTTAACCTCTTGCTGCCTATGTAACGCATATGTGCAATAAAATGCCAAGTGTGCATGGAGACTAAAATATAGGTGCAGTACTCAAATATAAACATGATAAAGTTTTCAGAATGTATGTACCTGTATGTATAATTCCTGATTAGAACCAGCAGAGCACTTCAATCCATTGGGACTTAGGTACCATTCATCCTTCTAGAATCACAGGAGCCAAATAAAACTTTGATAATATGAGCGGCATGCCCCACTAGATCTTGCTTCTGATTACAAGGATGGCATCACCAGGGACTGGGTCTAGAAAGCGAAAGAGCTTCATTATATGGCGGCTTGCCTGGAGCCACAAAGTTCTGTGCAATAGGTGAAAATGTGGACCTAGGCAAACGAGTAGCTACAGAATGTCTGCTGTCAGAGCTATATCATTCACAACTAAATTGAGTTACATTATTCATAGGATAAAGTTGAGTCTACTTGAAGCCTGCAGTAGGCTTACAAGGAATGAAAAAAGGTACATTTTAACATTAACAGCTAGGATATCAAGGACTACATTAAAGGATCCGTGCGCAGTCCTCCACCTTTATGCACTCCCCAGAGAGCTAGAATACATAAGCATGTATGATAGCTAATGCTGTGCATCCCAGACCATCTCTTCAGCATTACGATCTCCAGCCACCAGTCAAGTTCCCTAGATCAAGAGGGAACTCACACATCAGAGCCCAGATGGAGGTTTATAGTGCAAATTTCTTTTTTCATTAAATTAGTAGTAAAAACATTAAAATCAATCCATGTACAAAACAAACAAAACAGTCCGGACTTACAAAGATGGCCACCGAGTTCCAGAACTGGTGGCATAACGTCAGCACACAAGGCCCCTCCCAAAGCATTTAGTGTGCAAGCACGTCTTCAGGGGATACACCTCTGGCTGATGTCGGTACCAATCTCCAAAAGATACCAATAAAATTAGTAGTAAGAACATTAAAATCAATCCATGTACAAAACAAACAAAACAGTCCAGACTTACAAAGATGGCCACCGAGTTCCAGAACTGGTGGCATAACGTCAGCACACAAGACCCCTCCCAAAGCATTTAGTGTGCAAGCACGTCTTCAGGGGATACACCTCTGGCTGATGTCGGTACCAATCTCCAAAAGATACCAATAAAATGTGGGTGTAGCGCTAAATATAAATATAATAAATATATGATAAACAAATGACCAATGAGAGGATAGCCTGTAAAAATGTATAAATAAGTCCGCTAGTACAGTTCAAATATATAAAATCCCAGGATAGTGAAATCAGCAGCAGATAGACTTGTGACACCAACCAATAGTTAAAGTGCGCACTCACCAGAAGCGCATGGGTAATGCGCATATAATATATTAACCACCAAGGTAACTGTGGGTAGGTGGGATAGATAGGTGAACTTCCTTCTATGTTGTAGTCATCAAGCCCTGAGAATTGATAGAAATCTGCTGGATCCAGAGGTCCCCTTAAGGATGGATTAGGTGCTCAGCCTGAGTATAGGGCTCCTTTTCCCCTGGTAGTGGAAAATCTCTGGGGGTGACCTGCAGGCTTAATAGCTCCATAAAGGAGCCAAAAAAAGGTGCCCATAGTGTAGTATGCTTAATTTATTTATTCCAAATGCAGTATAATGACAGGGTAAAGTATCATACACACAATGACAGAGTATGCAGAGACTAACCCTGAATAAAGATGGCCGCTGGGTTTCCTCCTAGCTCCAGGTGGCAGTGATGTCACCCTCTGTCTGGTTCCTCCTGAGGCCTTTCGTGCAATGGCACATCATCAGAGGGAGAACCGACCAACTTTTTTTATTCATTAAATTAGTACTAAGAACATTAAAATCAATCCATGTACAAAACAAACAAAACAGTCTGGACTTACAAAGATGGCCACCAATCTGAGTTCTAGAACTGGTGACATAACGTCTGCACACAAGGCCCCTCCCAAAGCATTTAGTGCGCAAGCACGTCTTCAGGGGATACACCTCTGGCTGATGTTGGTACCAATCTCCAGTAAATAGCCTGCTGGCACTTGAAGGAACGGAAATCCTCAGCACCATTTTCCTGTAGCCACCAATGCCATACTTTGCAACTCATGCCACCCGTTCCAGAACTGGTGGCATGACATCAGCACATAAGGCCCCTCTCAATCCATTTCATGCGCATGCACATCTTCAGGGGATACACCACTGGCTGACATCGGTACCAATCTCCATTAAATAGCCTGCTGGCACTTGAAGGAGCGGAAATCCTCAGCGCCATTTTCCTGTAGCCGCCAATGCCATACATTGCGACTCCATTTTTTGGTGGATCATCAAATAACAGACCCACATCTGCACCGCTTACAAATGATGGGGAAACCAAGAACAAATATAGAGCTAATAAAAACACACACAAATAGACTTTGAACCCCCCACAGACTTTTGCAGTGCTTTCGGGATCAGTATTGCATGCATGGTAGAGTTTAGGCTCCATTCACACCAATGCGATTTTTAGTGCTTTTTGCTTTTTACAGAAACACACTACAGTCCATTTAACATGGTTTCCTATGGAACATGTTCACATCTACGATTTTTTGATCTGCTGCATTTTTGGAAAGGGTCAGGAACTTTTTTTAAAAGCAAAAAGCAGTGTTTTTGCTATAATAGAGTTCAATGGAGAATCTTCTGAAATGCATGGTAGTTGTTTTTGCCGCGTTTTGCATTTTGCATTTTTATTATGCCCAGCAAAAAAAAATTCCACTTTAACAAAAACAAAAAAGCTGGAAAAAAACGCAAAATGCAGTAAAAACACGCAAAAAACGCAGGTAGAAAAACACAAAACGAACTGGGAAAAGCACTGCAAAATGTACAAAAAGCAAACTGCATAGGTGTGAATTGAGACTTAAAGTGTTTCTACAATTCAACTGTGAAAGAGAAAAACATATCTGAGGAGTTGTCTTTAGGTGGAGAACAAAAGCTGAAGCCATCTTTTATTCATTGCATTCACACCTATGCAACAGAGAGTCAGTGTCTGCATGCAGACAGCTGTCATCTTGTTGAAGTCTACTGGAGCCTGACAAGCCAATCCTGGCTGTTCAGTCTGTCCACATCCTCAGGGGCGTATTTGCTGCGAGGCAAACAAGGCATTTGCCTAGGGCGGTACTTTTCAGGGGAGCGGCGTATTGCAGCCACTCCCCCCCCTTCCCACAGAAGCGACACTTAGGACAGGGGCTGTTATGTAGCTTACCTGTGTCCCACTTGGATCTGGTCCATGAAGGCGCTGCTGCTGGAGGAGGAATAGAGAGGGTGTCTGGTGTCCTCATATACCGGGTGGATGATGGATCACAGGAGGAGGTAGTAGATATCCAATCAGCAGGATAAAGGTGGAGATGTGGTGATTTTTAAAAGAGAAGTATGGGATTCCTGAAAAAAAACTAAATTATACTCACCTAGATGGAGGCAACATCGGTCCAATGCTTCATCTGTCCCCTGCCAGCTCCAGACCAAGAACAGAGCGCCCAAACACCACTGATGGCTCACCTCTCAGTCTTCAGGCTGCAGGGAGCTGGTCATTATTGGTCACCGGCTCTCTGGTCTGAGTCTTCAGAGATCACTGGAGCACCGGGCTGAGGAGGGAGCAAGAGTGGCTGGCTCAGGCTCTCAGCAAATTGCTAAAAGGCTGAGCCAACTGCCAGTCCAGGCATCTAGGTAGATCCCGACTGTGAAGTTAAGATCTTTCCCAAGCCTGGAATGGCTCTGTGACATCAGTCAACAGTGGGCTTTAGCTGAAAGTGGGTCACAGGAGTGTAGAACAAACTGCACTCCTGTGATCCATAGGAGAAGTACAGCCAAAAAAGCTTTGACTATACTTCTCCTTTAACTTGTTGCCGACCGCAGATAGCCGAATGACGGCTGCACTGTGGCCGGCCAGTTCTGAGTGGACGTCATATGACGTCCTCCCAGAACGCGCTCTCCTGCGCACCCCAGGGGGCGCGCACCCAGCGATCTCCGTGATCGCTGTGTCCTACGGACACAGCTGATCACGTGATGTGGTAAAAGGCCAATCACAGCGGCCTTTTACCACGTGATCAGCGGTGTCCAATGACACGCTGATCAGAGGGAAATGCAAGTGCCGGTTCTTGGCTGCACTTTCCTCACGCTGTCAGATCGTGAGGAAAGTACTGCCGAGAACTGGCAGTTGTCAGAGCAAGGATCGGCACCGATCATCAGGGCACTGATGATCGGTGCCCAGCAGTGGCACCCGCAAGTTCCACCCACCTGTGCCCAGCAGTGTGCCCACTAGCTCCGCCCACCTGTGCCCAGCAGATCACCCACCTGTGCCCAGCAGTGCACCCACCTGTGCCCAGCAGTGCACCCACCTGTGCCACTCTGAAGTGTCACACACCTGTGCCCAGAAGTACCACCTACCTGTGCCCAGCAGTGCCACCCACCTGTGCCCACCCACCTGTGCCCACCAGTGCCACCCACCTGTGCCCACCCACCAGTGCAGCCCAGCAGTGCTGCCAGTCAGTGCCACCAGTCAGTGTCCAGCGGTTGTGCCAGTCAGTGCCGCCAGTCAGTGCCCAGCAGTGATGCCAGTCAGTGCCGTCTATCAGGACCCATCATCAGTGTCACCTATCAGTGCCGCCTATCAGTGCTGCATATTAGTGCCGCCTATCCGTGACACCTCATTAGTGCTGTCTACCAGTGCCGCCTATCCGTGCCACCTCATTAGTACTGCCTATCAGTGCCCTTTAGTGCTGCCTATCAGTGCCCATCAGTGCCGCCTATCAGTGCCCATCAGTGCTGCCTCATCAACGCACATTGGTGAAGGAGAAAAATTACCTGTTTGAAAAATTTTATAATAGAAACAAGGAAACTTTTTTTTTTTTTGAAATTTTTTGAAATTTTTTTATTTATAGCGCAAAAAGTAAAGCGCCCAGTGGCGATTAAATACCACCAAAAGAAAGCTCTATTTGTGAGAAAAAAATGATCAAAATTTCATATGGGTACAATGTTGCATGACCGCGCAATTGTCAATCAAAGTGCGGCAGCACTGAAAGCTGAAAATTGGCCTGGTAAATAAGGGGGTATAAGTGCCTGGTAGGCAAGTGGTTAATTAGCAGGATGACCACTGTATTTCTTAAAGCTGACATAAAAGATCTTCAATTGTTCTGTATTTGTTATAAAATAATCAAATTCATTTTTCAATTCAACCAGCAGAAGAACTTAAGCCAACCATAGATGGATCAAATCTCAGCTAGTTCAACAGGGACTGGCCAAGATCCAATCCATCTATGGGAAAGCTGGTTGTACCGAAGTTGATCCATCGATTGACCAGCCTGTCAGATTTTTTTGCATGTGAATACTGCTGGTGGCTATAGTCACCAGCAGTGATCATTGTATTCTGTCGACAGGGAAGGCTCCCTGCCAACAGAACACAATAGCAATGTGTTGATGGGAAAATCAAGTGATTTCTTTCTTGCAGGCTGTGGTTTCAGGAATTAAAATCTTATCATCTATGGCTTGCCTTTAATTAAGCTTGGAAACAGTCTCCTAATACTCCTTGCTTTACAGATGAAACAGATCCCATATATGTATGTCGGCAGGGAAGACTCTCCGCCAGCAGAACACAATAGTGTTGTGTTGATGGAGGAATCAAGTGATTTTCTTTCGTACAAACTGTGGTTTCAGGAAAGAAAACTGTATCATCTATTGTTTGCCTTTAATTAAGCTTTAGTCTCCTATTATGCCTTGCTTTAGCAGATGAAACAGACCCCATATATGTGTGTCAATCAGGGGCGGACTGACAACTCATGGGGCCCCCGGGCAATAGGGGATCATGGGGCCCCTGTGTCCTTGCCCAAACTCAAAAAAGCCTATGAAAAAAGGTACCAGGGGCATCTCATGGGGCCCCTTACTGACCCCGAGCCCTCGGGCAGTACCTGAGTTTCCAAATGATCAGTCCTCCCCTGGTGTCAATTGTTCATGTAACTGTTTACCTGGAATTCTGCTATAGGCTTTAATGGTATGTTTTTTTGTTTATTTTTTTCACATAAACTGTTTTGCACCCAGGCGATTGAACTCAATCCTACCGTGTTTTGGTCATGATGCCAAAAAATATCTAAAATGTAACTTGCCACTTGTCTGCTTATATAAATCCTATCATTTATTTGAATAAGTCTTTTATTATGTTTTATTTTTACTGCAATACATCAAGATAAAAAATCATTTTTTCTTTTTTTTTTTGCAAAAATATATAAGTTTTATATTAAAAATACATTTAGGGAATTTTAAATGTCCTTTAGTCCTCTTTGTGACACAAAATGTAGAATAATGGTCAAATTCACAGATTTAAAACAGAATTACATTTTTTCATATGTAAACGCCAATAGAAAATAAAAAAAAGTTCAGCTAGGCTCATATTTTGAAATTCTGTATACAGTTTTAGATAATTCATTTATCATGTGTTATCAGGCAAGATGTATCATTTCCCCTGACGAAAGCCATCAAATGTGATACAACGTATCACATTAATCATTGGACCCTGGGGAATATTTGTCAGCAAAGTGAAACTCAGACATGCTATTTTTGTAATTTATGTCTGTCGATTTGTTTTACTCTTCGTTGATGGGCAGAGAACACTTTATGGTTCATGTATGGTCACTGTTTAACAATTTACTGTTGTTCCTCTTACACCTTCCCCAAAGACATTTTATCAAGTACACGTCAAGTAGTTGTTTTTAATTGAATTAAAAAAAATTTGTATATGTTTCCTAAGGGATTCCACCTAAAAGTAGTCACACATCCAGGCTTCCTACTTTAATGTGAAGAACAGTGTTGTCTTGTTGGTTAAGCAATAATACTTTTTACTTGTTTTTGTTTTAAAGTATAAATACATAATGTAAAAATATATTATATTGTATCTTGCCAGTAGTTATATGTGGTGGCTGCATTAGATTTTTCTTTTCTACTTTACTCTCATCTGGTGATCCTGCCTGTAACACTCTTCCTGTCCTAGGATGATAACATTGACTTATTAGGCTCCATGTAAGCGGGATGTTTGGAAAACACTTCGGAATGAGGGAAACTGACTGCTGGAAAACGTATGTTAAAAAACGTCTGATAAGCCGCATTTGCATACCACGTTTATGAGCGTTTATGAGCATTTGCATTTAGAAGCATTTTTTTAAGATAACCTCAGAAGACCTTCCAAAATGCCCAGAATACACTGAAAAACAGTAAAAAATTAACTATTTTGAGAGAAATAGAGAGAGCAGAAGCAGAGAGAGCAGTATGTGTTGAGATGACCTGTCTTGGTTGTATAAACTATAGATTCCATCATGAGCATAATGCGGCACGTTCTACCATTTTTTCCTTCAATCGAAACCTGGAACTGACTGTGCTGGTGTGCTAAGTCCATTTGAATACATGGAAAACACTTTGCATGCATTTCTGACAGCTCTGGACAGCATCTGGATATGAACCAGTTAAAAAACACTTCTAAATGCAAACACTTATAAACGCGATTAACCATGTTTACAATCGTTTACAAGCATTTGGCATTTGAAACGCTGATATAATCTACTTCTGAACGCAAGTTTGGTGCATTCAAAAAAACCACTGTAAACTCAACTGCCTGTAAACGACTGTAAACGACGATGTGTACATGGACACATAGGAGAACATTAGGAAGAGTGCAGGGCTGCTGATAAAAACGCAGAAAAGCTCCTGAACGTGAGTTGATCAGCTGCAGTGTACATGAACCCTTAGATGTGTATCTGTGGAGAAGCAGGATAGGACTGCCAAAAACTTCTCCTTGCTGTCTTCTCAGTAACATAGTGTAGTGGTTATGTAGTCCTCAGAGAAAGCTGGAGCCAATGATGGAGATTCAGAATCTGGTGCAGCTGTACATGGTAGTTAATCAGCTTTTTATATTAACCTTTGGCAAAAAAAACCTGGAAGCTGATTGGCTTCTATGCGGAGTTACACTAGATTTTGCTCTCTGCAGCTTTAGTAAATAACGCCCCTTGCAACTGATAAGAGTGCAGCACAGGCAGAGCACTCAGCAAATCATTAGCTTTTTTTTTTACAAAAACATGTTTTTCTGCCCTTATCATAATATGATATAACAAAACACTTTTGATGCTACACTGCATATAGCAGATCAAAAGGGACCAAATAATAGAACCTCATTGGTAGTCATATACCACCTAATTTAAATATAAATAGACTATCTGTCCTTTATAGGTTTGACTTTAAACTACATATACTGAAAGATTCTAAACAGGAGTGGAGTATGCCATATTATAAACAAAATGTATTCATTTATTTGTAAGTGTTTTTATTCCTATATTTATTTTTAATAAAACCAGCAGTGAGCACTATAAGTTCCCCTTTTTTTTTAATGTATGCCTAACCTGGTGGCATGAGTTGGAGAGTGAGAGAGACCAGCTTACCATCATTGACATCCCTGTTGGGGGAAAGCTCTGTTTTGATCTTCTTTATTTATTGAGGTCAAAACATTGAGGAGAGCAGATGTATTTGTCACTTGGTGGAGCGTGTTAGTCATTGTACATTGGGAATTGTGGAAAGAAGATTGTGGATTATTTACTGTGTTTGGGATTTGGACACCGTGAATTCATTTACACCTTGGACTTGCTTTATCTGTTTTGACATTTATTTTGTTTCTAGATTATTATTATTACATTATTTAGAATGTGGGGATAGATTGTGAACTGCATGTTGCACCAGTTCACATCTGCATTATGATATTTAGGTTTTATGATATTCCATGTATGTGAGATTTATTGAATTATTCTGTTTTTTGAGGTAGTGCTATACTGTTTTGCATTATTTTTATGATTTGGTAGGTGGGGTGGAATCACCTATTTGGTGTGAGCTTGCAACCCAAGGTTTGTTGTTTTGGTGACTGCACAGATTGTTCTTTTGATATTGGTATCCTTTATATTACATGCTTAGGAGATGCCTTTTTATGGGGCAGTACAATAGTTAGAGACAGTTTCAGCAGCACCATGTCCTGGCCAGGGGCAGACTGACAACTCATGGGGCCCCCGGGCAATAGGGGATCATGGGGCCCCTGTGTCCTTGCCCAAACTCAAAAAATCCTATGAAAAAGGTACCAGGGGCATCTCATGGGGCCCCTACTGACCCCGGGCCCTCGGGAAGTGCCCGAGTTTCCAAATAGTCAGTCCGCCCCTGGTCCTGGCATAACATATTTTAGATGCGTAATTGATTTTTTAACCTTTACATTTAGAATGGCCTAAATACAGCAGCAGCACCCCAATCTGATGAATTCCAATAAAGAAAAACATCTACTTGTAGTTTTAGCTGTGACACCTGTTTTTTATTAAGTATCAATAGACCCTATTTGACCCTTGGAAGCAGCAGTCACAACATTAAAGCTAAAACCCTTAAAATTGGCCAGTGGAAAAACAATATTGGGAGTTTGTGCTCTTTTTTTCCCACAGTACTGCATTGTCTTGAAATTCAGTACACAAAAAAACTTCAAAACCACAACCCCACATTACCTTCATCCCTATATCCACAATTATTAACAAAATTTTAAAAATATAGACTTTAGGTATGTGTTTGATAGAAATTGATTGGCCTCAGGACAGTACATCAGAACCTGAACAGGCAGTACATAGAAAGAGTTTGGTATCTGAAAATAGCCACAAATATTGTTTAGTGGCTAAACAGTATGTAAGCAGATTGGTTGTGCTGCAATATAAGAGGGAGCGATGAGGCAGGCTTTATCCTGCAATAAAAATTATATTATATTGTCTTAGAAACAATAGGTACAGATATTGTTCAGTGGCTGGACAGTATGTGAAGAGCTTGGTAAAGTCTTAATATGTGTGAGAGGGAGAGAGCAGCAAATAGTCCACAAATATTATTCAGTGGCTTGATAATATGTAAGCAGCATGTTAAGGCCGCAATGTAAGAGGGGATGATGAGACAGGTTTTATCTTATAATAAATATTTGAGTATATTATCTAAGAGATAACAGAAAACAGTTCCAAAGCACTCGAATTTGCTGCAAATGTTAAGATGCAATGCAGGATTTACTCTGAAAGAAACAATAGAAATTTGGTAGATGGGGAGGCACCTTTACAGTGCCAAAGCACTAGAATTCCCTTGAGTGTAGCTAAACACAATACTCTCTTCAACAATCTCACCCCATCCATGTACAATTCCCAGAGTTTGGAAGGGGTGAAACATCCCCCTTGAAGCTTTACCCACTTTTCAATTCCTCCTGACTGCTAGCACCACAAACCTCCTCCTTGTCTTCCCCCTCTGCCTAGCTTCATGGGGATTGAGGCAGTAAGCAAATGATCCTGCTGGCCCTGAAACAGCAGAAAGTTGTCCTCTTCCTCCTTCTACTATCCCTGCAGCCCCTGGTTTATTGGGTCATGCAATTTGTGTTTCAGGAGAAACACAAGAGAGATTGTATCAATAATCCTTGTCTCATCACTGTTTACAAAATTGTATTTTGCGTGCATCCCAAATGATGAGCTATTGACCAAGTAAACAGATTCCCAGCACAAGCGAGAATGGAAAATGGAAATCTATCTGTCTCTAGAGATTGCAGATATTGCATGGATGCCACAGGAGAATTGTGTGTGTGTGTGTGTGTGTGTGTGTGTGGGGGGGGGGGGGGTTGGGGTGCTAAAGAAATTGAGGAATAAGGAAGAGGATTGCAGGCCTCTTCCTGCTAAATTGTCTCATTGAAGTGCTACTCCCGCTCTGTGGTGCAGAGCCAGGTGTTTTCTCATGCATGTCTTACCAAAATCACTGGTATTTTGACCACAACTGCTACTGCATACTGCACACAACAATGCTCTTGGCAGTAGGTATGATAAAAAAGACCCACAGTGCAGAACTCTGTGGACCAGCTAGGGGGATAGCAGTGACCTGTATCTGTGGGGCAATGCCGCCAGATGGATCATAATCCAATGAGAGTGCCAAATGAATGTCCAAGAGTCCAAGGTTTTTAATGTTAAAATTAGTTAATAGCATAAACAAAATGCACTTTGGGGGCATGACACACTACATCTTCATTAGGGCCTAGACATTGTGAATGTGCCCAAACAGACTCAAATAAAAAGATACAAAACAGGTCTGCATTATGATTTATGGCTTGGACAGTTTGAGGAGAGCAGGTTAGTGAATGCAGCAAAAACCAGATCTCTTGGAGCCCTCCTATTCTAAATGTGGCTTCCAGATTCCAGTAAGTGTCCCTATGCATACACCCACAGCCGGCAGGGAAGATTGTGGGAATGAGAACCCTGTCCCCATCAATATGGGGTGTGCAACTTCACATGCAGCTTTAAGGCATTCCCCAACCATGTTATTTAAAGGAACTGTGTATTTTTAATTTTGCTCTTAAAGCCACAATAAAAGACCTGCTTTCTGCTGAACAGTAGTTTTTTTTTCCATAATACATTTTTATTGATGTAGGGAAAAGAGCAGACATACAAAGTGTAACAACATAAAAATACAAATAGTCATTACACTACAGCAGTGAGATAAAGAAATGTATCAAAAGTAAGAACAAGCAATATCGTTGAACATATACTTTTCAGAAAAAAAAGGGAGAAGGTCGCAGCTAACGGCAACTCCTCCGGCTCATATGGGCAGCACAGTGGCTAAATGGTTAGCACTTCCACCTATCAGTACTAGGGTCATTGGTTCGAATCCCAGCCATGGCACCACCTTCCTGGAGTTTGCATGTTCTCCCTGTTCCTGCGTGGGTTTCCTCTGGGTACTCCGGTTTCCTCCCACACTCAAAAGACACGCTGGTAGGTTAATTTGATCCTGTGTAAATTGGCCCTACTATGTGTATGTATGAATGTGAGTTAGGGACCTTAGATTGTACTCCCCTTGAGGGTTAGGGACCAATGTGAATGTACAATATATATGTAAAGCACTGCATAAATTGACAGCGCTATATAAGTACCTGAAATAATAAATAAATAAAATATCCAGTGTATGTATATGGCAGCAGCTGAGAAGCAAAGAGCATGAACTAGTGTCTACTACCAAGTGAAATGGATTTTCCCCATCCAATCTGCTTCAAACAGGATAGGCAAGCAAATGTTCAGGAGACCTGTGTGGGAAAGGGAGGGAGTGGTGGTATGAGGGGGAAGGGTAGGGATAAAGGGGGGGGCAAAAAAGAGGGGGTAGCAGCCTTCTCCTAGACCAAGCCATCCATCAGTAAGCTCAGCTTCCCCCCACAATTTAGGAGCAATAGTTGAATAATACACCAGTCCCACACTGGGTGGTACAAAGCATGTAGTGGCGGTTTCTGTACAAGGGCACAATGGCAGAAAATCAGACCCTCTAAGGGCTGGATAACCTGCAGTTGATCTTAGATGGGATTTAATGGTTAGGACATAAGGTCCTTGTATTCATACAGGGTTTTAAAGTGTAGCCAGATACAGTAGCCCACGTTTTGGTGAAGATTGAAAATTTGTCCTGGAATACAAATATCAACTCTTTCATCTCCTCCAACCTATTTAAGCAAGCAAACTATTCCGGTACACTGGGTGGTTTGGTTCTCCAATGTATAGGAATACACAAACATGCTGCATTAATCATGGTGTAGTAAGTATTGGGCTGGAGAGAAATCCAAGGTGCTCCCAGTCAATTGGGAGGTGAGGTCATGTACCTTGGTCCGAAATTCAGCTATAAGGGGACAATCCCACCAAATGTGGAGAAATGTGCCCTCTGTCGTCAAGCAATGCCAGCAGCGAACAGAGGTTGCTTAGACATTCTTGTGAAGCAAAGAAGGAACTCTGTACCATCTTGAACTGATCTTATAAACAGTAGTTGTTACGTCTTTTTTTTTGCATTAGTTTATATCCCCCATGAAACTGCCAATAACTTTTTTAAACGAAAAGCTTGCATATTGGCCTTCAAAAAGGACAGAAAAAACAAGAATTGGCTCCCATAGATTACAGTGGGGTTCAGGCAATATGTTTAGGGTTTTCAGATGTCTCACTGGGTTCAGAGAATTTTCAGCACACTGAAATTTTCTTGATTTGTTCATCACTAATAGCAACAAAACCCCAGCCTTCCATAGTGATAGGGTTGGCACAATGCAAAGCCCCCATTATTGGTCATCTTGAACAACTTAAGACCCATCTCCCCTCTAAACTCTTAGAACGCTTAGTCTACAATCGCCTGAGCTCCTACTTCACTGACAACAACCTTCTTGACCCTTTACAGTCTGACTTTCACTCACTACACTCCACTGAAACTGCCCTACTAAAACTCACTAATGATTTACTAACTGCTAAAACCAATGGCCACTACTCCATACTCTTACTACTTGACCTCTCTGCGGCTTTTGATACTGTTGACCATCCCCTCCTCCTTAAAAAACTCCACTCTCTTGGCCTCCAAGACTCTGCTCTCTCCTGGTTCTCCTCCTTTTTTATATTATGTACCACTTACAACAAATGTGTGATATTGTGTGATAATTTCTCATATATCTTCCAAAGTCTATAGATTTATTGCCTATGTCTTGTGAATATTCATGAATCCTTCCTAAACAATCCTTAATTCATTTAAAAATTTCCAAAAAATCCAAATTCAGTTTGTTGCATATGAATTGTAGAATTGAGTAAATTTCCGAGCTAGTGAACTGAGATTATTATGATAAGCAAGAGTACCCTCCGGACTAATCAGAAGTACCCATGGGGGTACATACACCACATGATGAGAACCACTGAGCTGTCACGCAGTATTATTAATATGTTCAGACTTGTAATGATGATAATTATTAATACAAACACATCTACATATAGCTGAAAAAAAAGGCAATAGACTTTTGAAATATTGTATATGTCTCATAAATATTGTCATGGTTCAAAAAAACTTCATGCTTCAGGGAGAAGACTATTTATCATGTTATAGTATGACTAGGTAAGCTATATTTTTAATAAAGCTTTTTTTTTTAAATGTACAAAACGCCCAATAAATATAAAAAATAAACTGTATTGAGTTATTAAATAACAAATCTTTACAAATTTTAAATTGTGCATTTTAGCAAAATGGTGAAACAAAGCAATAAATAACCAATTTACACTAAAAATCTAAAGGTTGGCCTCACACCTATGCATTGTGGTAATTATTATTGTTATTATAATACAGGATTTATACAGCACCAACCGTTTGTGCAGTGCTTTACAATGTAACTGAGACAGTGCAGTTGCAATACAATTCAATAAAACAGGGTTAGGAGGGCCCTGCTCTGAGAGCTTACAATTGAAGGCAAAAAAAGGAGAATTATAAAAAATGTAAAATGTAAATAATGCTTAAAAAAATAATAAAAAAGTAAAGTAGCTCTGAGGAAGAGGGGAGCCCCCCTCGAAACACGTCAACCATCTGGAGGGTCCTCTCGTGGTTTGGGAGTTGACTTGGTGACTAGGTTGCTTTGGACTTTCATAAGCCTTTAATATCACAATTGTTTGTGAGTATATATCTATTTTTGTACTATTAAAGTTTCATCTCAGGTAATGCACTAGGCTGGTGCGCCCTTCTTCCCTTATTTTACAGTGATTCTCTTGGGTTTCCCTGACCTTTATATGGCAGCAAAGCCTGTGTCGGTATTTGGAGTGCTAAAGACCTGACATTTATCCATCATCAGTACACCACTCTTAAGCGCAGGGGATTGTTTGGTATTTCTGTTTGGTATTTCTGTTGCCACAAATCCCCACTTGGAGTCTGCCCCTTCTGACACATTTTACCCTTACAGCTTTAATAAGGGTGTGATTTGTTGCGATTAACCCTTTTTTTACTTTGTCGGTGGAAAAATGGCTGGGTCTGGACCAGTTTTTGAAATGGCTGGGTCTGGACCAGTGTTTGAAATGGCTGGGTCTGGACCAGTGTTTGAAATGGCTGAGTCTGGACCAGCATTTGGTTCTTAAAGTGGAGTATCACCCAAAAGTGGAAGCATTTCTTATCTGCCTACTCCTCCCCCTCTGCTGCCACATTCGGCACCTTTTGGGGGGGAGCTGGTACCTGGTTTTGACAGGTATCCACTCCCACTTCTGGCTCAATTCACCGTGGTTAACTGAGCCAGAAGTTCGCCCCCTCTTTCCCTCCTGCAGCCCTCTGGGACATTTCTCAGGTCCCAGAGGACTGAGGCCCATTCACAAAGCAAAGCAAAATTCACGCATGCGCAGTAGGAGACCAGCTATGAAGTTGCAAGGCTTCACTGCCGGTTTTCCTTAGTCAATGTGACGGTGCCAGCAACGAACAGCCAATTCAAGAATCGGCTGATGGTGAGCACACCACTGGATTCCTGGACAGCTAAGTAAGTGCCCTAATATTAAAAGTCAGCAGCTACAGTATTTGAAGTTGCTGCCTTTTTTTGTGGGGGAGGGGGGGACAGAACTCCTCTTTATCTATTAGCAACCAGGTTTTTATCCCATTTTTTCTAGATCAAAAACATTAGCCATTCACTCCTTGATTATGACCTAATTTGGTTATTTTTGTGCCTCAGAAACTGTGTTATGAACCCATCAGAGCCATTTCTCTCTTCACTATCATTCTTCTAGCCAGCACCAATGTGAGACATGTGTTGAGATCTTATCTTACAAAGAAATGTTTTTTATGTTTTTCACAAGGACAAGGTGGGGTTAAGACCTAGGACTGCCCTCCTATCAAAGATAGTACCCAGTTTACATAGTTATCTCTGCCTGTGTTTGCTTGACAAATGCAGAGATGACCTTGTAAAGAAAAAAATATGAAAATAAAAATGATAAAAAAGTAGATCTGTAAATAATATTTCCAAAAAAGTTTTAAAAAACCTTCACCTTTGCAGAACATTTTCCCATCATTTTAGGCCTGACATTTTTTTAACTTATTCACTGCAAAAAGCTGTTTTCGCATTTCTTTCATACATTGTAAAAACCATGTTAGGCCTAAAGATTTGTTAAAACTCCCAAGCACAATATATTTTCTGAAAACAGAGAACCTGGAGAATAAAATGCTTGTAGTTTAAATTTTATATGTCACTTTGCCTAATGTTTTATCCCACGGGTGCCAAACTAAATTTTATTGTAGGTCACATCAGCATTATGATTGCACTCAAAAGGCCAATTGTATCTGTAAAACTAGATGTCCAAAGCACCCCAACTCCCCTTACATCAGATGTGAAGAGCCCCCCACCATCAGAAGTCAGGAGTCCCCCACATTCTCTTACATTAAAATGCACCCTCCTTATCTTGTGCTTCTGCCAGGAAGAAACTGGGGGCAGAGGTCGGAAGAAGAAAGTGCAGGGTCTGGAGGATGACTAGGGGAGGGCTGTGGGTGTCAGATGGTGGAGTCAGATGAATGCTGAGACCAGGGTAGATGGAGACGAGGGGTGGCTGCGGCTGCACAGAGAGGCTTAGGATCTGGTGGAGGAGTTCTGTTCTCCTCTTTATTGCCGACTGCT
Organism: Staurois parvus; assembly: GCF_062004578.1. Lineage (NCBI taxonomy): Eukaryota > Metazoa > Chordata > Amphibia > Anura > Ranidae > Staurois > Staurois parvus. The sequence continues at coordinate 10,223,629 of NW_028318294.1, read as the reverse complement.
GAGACAATATGGGGGCAGAAACAAGGGGGGTGCTGCAGCTATAGGAGAGGTGCGAGGACCACATGAAATGGCCTGGAGGCACAGATTCAGCCTTGTGTTTGACACTTGTGCCTTAGAGGACCCTCCAATTTGGTTAGGCAACAATAGAAACATAGAAAAGTTACGGCAGAAAAAGACAGAGTGGACCATCGAGTCTGATTAATGTGCTTAGCTTCTAAGTTCTTATGCGGGGTGATATCACACAGCACTTTTTTAGACTAAGTAGTGTTAGCCAAAAGAACTAACTCATGGGCGCTGGTGTCTAAATTTAAAATATAAAAGCTGAACTGTATGATGGGCCAATACCGCAAGCTGCTCTAGGAACAACTAGGAACAATGTGTGATGTCCTACATAGTTTGCATTCTTCACCCATAGCACTCTTATTCAGTATGTAAGTAATATTGGCCCAGCTCAGATTTTTTTTTGTAAACTACAAAATCAAACCATTTTCTCTTGTGTCCAAAACATAAGCGCTCATTGATTTGTAATCCAAGGAAGACTGATCAAGCTCCTTGAGATAACCCAAAAAGTTTCATATTAGGGTTTTCATATATTTTAAAACAGCAACTTTCCCATGTACTTTACATAAAAAAAAAATACAATTTATCTCTACCTTAATATTTGGCTTTATGTGGTGCACTAGGTGTGAACTTCTGATTGGGTGCAGTAGATTACCATTGTCCTCACTGCCTTGTTGAAATCAAAACCAAATTAATATTTTTGCTGAAAACAGATTTTTGTAACATCAGGTTCCAAAAAAAATCACCAGAGTATATCTTAAAGTTTTAATATAATAAGATACAGTAAATCAGTACAATAAAGCAATTTACAGTATCAGCACAAGGTCACCAAAAAAAAAAATTAACTTTCAAGAAAAAAAAGTTTTAGAAAAACATTCAGATCAGAGAGGAAAACTTGCAAAAAAAGGCAAAGGAACATAGCTCTCTGGTAAACTGCTTACTTTCCATAATTTTATGGCCTTCGAAAAGATATAAGTTCAATCTGTGGTATACAAAGCGTATATTTATCATGCAAGTTTCACCGTAAAAAAAAGGCTTGGTTGTGTTTCAGTTCATCATGTTGAAAATGTTGATATTAACATACATCTGGGGAGTTCTATTTGCTCCCTCTTCTGTGTTAATCTGAATTTATTGCAGTGTTCTTTAACTAGAAATGCAAAAACTAAATGTATATATGCTAATTCTGTATTAGCATTCAGGAAATAAATTCATAAGATGTAAATATTTTCACCCACTAAGTCTAGATATAAAATTATAGTATACATGGAAAAAAATGTAAATTATTCTTCAGCATAAAATTATTTTAGAAAATAATGCAGTATTACGATATCTATTATGTAACAAAGTAAAAAGTATATAGGTATGTCTATTGACTATGCAAAAGTTATTGAACATCTGGATTAATGGAAGGTAACCTAAAGAAATAGTTTTATACAAAAAATATATTTTGCATGAAATTTGCATTTTGCAGCTCAAGAGGAACATTAGATCCAATGCAATACATCTGCAGCCATCATAAGCAGCCCATTTATTAAAAAAAAAGTTGTAAAAAAGTTGTAATAATTAGAAAAAAATCTCTTTCAATAGAGATATTCCTTAACAGGATTTCTAAATATAACTTAAAATAAAAGGGTTAAAATTCATGAGCAGATTTGTACAAACGTATCTATTTTGTATGTCATTGCATCTAAAATGAACACACGCTAACAGTAGATGTAATATATAATAATGATTTGTAATATTGTTAGGTTTCAAATGCCGCTTTGTGCATTAACATATCTCCTTAGACCCAGTGGGGTTGATTAACTAAAACCGCAGAGTGCAAAATCTGGTGCAAATTTGCATAGGTGGAGGGACATAAGATTACATAATACATACGCTGGTGTAATGCCTATGAAATGTGTTGGCCTTGGATCCTTTGTTTCTTTGGTAATTTTTATAATAAAGCATTGTTGCTCAAATGCCAGGAGCATGAGAGGTGACTAATGTCATTTCTCTAAGCAAAGGTACAGAATCACAAGATATTCTGCTTAGAGTAAGATAAGAACTTGTTTGTGGAATGGAACGTGTTTATGACATCTAGTAACCTCACATTATAAGATAAAAACCTGTTTAAAGATGTCTACTTGCTTGAGAAGTTAGAAATATTTAAATTTGGGGTAGATGAGAAGACGTTTGTGGTAGATGAGAAGTTTAGGGTAGATAAGAAGCAAAAGTGGGATGTGTCAGATAGCGAATATGGTGGCTGAGCGTGACTCTGTTATCCCCACGGAACCTTTCTGCTAGCTCCTCCTGTGGTGGGTGTGGCACCCGCCCACTATTGGAAAGCTTCCAGAAAAATGGTTTAAAAGCCGGAGGTCCAAGCGAGATTATGGAAGCCAGGGGACACTCTGATGCTGAGATTTATGCCAAGGCTATATGGGCTCATCAACTGGTCGCACTTACGACTTCCCCATGACCCCTTGGGCAGTATGGTTCGGATGGGATTTATTCCTTCCAGCTTCTAACATAGCTTTGGTAATGTATTAATTCGCTGTCAAATGATGTGTATGTAATGCTCACATTATTATTGGTGTGTGTTATTATGCAGGTTCGATGACTATAAGATATATCCTCCTGTGTGTCGTGTGAAAATAAAAGTGGAGGTTCTGACAGTGCAAGAATATTGCAGTTAGATTCTGTTATTTTTTGGAATGCTGAGTGAATGCTATGATGTGCCAGGGCAGGTATTCATTTGGTAGAGGGTCTTTCACATGCTTAGAATATGTAATGGTGTAAATGCTGATTAAAAGGTACCTGCATGACTATATGTTGATTGTGTACGTGTGTATGACTTGCTTTTAGTTATTGCACTCAGCATTTGCCATTACAGCTGGAGAGTGCAAAATCACTCTCTTCTGCATAGAAACTAATCAGCTTCCAGGTTATAGTGGCAAAGCTTAATTGAACAAGATGATTGGCTTCCATGAATAGCTGTACCAGATTTTGCACTCTCCAGTTTTAGTCAATCAACTCCAGTCTGTCCAGACAGTATGGTCACCATGCACAGCTTAACTCTCCAATAATTTTACTTCATCTAATTGAGTACTGTCTATGATACTTTTTTTATTTGCACTAACATACAATTTTGAGGACAAGCTTTTGGAGAATGTCCCCTTCTTCAGGTCCAAGCAGTCCCCTTCTTCAGGTCCAAGCAGGAAATTCCCCGAAAGCTTGTCCTCAAAATTGTATGTTAGTGCAAATAATAAAAACAAGTATCACGGACAGTACTCAATTGTTTCTGTCGCAAATGTACTAATACGGCTACAATCACCTCAAGCAAAATGGAAGATACTTCATCTAATTACAACACAGATGATGATGTTTCCCAGTCTTTATAAATGTAAGAAGACATGGGGGGAGGTTGATTTACTAAAATAAAATAGACTGTGCACTTTGCAAGTGCAGTTGCTCCAGAGCTTAGTAAATAAGGGGAAACTCTGCTGACTTCCATCATCCAATCATGTGCAAGCTGAAATTTATTTTTTTTTAATTTTCCCTGCATGTGGTTGTGTATTCTTTGTAAAGTGATGCTTTACCTTTTCTACTAAGCTCTAAAGCAAATGACCTTACAGAGTGCAACTGCACAAGCAAAGTCCACAGTCTATTTGCCTTTAGTAAATCAACCCCAGTGACATTCCTAAGCCTTGTCTCTGTAAATGACTAATGCTGACTGAGGGGACATGAAATAAATAGAGAGGGTCTAGCAAGGACTGAACTAACTAGCACTGAACAAGAGGGGAGGCCAGAGGAAGAAACCAAAGTCACATAGTAGACAAGTTGCAGTGGCTCAAAGCTGCCAATGGACGTCAGCAACCTAATGAAAAATAAAAACCTGATGCAATTCAGCGCAACACATAAAAATGTAACAAATATAATTTAATATAACACTTATTTAAAACTAAATAAAATCACTCTGCAGTGAGCGGTCTTTATTACAGGAAGTTCCAGTAAAGAGGTAAAGTTTCATGCTTGATTACTGCCCAGATCATGAATAGGTACACAAAGCACACCAGGTTGGAAGTAACAATACACATGGCTGTTATATTTAGATAATATTTTTTCACCCTGTAGTTTGACTTTAACTGTACTAGAGATCCAGTGCTCCACATGCCTACCATTTTCCCCCATGTTCACACCTAAGTGATTTCCACAGCATTTTGAAAACAGTACAGTGCATTTAATATGATTTCCTATGAAGGGGCGGACTGACAACTCATGGGGCCCCCGGGCAATAGGGGATCATGGGGCCCCTGTGTCCTTGCCCAAACTCAAAAAAGCCTATGAAAAAGGTACCAGAGGCATCTCATGAGGCCCCCTACTGACCCCGGGCCCTCAGGCAGTGCCCAAGTTTCCAAATGGTCAATCTGCCCCTGTTCCTATGGGACATGTTGACATCTTTGCGTTTTCACCCGGTGTGTTTTTTGGAAAGGGTCAGGGACTGTTTTGAAAGCAAAAAGTAGCATTTTTGGTTCTACAGACTTCAATGGAAATGCTGCAGAAAAGCATGAAGTGCGTTTTGGCCACATTTCTTATGCGTTCTGTGTTTTAAATGTGCCTAGGAACAAGAAAAAAAATACACAAGTCGCATCAAAAACATGGCAACAACTTGTCAAAAATGCCGGTGCACAAATACAACAAAAGGCAATGCAGAAATGGCTCAAACGCAAACTGCATAGGTGTGCACCTAGCCTTGTTGGGTTTAGTTGCTATCTGAGTCCCTATAAGAAGGGAGAGTTCTATTTTCTTCCTGTGTTGACACCTTTCTCAGACCTTATGGAGATACAGACAGTAATTAAATCCTGATAGAGGACCTAAACCTCCCAGTAGCACAAAAAAAATAAAAAAAAAATTCTGCCTGTGTTGCCATTGGAGGAATCTCACCTTCCTTCCTGTTCTGTCTGATACCTGCCAGATAAACCAGATGTTAAGAGATTTTCCCATTAAATGAGCAGTAAGTATTGAAATCATGCTCTACTTCTTGTTCTGTCTTGCACCCAATGCCAGATTACCAAATAGGCAGAGTAGGCACCGACCTATGGGCCCCATGCTATTAGAGGGCCCGCGACCCTGGATTAAAATAATGCTGATTTGATCTTGACAAAAATTACAATGAATCTTACCTAAATTGTTTATAAAAGATAGAAAAAATTAATCAATTCAAAGAAACACAAATTTAAAAACTCCATAGAGAAAAAACTGTATTAATGTAATGTACCCAATAACAATGTAAAGTCCATAAATCATAAACATCAAGGTCACATTACAGGTTGTCTCTTAAAAACTCATCTTCTTTCAGCTGTCAGTTTGTAAAAAAAAAAATTGGTGGATCTACGTACGTGTAACGTACAGTAGTGATGGTCATCTCCATCTAGCGGTCGATATGCACACTACTTAGTTCAATGTTTTCCCACTAGAGCACACAAGGGGGGACCCCAAGGTTTTGACTGCCCAGAGGCCTCCACAGAGTTTGATCTGGCACTGTACGAGGTCCCGATCATGTGATCACTGATTGGCCAATCAGTGATCACATGCAAAGTAGTAAGCAAGATGTCACTTGTGACATCATTGCTTACTACATGTGAAATCTGTGAATGATCACAGAGGTCACATGGTACAAGGCTATTCACAACAGCCTTGTACCATGTGACAAGCTGTGACCAATCACAGCTCACTCAGTACTTCTCAATGACTGCAATAATGCAGACAGAGAGAAAGAGAAATTATTGCTTTTACATCCTATATGGGTGTAACAGCAATCAGTGTAAAAAAAAAAAAAAAAAAAAAAAATCTTCATCACCCCCCACAAGTAGTACAGTGTCACCATGGTGACACTGTACTGCTAGGGTGACAGTATGTAAAAAAAATAAAAAATAATAATATAAAAAAAAAATAAAAATGTAAAAAAAAATGTTTAAAATTAGTAAGTTAATTTTTGGTTATAAACTAATTTGGATTTTTTTTTTTTTTACTAAACAAATAACGGAATACATTTTGGCCAAGATTTATGATGAAATATTATTTATTTGCAAAATTTTATAAAAAAAACACTTTTTTTCAAAATTTTTGGACTTTTTCATTTACATAGTAAAAAAAAATAAAAATCCCAGCGGTGAATAAATACCACCAAAATAAAGCTTTATCTGTCTCAAAAAAATGGTAAAAAATTCATATGGGTACAGTATTGCATGACCGCACAATTGTCATTCAAAGTGTGATAGCGCTGAAAGCAAAAAATTGCCCTGGTCAGGAAGGGGGTAAAAGTGTCCGGACAGGAAGTGATTTTTACATAGTTTTGTCTATTGGGGGAGTTTTGCTTTCACTTTCAGTTTTGTGTGACACCCATCAAGTAGACAGAGAAGACATTTCTCAAAAGGAGACACAGAAAAAAATGTGCACCAATGGAAGAAGCGCCAGACCAAATGATAAAAGAGTCCAAATTAATGTATTGGTTTACACTAAAAAAATCCAATGCATTTCGGGGACCAGAAGAAGCTCCCCCTTCATCAGGGCAGCAACAAAACACAATATAATATAAATGTAAATGTGATTAATATAATCACAAGCCTATGAACATAGAAAATCATGGGTAACATGCATTTTATGTTGTTAGACTTGTAACTATATCAGCTACACTTACGTTTATATGTCATGTAAATATTTATATATTTTTTTATAATTATTTATATATTGCATTTTTTTGTGGACCTGAAGAAGTTTCTTCTGTCCACCGACACACTTTAAATGTTTTTTAGTGTAAGCCTGAAGTCTACTTTCTCTATTGCAGGTGGCGCTCAACCGCAGTGGAATTGCAGAAGAAAGGAAGATACTCCTTTATGGTTTCTTGGGTTTTGGTGGCCATCTTGGGTCAGGCAGAGTCTATTTAAGACCATGGCTGCTGGGCCTAGTATGCATTTTGCAAGTGGGTAGCGTAGGGACAGGTCACCCATCTGTCAGTAAAAATGAAGGTTCCAGATGAGTAGGAACAGGATAGGGATTTCCTTCCTGGAATCCTTCATTTTGGGTACAAACCGGCCAGGCCATATTTTGCCCTCTGAGACAGATGCTGTCAGCATGCTCAAGACCCGCTCTGTTCTGCATTGCCAAGACATACTTTGAGTGTTCACAGCCAGCTGCCTATCTACAGGACTGTCTGTACAGTGAACTTTGACGTTAATACAAATTCTGTTACCGCAACTGGACTCTGTAATTATTGCGGTTGCACCTCTACACAAGTCAATAAATTAATTTTGACTCTATTATTTGGACTGTCACTTCTTCCTACTGGAATTTATAAACATAATGTTCTTTTTTTACTCCCTTGTTAGTCATTTACATAGTTTTTTTTTCTGGCAACCTGCTGTATACCCACAGGCAGGGGCGGACTGACAACTTATGGAGCCCCCGGGCAATAGGGGATCATTGGGCCCCTGTGTCCTTGCCCAAACTCAAAAAAGCCTATGAAAACGGTACCAGGGGCATCTCATGGAGTCCCCTACTGACCCCGGGCCCTCGGGCAGTGCCCGAGTTTCCAAATGGTCAGTCCGCCCCTGCCCACAGGAGTATAGCCTTGTTCTTTGTGAGCATCCTAACCTGAGCCAGTAAATTCTCCAAAAGTTTTTGTTCTCTCACTACTTTGTCCATCAAAGTCCCAGCACCTCTTGTAAGCTTTTCTTCTTCATTGATCAAAAAGAATCTGATAGAGGTTCTATCCTTTTATTCCCCACTTAACAAATTGCTGGAGGTAGGCTTTAAATACAGAATAAAAAAATAGTTTCCCATAAAATGTTTGCTCATCATGAAGCTCATTGTCTTCAAAAATGTGTCTTTGATATTTTGAATTTAGTTGCCAGAAGGAGGCCTCAGCGATGTAGTGATTATCCACTTTACTTGGCAAATCATGTTCAAAGTATTTGTAAAACTTATTCTCAAGAGCTCAGGGATGGATTACCCCAGGGAAATCAGCACCTGCCTGGCTGCCAGGAGGAAATTAGACACATTCGGCCAATTGCTAATCAGGTTGTTTCTAAAAGACAAAAAAAAAAGTGTGAATCACCTTGAGCGTGTGAGGGGCACAATTTGATTTGATGTGACAAATTGCTGCAAGATATCAAAGCAACAGCTGATTACCCTATCAGCATCACTAATGACTTACATATATTTTAATTAAATGGACAGTGTAAAAACATGTTGCAGGAGTTTATTACCTCAATGTTCTGTTTTTTTTTTTTTTTTTACTATCTCGTAAGTCATATGTATAGTTGCTAACTGTCATTTTTTTTCCCGGGATTTGAAGATCTACTGTTATAAAAAGAAATATGTATTTTTCTGAAAATGATCATGGTTTTCACTACTGACCACCTATACAATAAAAATTTTCTGTTCAATTTCTGCCCAATTTCCTTTAGATTTACCTTCAACTATGTAGCGCAAGGGTCCACCTAATTGGATACAATTGAAAGTGTTGTTTAGGTTTGACCTCATATTAGCATAATAGCAAAATTCTCAAGAAAATTGTATAATGTATGGCCAGGCTAAAGCTGGCCATACATTATACAATTTTTCCATTATTTCAAGTCCTATTTAATTTTTTTATATATTTTGCAAGCCCTAACTGGTCAGCTGCTTGTAATCCCTTATACAGCAGAGCTTAGACTGAGGGACACAGAAGCAGCACAAGGAGCCAGTAAGTTGTTCTGGAGTGCTAACAAGGGTCATGATGACAGTAGAAGAGAGCAGAGTGACAGATAAATGAGCTAGTCGGCCTTCTGCTTCTCCCTTTACTGTTCAGTCACAGAATAGGAGTAAAGAGAAATGTAAATGTCATTTAACTGTAGCAGAGGAAAATCAGGTCTCCTTCCCTGCCAGACAGAGCTTTGCTGTAAGGCGGAGATGCGTAAATCTCAGAACTGGATTGACATAACGCATTTTATTGGTGGTAAAGTAATCCCTATATATCTGTTTTGTTTGTGCATTTAGCTGTTTGCATGAAGTTTGGCTTTACTGGTAGTTACATTTAATGTTTAGCTCCACTTAAACCTCTCATCCACAGCCAAGAACTTAAATATCAGTTATAGGTAGGCTTACCCTTTAAGAGCAAAGCAGAGTGTCTTATTCTGTTTAACATGTATTGCTTTTGAATTCGGGAGGAAAAAAAAAAGATGTAACAAAATGAAGAGGTTTAATCTCACAGATGTGCCAATCATGGCATCAAAATTTCAACAAAGGACTCTGTAGAGGTGGAATTTCATAAACGCATATGAAGTATGAATTACAATCTATTCTTGTTCAGAAAAGCAGAAAGTCTTCTTAAAGGAAATAGATATTGAAAAAAAAGAATTATCATTTTGATTGTACCAATGGAAAAAAAAAATCAATTTTCTTTTTTTCCTGTGATACAATGTTGTGAATAATGAGGGCAAAATGAGATATGTCCTGCTGGAAAAACATGTTTTCCTTTTTACACAAGCATTCTGGTTATAGACAATATTTCTGAAGTTAGATTGTAGGTATTAATATATTGGAATTCTGCAGATGTCCTAAGCTACCCTCATATTTTCGTGAACAAGGCACAGATTGCACCAATCTGTCTCACTGATACATTTGCTGCGTAAAGATGCAACACTAGTAGAATTCAAGCAGAAGTGAAGTAGATTTTTTTCTATGTTTTAAAAATCAAGGGGCTAGCATTATTTAAAGTGATAATATCAATAATAAAAAACAGGGTTTTGCTGCAATACTCCCCTTGGTTCTAGCCACCCCCCAACCTTCCCAATGTAAGCCTTTTCTGTTACTAGATGCCACCAGTCTTCGAGATTGAATGTCAGTCAATGTCCTTCAATCCACTTTCTTTGATCTGAGGCTGTCATGATAGTGGTGGAACTACCAGGGTCGCAAAGGTCACACATGCACAGTTCCCGAGCCTGCTGATTAGTAAGGACTTAAATTGACTTGAGTGTGGGGGGGAGCTGGTCAGGTGCGCAGCGACCTCATGGTGCTTGGCACCTTTACAGAAAATGTAAAAACAACTGCATGAAGGAGGTGCGGGGGAGAGGAGGACCAAAGTTTGAAGGCAATTACAGGTCAGTGTGTGACACAGTGGGATTGATTTACTAAAACTGAAGACTGGAAAATCTGGTGCAGCTCTGCATAGAAACCAATCAGCTTCCAGGTTGTTTTGTCAAAGCTTAATTGAACGAGCTGAAGTTAGAAGTTAATTTGCTACCATGCACAGCTGCACCAGATTTTGCACTCTTCAATTTTAGTAAATCCACCCCAATCAGTCACTCACTCGCTCAATTGGTAGTCACTGATGCAGGGGCGGACTGACCATTTGGAAACTTGGGCACTGTCCAAGGGCCCGTGGTCAGTAGGGGGCCCCATGAGATGCCCCTGGTACCTTTTTCATAGGCTTTTTTGAGTTTGGCCAAGGACACAGGCGCCCCATGATCCCCTATTGCCCGGGGGCCCCATGAGTTGTCAGTCCACCCCTGCGCTGATGTAAGGAGAGTGGGGAGATCCTATGGTAAGGGGGACACTGATATAAAGGTCCTCCGTATATCAATGTCCTCACTCGCCTCTTACATTAGTGAACCTCTCTCACTCTGCAGACTCTGGTGTAATGGGGAACTCTGTGGATCCTGATGTAAGGGAGAATGTTGTGGACTCTCGTGTAAAGGAGAACTCTGGTGTAGGAGGTTCTCTGGTCACCAGATCCCGCCCTTACATCAGAGTTCCCAGCATTACCCCTTACATCAGATTCAGCAGAGTTCACCCTTACAGTTACAGTGCTTACAGTAAAGGGGAACTATGCGGACTCTGAGTTAATCAGGAACTCTGAAAACTCTGATGTAACGGGGGCTATGGAGACCAGAGAACCCCATACACCAGAGTTCTCTTTTACATCAGAGTCTGCAATATTTTCCCCTACATCAGGGTCTGCAGAGTTCCCCTTACATCAGGGTCCATTGAGTTCCCCCTTGCACTGTAAGGCAAACCCTGCAGACTCTGTTGTACTATAAATGGGAACTCTAATGTAAAAGGGGCTCTTGGAATGCTGGGAACTCTGATCTAAGGGGGGGATTCTGATGTAATGGCAGTAAGGGGGTCTGCTGCAGAACATGTGAAAGGGTGCCGCTGTAGAGTACAGGGCCCCTGGATCAGGTCAGAGGGGCCTTTCATGTTTTTTTTTGCACTGGGGCACTGAAGGTTCTAGTTACACCTCTGTGTCATTATACCACCCTACAGTTCTTACAACAGTTGTGGACTGGACCTTTGCAAAACATTTTAAGCGTTGGTTCACTATGGGAAACATCATAAACGGGAACTAAACACAACAATGATATGGCTTCCTAAATGCTTCAGACCTTTCAAAGATCACATTTCTAAACTTGTGATATGGAATTTCATTCATGTTAAACATTAATAGAACTATATTTCCCAAACTCTTTACCCTGCTTGGAAACTTTTTTTTCCATTTCAAAGCGTTTACTGAATTTGGTGAAATGATGGCAGGGGCAGCATTTTGCTACAAAGTAAGGTGGAGCAAGTATACCATAGTTTTGGGGAGGGTAATTTAAGCAAGAGACTAAGCTGTGTTAGGTAAAGGGATGCAGAGAATAGCCTAAGCAGGCTAATAGGAAGGAAGGGGGGGGGGGGGCAGAAGGGACCAGGAAAGAAAGGCTGAAACAATGGAGAGAGGCCATCCCAATTCCTGGGTAGCCCTAGAGGATGCCTTTAACACTATGAGTGTGTCTGGGTCCACGAAGTTGAATTCATAAGTAACTCAAGGGGACTAAATTTAATGAAATTTGTCATGGGTTTCTGATAAAAAGCTAGATAGTTTCTTGTTCATCATAAAACCATGTAAAGGGAGAGGATTGTGATTTCCACATGGAAGCTACAATGCCTAAAAGGTGGACAATTTATACTGGTGATTGAATAGACCCAATGTCATTTATCCATGGATTACTCCTTATCCTCCTGTAGTGCTCACCCTCGAAGGAGCTACTGAATTGTATTCGGTCCCTTTTGCCCTGCTGCAGTGAAGACCTGTCCTTACCTGGACAAAATTTACCTGGACTGTGTTTTTAAAGAACTTTATTAACAAATTAAAGTTCTGCAAAGGAAAGGTTGGTTAGGCAATGAGTAACAGTAGTACCAATGCAGAATTACATTTGACACAAGTCAAAGTATTCTCTTGCCTGTTCTTCCCTCTGGCCAGAAAACACCAGGCCAAAGTAAAGGACTGAGGCTGGTTCAGTAGTAGCCACAGAATTAGTGACAGTATCAATAGAAGTATATTCTAGTTACTAAACCACTGGCCAGTGGGATACTATATATAGTCTTGCTAATGTTGGGGCATTTATGTTGGTGCGCTTATTACCCAGTGAGAATGTCTGTAATCCCCTCTGGCAGCATTGTCCAACAGCTACATGTGTATTACAAACAAAGTGGCCAAGCGGCCTCTCACCAATTCGGGATTATGGTGGAGTGTTTCTGGTCACAATCCAATCTACAATCACTCTTCCACTAAGGGTGGTCGTTGTACAAGACAGGATCACAGTCAGCCTCCAGTGGTTAACCCAGGTGAAAGGTAGCCCACAGCCCTGGGCCTACCTCTCTAGCTTGTGCAGATTCTGAAGCGCCTCTAGAAAGCAGTTGACAGGAACAATACAGTACTTTGGACAGCGGACACATTGGAATGGCAGGAACACTGTAGCAGCAGTACCGTCTCTGAAACAGTAACACAGTCTGTAGAACTGCAGTATTACTCTCAAACCATAGCAGAAAAATTCCTTGTACCTTTCTTCACACAATCGGACATTTTTTGTCAAGGCAGCTTACACCATCACTTATATATCACAAAGATCGCTACACTCACCAAACAAATGAAAGAAAAATGTAAAACATACAACAGTGTATGTACATATAATAAAATTGCTATGTTGCAGCTTGTTACTGCAATGCTTCCCCACACCTCATAAAATATATAAACCTCCAAAGTAGAGAGCAACAAATACTATTACTAATAATTTGATCTTGCTATGTCAAATAACCAAAATACAATATTTCTTAAAATCTCACGTGTGGACAACAAACATCAACAATATATAAAATGTGAATAATCTCTAGATATATTGTATACAGTACAATAATCAATATGAAACTCAAATCCTCAAAAGCAACACAGTCCACAATCTTCTTCATAAATGACATGTTCTTATTGTAATTTCACATGTATTGATTTAATTTCGTGCTTGCAGTACATTATTCAAAAAACAACCAGTGCGATCCACCACCTCATAATAGAGCCTCCTACCTCTATGTCTGACCTCCACAAGGGTAAGGTCAAACAGCACTTTCCCAGTGATCTGGGTCACAATTTTTCTGTAATTCTCTAATGCATCCAGAAATCTGCCTGCATACCACTCTGTCGCTCTGTCCGGACTCCAGCCCAATCACCAAAAAAGAAATAGACCGTTCATGGTGTAGTATTAAAACAAACACCTTTATTGAAAAAGGAAAAAAAAACTTCTCACAAATAAAGTGCACTTTCCAATCAAGTGGACAAGATAGTATCAACTTTTTAAGATATAAAAAACATGGCCCCCATAAGAAAAGGCATCAGTGTAAACATATGCAAAGATGGTCGTCTTCCTGGCACGTTTCGTCATGTGATATGTTTAAGAGGTTTTTGTTTCAGGACTGAATCTGACTTGCCATCATTGTCCATGTCTACAACTCCTCCCTGTTCCTACCCTAATTTTTTCTTTTCCTCCTCCCTTCCCACTCACCTTCCTTCTCATTTTTCTAGCTTGCTTTATCTTCCCTCTCACTCTGGAAGTAAATAACGTGTCTATGTTTCTTTTAATTGTGGTGAACTGATACTTTAGGAAAGGCCTTGTTCTAAAAATCAAAGAAAACTTTTCTTTTTCTGCAGCAGAGGTACATTAATGGTATATAGGTACAAAGGGAAGCTGAAATTTAGGAAAGAAAAAAAAAGGTGAACTTAGTCTCTAAGCATGTTACTATAAAACCTAAGTGCAGCTGAAATATAATAATTAAAAAAAAATCTGAAAAATCAGCACAAGGGATGTACAGTCAATAGTATGTGTCCCTTGTGCTGATTCCTCTTCTGTTAGTATAAATCCTCCTCAATTCATGCTTTCCCTTCAGCTCTGTAATCTTCCAGTTCAAGGAGGTTAATAAAATGAAGGGGCTGTCACAGGCTATCATCAAGAGAGCAAGAGAAATATTTGAAGCACTAAGAACAAAAAAACAGATGTATACTGTGATGGCTGGTATATTAACCTGTTCCACACCACCCTATAGCAGAAATACTGCTACAGGGCGGCACGGGTGTGCAAAATCACGTATATATACATGAATTTGCAGTTCCTGGTAGGGGGTGTGCGGCCTAGGCTGTCAATCTGCTCCGTCCTATAGCAGAAATACTGCTACAGATCGGCAAGGGTGTGCAAAATCACGTATATATACATGAATTTGCAGTTCCTGCAGGGGGTGTGCGGCCTAGGCTGTCAATCTGCTTCGTCCTATAGCAGAAATACTGCTACAGGGTGGCAGGGGTGTGCAAAATCACGTATATATACATGAATTTGCAGTTCCTGGTAGGGAGTGTGCGGCCTAGGCTGTCAATCTGCTCCGTCTTATAGCAGAAATACTGCTACAGAGCGGCACGGGTGTGCAAAATCACGTATATATACATGAATTTTTAGTTCCTGGTAGGAGGTGTGCGGCCTAGGCTGTCAATCTGCTCCGTCCTATAGCAGAAATACTGCTACAGAGCGGCACGGGTGTGCAAAATCACGTATATATACATGAATTTGCAGTTCCTGGTAGGGGGCGTGCGGCCTAGGCTGTCAATCTGCTCTGTCCTATAGCAGAAATACTGCTACAGGGCGGCACAGGTGTGTAAAATCACATATATATATATACGTATAAATACGTGATTTTGCAGTTCCGGGTAAGGGGCGCGGCCTCGGCTGTCAATCACCTGTTCCCGTTACTCGTCGGCACCTGGTGATCGCCGAGTATCTCCGATGGGCAAGAGACCTGTGTATAAACAACACAGATCACTACCTTGTCAGCTCCTGCACACTGCTTTGTATGGCTCTGCAGAGAATTACCATTACTAGTAAAAAAAAAAAAAATTCCAGTATCTATATCTCCATTTGTAAATGCTATAACTTTTATGTAAACCAATTCATTTACACGTATTATTATTCTTTTTTAGCAAAGACATGCAGCAGAATACATTTTGGCCTAAATTTATGACAAAATTTGATTTTTAAATTTTTTTTACTGGACATTTTTAATAGTAAAAAGTCAAAAGTATTGTTTTATTTCTCAAAATTGTTTGCTTTTCTTTGTTTATAGTGCAATAAATAAAAACTGCACAGGCAAATAAATACCAATGAAAGAAAGCTCTGTTAGTGGGGAAAACAAGTACGTAAATTTCATCTTGGTGCAGCATTGCCTGACCGCGTAATTGTCAATTAAAGTAACGCAGCGCCGTATCGCAAAAAATGGCCTGGTCAGGAAGGGGGGTAAATCCTCTGGGGGCAAGTGGTTAACCACACAAGTAAAGTCCTTAAAGTCCAAAGGTGGTTAAGGGATGTTCCAACAATGTTTGACTCAGTAGCAGCAGATTCAAAAAAAGCTAAAAGAGACTCTATGTGAGCCATAAAAGAGAGAGAAGCAGCGCCATCTCAGTGCAGCAATATAAGCAAATCATTTATTTCACAAAATTGTCAACTCACAATAGTAGTAGTCAAATGAATGCTTTTCAAACTGGTGTCACCTGCTGTGCAACTCCTGGCTGATCCCGCTGCAGTCAAGTCTCGAAAGCACTGCCCTTAGCTGTGCTGGTGGTTCCCCAACCTTCCTGGTCGATGTGGTTCCTCAGGGCAGGTGGGAGTGATGTCAGCTCCAGGTACAGCAGCAGTAGACGTGACACGCATTCAGAACACGCATGCTCTTTCATCAGGTCAATCTACTACTATTGTGAGTTGCCAATTTTGTGGAATAAATGATTTGCTTATATTGCTGCACTTAGACGGCGCTGCTTCTCATCAAGAGAGCCCAACTATGCCTTTCCTTTCCACCTGGTTGCTTCATTCATATTCCTCAAAAGAAATAAATAATTAAAAAGTGGTGCTGATCGTCAAAGAAAATATTAACACACTTTGCATCCCAGCTCCAGCCAAAACATCTAACCCATCCCTATTCTTCCAAAATGAAAAAAAAAAGTTGTGGTTTGAGCTGGGCTTAAAGCGGAGTTCCACTCACCCTGTCAAAAAATAAAAGTCAGCAGCTACAAAAACTGTCACTTACCTGTCCCTCGGTCCCGTGGTGTGTCCCCCGCAGCCCGTTTCACCGGCCGTCCTGTATTCCAGGAGGCCGGCATCTTCAGTGTGGACCCCCGGCTGTGACAGCTTGTGGTTTCAAAGCAGGGTACCCACTGCGCATGCGCAAGTAGAACTGCACTTCATGAATGGTCCTGAAGTCTTCTGGGACCTGTCACGTGTCCCAAAAGACTACAGGGAAGGAGGACACCTTCCGCTTCCGATCGCCTAGGCGATCGGACCGGAAGTGGGAGCAGGTACCTGTCAAATTCCGGTACTTGCTCCCTCCCCACCCCCCAAAGGTGCCAATCCTTAATGGGGAGCAGTCCTTAAAGCGGAACTTCCCTTTTTGGATGGAGCTCCGCTTTAACCACTTCAATACCGGGTACTTTTACCCCCTTCCTGCCCAGGCCATTTTTCAGGTTTCAGCGCTCTCACACTTTGAATGACAATTGCTCGATCATGCAATATTGTACCCAAACTAAAATTTTATCATTTTGTTCACACAGCTAAAGCTTTCTTTTGGTGGTATTTGATCACCGCTGGGGTTTTTATTTTTGTGCTAAATTAAAAAAAGACCGAAAATTTTGAAAACAAATCCCACATTTTTCTCTGTTTCTGTTATAAAAGTTTGCAAATAATCAGTGGCTTAGTGGTTAGCACGTCTGCCTTGCAGTAAATGGGTCATGGGTTCAATTCCTGACCATGGAGTTTGCATGTTCTCCCTGTGCTTGCATGGGTTTCCTCTGGGTGCTCTGGTTTCCTCCCACACTCTAAAGACATGCTGGTAGGTTAAGTGGCTTCTGTATAAATTGGCCCTAATATGTGTATGTATGAATGTAAGTTAGGGACCTTAGATTGTACACTGATTAAGGGTTAGGGACTGATGTGAATGTTCAATATATATGTGTAAAGCGCTGCGTAAATTAACTTCCAGACCGGACACTTTTACCCCCTTCCTGACCAGGGCAATTTTCAGCTTTCAGCACTATCACACTTTAAATGACAATTGCGAGGTCATGCAACACTGTACCCAAATGAATTTTTTACCATTTTTTTGAGACAGATAAAGCTTTATTTTGATGGTATTTATTCACCGCTGGGATTTTTATTTTTTGCTATGTAAATGGAAAAGTCTCAAAATTTTGAAAAAATAAATAATATTCCATCATAAATCTTGGCCAAAATTTATTCCGTTATCTTTTTAGTAGAAAAAAAAAATCCAAATTAGTTTATAACCAAAAATTTAAATTTTTAAACATTTTTTTTTACATTTTTATTTTATTTTTTTATATTATTATTTATTTATTTTATTTTTTTACATACTGTCACCCTAGCAGTACAGTGTCACCATGGTGACACTGTACTACTTGTGGGGGGTGATGAAGATTTTTTTTTTTACACTGATTGCTTTTACACCCATATAGGATGTAAAAGCAATCATTTCTCTTTCTCTCTGTCTGCATTCTTGCAGTCATTGAGAAGTACTGATTGAGCTGTGATTGGTCACAGCTTGTCACATGGTACAAGGCTGTTGTGAATAGCCTTGTACCATGTGACCTCTCTGATCATTCACAGATTTCACACATAGTAAGCAATGATGTCACAAGTGACATCTTGCTTACTACTTTGCATGTGATCACTGATTGGCCAATCAGTGATCACATGATCGGGACCTCGTACAGAGATCCTGTCCGACGATCGGTGTTTCACTGTGTCCGGAGGACACAGCGGGCACCAGATCGCGGTGCTGCGCACTCCCAGGGAGCGTGCACAAGCAGGGTGCGGGGAGGCCGTTTATAACGGCCACCCGACCCTGCAGTGCCACCGTCCGGCCGTTTATATGCAACGGCCGGTCGGGAAGTGGTTAAGTACCTGAAATAAATAATTAATTGTTCTTCATAAATTTAGGCCAAGATGTATTCTGCTACATGTCTTTGGTGAAAATAACCCAAATTAGGATGTATTTTTTAGTCTGTAGGAAAGTTATAGAGTTCACAAACTATGGTATAGATCTGAATATTGATCATTCCTGAAGTACTGACAGCCAATCTAATTTCTTGAGGTCCAAGAATGTCAGAACAGTACAGATATCCCTCAAATGACCCCTTTTTGCAAAGTAGACAGTCCAACCTATTTCATAACAGGCATGAAGAGTTTTTTGAAGTTGTCATTTTTTTGTCATAATTTTTCAGAAAATGTAGAAATTAAAGTGCATTAACCATACCATACAAAGGTGATATTGTTTGAGCCATCTCTTCAAACTTGCTTCGACGTGTTCCTTACAGTGTTTGTACACAAGCCTTTTTAATCAAGGAGAAAGCCAAAGTACGCTACATATCCGTAAAAGCAAAAGCAGACTTGAAAGTAAGCTTTGATACATATTGTGTATTATGTTGATCTATTTTTCAAATCACATTAACATTCAAAGTACATGAATTATTAAACATTCTGCAGCTAAATCATTATACCTCGCATCCCATTAAAATGAACAAGAGTCTTAGAGGATTGCACCACAAAGCAAAGCAAAGAACATCATTTTGCAAAGCCCTGTTTGGTAATTAATCTTAAAACATCCATTTGCCTCGATAATGGGAGATATCTATATTTATAAAAAATAACATTTGCATATTATAGTTTTCTATTACCTCTCAGAAATGCTAGCTCAGTGACTTATTTGAGCATGGCAATTATGGTCAACGCGTATGTCCCAACAATTACCACTCAGTGAATAATGTTAACGAAACGCATTATCTGTGCATTACCCAGCGCTAACTTATGTTGTTCTTTGTTAACATAACTTAATTATGATATATATGAAAGGATTAGGCTTGACAAGAGATTCGGTAATATTGAAAGTGGGCTGTTTTCGTTTATAAATAGAGTCCTTTATTTACTTTAGTCTAATAAAAAATGCATGCGTAATTTATTATATTACTCTCTTTTTGCATATTAGTTTTGTTTTTACAGCCTTTCTTTTATGTAAATGTATGGCTTAGATCATTTGCATTAATATTGGTAATTCTCTATGTAGGTTCTAAAATTAAATTGCCAAGATGTTGGTACTAAAAAATAAAAGCTGAACTTCAAGCAAGCAGCTAAATACACATTTAAAATACATAGATGAATTGTTTTACTGTCCAAACACAGTCATGTGGAGAAAGATGCAGAATTTCAAGCCATATGCAGATCCTGACTTTCAGAAAGTCAACATTTAAATAAAAGTTTTGATGGTTTTAGCAGTGGTTTTGTACATTATCGTGCTTCTTATTATCATTGTGAAGACCTAAATAATGAAATTAAAATATAAATACAATATTTTCCTTTTATTTGTCAGGTATATATCACATATTACATTTTGTTTTTCGAGCCAGCAAGTGGAGCTTTCAGCTCTTTTTCACACTTGTTTCTGCAGCTTCTTAGATTTTTTTTTATTGTAAAAAGCCTTTTGTTTACACAGCTCAATAGCTCATCCTCAAATCTACACATCATTCCTGTGGTCCTTCCTGTCTTTCTCCTTCCTCCATAGGGCTCCACATGAAGTTTCAATGACAGACAGTCTGCTCCTAAAGGAGATAGCTGCTGTTCTTTCCCTAGATATTCCAATAAAATCAATTGAACCTAAACCTTTATAGTTTCTCATTAGGAGATACCTGCTTTAAAGAAATTGGGTTCATCTGCTTTCTGTTTACCCCTCCTATCCACAATCTTTAACATTCTCTGTGCACCTCTGTTTAATTATGCTATTGTAAGATACAATTACAGTATTAAAAAAAATGGAAAAGGTTCTAACCATTAAATAATATGCAATACTGTTGTTATATATTTGTTTATTTGTCAGCCTACAATTAAAAACATAGCAGGAAATGTATTGAAACAACATACCAATTAAAGTCTTATGTGTCCTTAGAAAAAGAAAACAAAAACAGATTGACAAAATGATTGATAAATTCAAGTGTAGTAAATAAACACACACATTGTGTCATTCTTCAGGACTTTAAAAAGCTTAAGAAACTTTGTAATATAGATGTTTATATAAAATTATTTCAGATGTAAAAAAAAAAGAAAAGAAAAAAGTGAAGTAATGTAATTATTTCAGTTTTTACTATTACAGTTTACAATTGAGTACTGACATGATACTTTTTTTATTTGCACTAACATACAATTTTGAGGACAAGCTTTCGGGGTATGTCCCCTTCTTCAAGGTCCAGGCAGTACTCAGGAGTACTGTCTGGACCTTGAAGAAGGGGACATACCCCGAAAGCTTGTCCTCAAAATTGTATGTTAGTGCTAATAAAAGTATCAGTTCAGTACTTAATTGTTTCTGTCGCAAGTGCACTAATACGGCTGTAATCACCTCAAGCAATACTATTACAGTTTTCAATGCAACTAGTATTAGTAGCTGATCTTGTCTTGATTTTTTTAATATCAGCCTCCAACTTTTCCTTCCTTCAAGTACTGCGACCAAATTAGAAAGTGAGCAGAGTGACACTGATTTATCCATTTTTTTACTGCTCTGACCCCAAGCTTTGTTGTTTTTTTTACAGTGGAGGCAAGAAATTGGCTATACTGTCTGTTAGGAGTGACTGAATCACAAGACTAGCTGCAAAAATGACAAATCCTTTAGCAGACAAAATAGTTTCCACACATGGGTCCTGGCGTATGCGTGAATCTTTACCTTGTAAAACAACCTATTCAGGTTAGTATTACAAAAAAATACCTTTTATAGCATGATCTCATGATCTCTGTTTTCAATTGCATAAGCAGCAGTCCACTGATCTTCCCAGTGAATGGCAGTGCAGGGGGCATATCAGTAGAGAATTGATCATTGGAGGGCAGGCTGGTTGTGCTCACAGCACAACCAGAAAGCTGACCACACTGATATGGATGTGCGCTCATGCCTAGCATGGCCAGTATGACATTGGAAAGCAGGGGGACTGGCAGGAAGACCAGGTATTTCACACAAAGGGAGCAATACAAAGATAATAGGATACTTTTTCATACAAGTGCATGGCACAACAGGCACCTATCAGGAATGTGAAATGTTGGGGAAACATATTCTTTAGAGTCAATTTTTTGAATTTTAAACCATCAGAACGTTTATATTCTTGATACGTTTTAATTATTTTGACTGTCATATTATTCCTACCAATATTTTTAACACGAAAATATGGTACAACACGCACATATCAGGAATATGAAATGTTGGGGTAACATATTCTTTAATTGTGCATTTACCTTGTTTTCTAGAATTCAGCTATAAAGTAATATTCATTGAGTTACCTGTTTACCTCTAAAAGTAAAAAAAAAAAAAAAACACAATGTTTTTGTCTTCTGCTGTAACTCTAACTTAGACAGAATTTCCTTCCCCTTGTTTCAGCTTTTTACAGCATGGATAATGGTCATTCTTTTAATGTCTTTGTTACCAGTGGTCTGTGATAAATATGTGATTTCTTTTTCGGACAAAAATTTGATTTTTGGAGATTCGGATGTGTATGAATCTCCAAAATGGACATTGTAACGAATGTCAATGAATCCAAAAAAAGCTATAATGGAATTAGCAAATGCATCTGCTTTATTTGTTTAATTGCGATGACGTCACATGATGCGACTGTAGTTCAGGCCCATGGGGAAAGGAAT
This sequence comes from Staurois parvus, assembly GCF_062004578.1. Classification (NCBI taxonomy): domain Eukaryota; kingdom Metazoa; phylum Chordata; class Amphibia; order Anura; family Ranidae; genus Staurois; species Staurois parvus. The sequence goes on along the minus strand of NW_028318294.1, from coordinate 10,201,523 downwards.
TCAATTATGACATTAGTTCAATAATTCAGGTTTGGATAATGAATGGATCAGAATATTGTTCCATTGCTTAACCACTTGATCTCTAGAAGATTTACCCCCCTTCATGACCAGACCATTTTTTTGCTGCACGGCACTGCGTTCTTTAACTTACAAATGTGCAGTCATGAAATGCTGTACATAACTGAAATTTGCGTCATTTTTTCCCAAAAATAGTGATTTATTTTGGTGGTATTTGATCACCTTTGGATTTTTCATTTTTTTGCACTGTAAACAAAAAAAGGCCTACAATTTTGAAAAAAATATATTTTTTACTTTTCGCTATAAAATATATTCAATAAAAAAATTTCAAAAATCAAATTTCTTCAAAAATGTAGGCCAATATGTATTTTGCTACATATTTTTGGTAAAACAAAACCCCAATAAGTGTATATTGATTGCTTTGTCAAAAGGTTATAGCATCTACAATTTATGGGATGTATACTGGAATTTTTATTTATTTATTTTTTTTATACTAGTAAAGGTGGCGATTGGTGACTTACAGCAAGACTGCGATATTTTGCGGTGGGCAGTCTGACACTAATTGATGCTTTGTTGGAATCAGTGATACTAAAACAGTGATCAGTGCTAAAAATACACACTGCTAATGTACTAATGACACTGGCTGGGAGAGGGTTAAACATCTAGGGTGATCAAAGGGTTAACTGTGTGCCTAACCAGTGTTTTCTGTTTACCTTTAGGTGTTTTTACTAAGGGATGTGCTGGATTTTATTCCCTACTTTGCAGGGAAACACAATACAGCAAATCTCACTGACAGGACGATGCTCCACATTGTTTACATATGCAGACCTCTGTCCAGTGGGTCTCCTCTCCAATCAGCGGGTGCCGGTGGTCATCCATTGGCTGACACCCATTGCTTGGCTTCTACTGTGATTTATCACCCCCACCCATAAGTGCCGAATCAATTATATATCCGTGATACTGCACATAGCGGCCTCTCTGTAGCAGTAAAATTGTTATAGGGCGGCCAGCATTAATTTTGGATGCACATGACACCAGTAAATATTGTCCAATCAGCTTATGTCATTTCTCTTGGTGGGTTGGACTAGCATCCAAAAATATTGAATCCTTACAATTTGAATCCATCCAATTATATAATATATTGAATATATAGCAATCCTCCGGAAAAACTGCAAACATTTTTTAATCCACTTGGACCAACAAATATATGAAATGAATGCCAAAGATAGAAAATTAATACCAAAAATGAATCGGTTCAACATAAAGAATATGATGAAACAAAATTCTTACATGAACTAATGTATCCGAAATAAACAAAATAAATATTTTCAGCGTGCCCTTGTTTAGTCTGTGATCTTTCACAGACCTATAATCACCAGGAACAGACTTTTTGTGTTTAAAACCTCTAATGCCGCCATGTGAGTGGAAGTTATAGCAGCTAGAGATTCAAAACCAATACTAAAGGGTGCTTAATTCTTTTATTTATATGTCTTTATTGTTTCTTT